>NW_025335349.1:27367378-27396827 GCF_004798865.1 Varanus komodoensis
CCATCAACCCATAAAAATGTCAAGTCCCCTGCTGCAAACAAACACCATGGCTCTTTCACCGCACACAGATGCAGAGGCAAACACAGACGCACACACAGAATAACCTGGAAATGTCCTTAAAATGGCAGAGTAGTCCGAGAACAATGTCCTTTTGGGGCTATCTTGCTGTAAGTGAGCAAAGGCAGCGCGTGGGTGCTAGTCGCATAGCAGAGAGGTAAACATCACTGTGATGGGAAACTGTTCAGCACGAAGCAAAAGCTGTAGCTATTGATCTGGCATAACTGGCTGATGATGCGATGTCTCTTTAAGAACACAGAGGCTGTGCCGGCAGATATTAGGAGAATCAGCCATAGGAGCATCTCTCATTCATGAACTTCATTGTCTGGGCTAGCTTGGGTGCTAGACAACCGTCTCATTTTGGGTTGCTCTAAGTTCACGCAGAGCAAGCTGTTCAGAGTTCATGTGCTAATTATCGTGGCATGTTTTCAATGGCTGCCAAATCTTTCCATGGGGAGGTGAGTTCTCAGCTCCTTGCTCTTAGGACACACACTGTTTGCAGTGGATTCCTCCTTGCTTGTCCTGGGATGTATTCTAAGGCCACATCTTCGGCTCATGCAGGCTCCCTGCCAGCAATCAACCCCTGATGTTGCTCACAGTCAGGGAAGAACAGCATCTTTCAGGGAAACCCATCTGCCGTTGCTGATCTTGCCACTGAGGCAGTCCTAATAAACCACAGAAGAATGCAGCTGAAAAACCAGTAGCAGTTGGATAGTTTCTCTGAGTGCATGGATATCTCACTGTCTGAAAAATTATGCCGAGGGTTGTGTTGGTTGGCTTCTCTGCACATTTATGGCAGGGTGAAACTAACATGAGCTGACGGGGCCATGCCGTTGTTGCAACACATCTCCAGATCACACACGGATGTGCCCTTGCCCAAGCTGCTCTCCATCATGTCACTCCACAAAGGCATCCATCTGCGGCGTGTGCTTTTCTTAAATGGGCAGAGACTAAGCACTGGTTCACTCATTTCTCTCCATTAATGGAGCCCCGGGCGTGTCATTGTCACACCCAGAAGAAGAATTGCAGTACTCCCTGGCTGGAACAGAACAAAGATTAATTGCATGCAGCAACTTGCTTCCCAGAGTGCCAGACAGATGACTTCTGGAAGCCCAGAAATGGCTCATACAAGCCAGTGCTCCTGCCATTTCTGCTGCAAGCAACTGGTACATGGGGAATTTACAGGGCACCAGGACTTAGTAGCTACGTATAGACTTCTTCCCCATGAATGTGTCTGATTTGCCTTCATGCCATCTAAGCTGGTGACCATGGTTGCATCTTGGGACAGCAAGTTCCAGGAGCTGGTTCAAGACGTATGTTGTTTGGTCTGCCCAGTCCCCTGCCTATCATGGGATGATCCTGAGCTGGGAATTATGAAAGAGGGAGGAAAACATCTTTCCTCTTTCTACACAGCCTCAGTGTTGTGCACACGTCCTGCTTAGGCACCTTCACAAAAAGCCCCATGGGTCATGTTTTTCCTGCCCTGCCCTGCTGCTTCAGTCCTTCCTAGGCTGGGAGCGAATGCACCCCCTGCCTGCCCACCCTACTGTATGTGCACAGGGGAAGCTGAAACACTGCCTTGATTTGCAGAGGTTCCCCGTGACAGGTGACAGGATCTGAAAATCCCTGCTGGAAGCATTTTTGTCTTCCCAGGGAAAGCGCAATCCCTGATCATCCTGTTCGCCTGGCCTTCCCCATCGCCTCCAGCAGGAAGGCTCATCCTTCCCTCTCTTTCTATATTCTTCTTGTGTGTGTGTATGTGTGTGTGCAGGTGAGCAGGTTCTGGTGCCTCTGGCTTCTCTAATTCAAGGACTACACACAGAGTGCCATCTAGTGCCAAAGACTTGAGGATGCCTCATTTCCTGCAATGTCTCACCTTTCTATTAAACTGATTAAAAAAAAAAAAAAAAAGCAAGGCCTTTTTCCTGAAGAAGAAGCAATAAACTAATTAGGGTGCGGTCCATTTGGGATACCTGTAACCCTCCAAGCTTGGACAATTAAGTGTACCCTTTCAAGGACAGAAGACATGTAGAGTCAAAGATCCATTCACGCATCTCCTTCCTTGCAAAACATTTAGAGGGTCAGTGTTTTGTGTCTACTCACTGGGTGGATAGCTGGAGGCCCCTCCAGTCCAGTCGGATTGTCCCACTGCCATAATAGAGGGTGCCAGATGTATCAGGGAGTCATGTAATTTCCTCTTCTGCACAGCTGTTGAAGGCTCAGGGACCCGGTCCTCTTTTGCATCTGGCCACCCTATGGTGCTTTATGAAAACAAAGGTCCGTTCCTGGCTTATCTAGTCTCCTGTTTAAACATGGATAGCATCTGCCATTCCCTGCAGAGGATACTAAGCTGGATGGATGGAAGACCTGATTTGGTGCAGTGGCGTTCCCAAGGCCTTTAGAAAGCACCTGTGGAGCCACAGGGTTCTTTGGTTTCCCAGATCTGAGGTCCAAGAAAGAACGGTGAACTCGGAGCTGGGTGTAGCGGGGACTGTATTTATTTATTTATTAAAACATTTCTATGCCGCCCCTTGCCGAAGCCTCGGGACGGCTCACAGATAGATTCTCACTCCTCGGATAGATTCATCTGATTCTGTTAGAAACACTCTTTCCTTTCCCTCCGAAGAGAAAATACTCCAGGCAGCAGAGAGTTCTTTTTGAAACTTTATTGCAATAAAGGGAGTCGGAAAGTTTCTTTCCCTTTGCCAGCTCGCCCACTTGTTCACACCCCATAATTACGCCCTTTCCCTGGCTGCTTCTTCCCTCCTCTTCTTCCCTCACTGGCTACGGTCCTGGGAGGTTACGATTTTTTTTGTCCACCTTTTGTCCTGCTGCTACAATACCTGTTCTTCCCTCCCAGTTTGTCCCTCCCAGGTGAATTATCATGAGCTTATTTCCTATGTAGGGTGTGTTTCTTAATAGTCATGAGGTCATTCAGCAAGGGTTCTGCTATGAATTGTCTACATGCCAATTCCATCCTGCTATCTAATCCCAGCCCACACCTCCTATGGCTAAGGGATTTTCTTTGTTACATTTTTACACTGCCTGTTTCCTTGTTTCAAGTCATCCTTTCATCCCTATCAATTATGAGGAGGAGGAGGAGGAGGCCAGAGTGGGGCAGGTGACTTGGCCGTTTCCAGGTTACCTCATGAGATTTCTCAGGCAGAGAAATCTCCCGCAATTTTCCCCACCTTGGAAAAGGAGGGAGACTTCAGAGCTGGAGGGGAGAAGATGCAGGGGAGCTCCTTGAGCCAGCCAAGGGATGCCAGGCGGAGCGAGTTCACCAATTGCAAAGTGTCCGTCCATGAGCCACCCTGAGGGCAACATCAGAACCTTTTCTGAAAGAGAAGGAAGGAAGGAAGCGAAGCTTCCCTTTGGCTTCAGCTCTTCACATGGGCAAATGCTTCTTCTACATCTTCCAGAGAATGTCGTATTGACTGATGCTGTTTTGTAACCCATAAAGCTCTAACAAAAGGACTGTGCTTCTACGGACTTGTCTGAGTCTGCTGCAGGGGGAAAAGAGCTGCGGGAGAGACTAGCTCCCAGCATGGGGATCTGGGCCTCCTTCCTGCCCCTCACAGCCATGAGAAGGGGCAAAGGGAGCATTCCCAGAAGTGGGGAGGGGAGAAGGCTGGGGCCACCAGGGCGCAAGGCATTTGGACTGTGCCCCTCCCTCCCGCATAGGAGCCCATCATCCTCCGCATTTGGAGGCTTATGAGCACCTCCCTTGGGTCGTGCCCTTAGGTGCCCTTATGGTGCTTCTGCTAGGGCTGCTTTCAGATTTCTGCAATCACAAAAGCAGCTCAGAGGAGTTGTGGGACCCAGTCAAGGAACAGCTATCACGGACTGACTTGGGGATAGCTGAAAGGAAACAAAGCACATAATTAGGGCAGGAGATTTGTTGCTGAAGAGGGAGCTCATTGGAGGATCACTCAAGGACAAAACAAAACAAGAGACTCTCTCAGGGAGCTGAAAGCTGTCTTTCCCTTAAATGGTTGATTGAAGCCTAAAATTATGGGCCAGCTTGCCTTTTCCATGTTCTAATTGTTAAGTGAGCAGGCCCCGCATTATGTAATCTTCCCTTATTTTAAGGAATGGTTCTTATTTTGTATACCTATAGATCAGCATACAGAACATTTATTCAAATCTATGCCCTCAACTGGCCATGTGTAAGTGGCCATTTGAAATTATGCTGATATTTGTTGATAATGGCAATTATTGCCATACAGTCTTAGACTAAAATTTGCTTCACTTGCTAAAAGCTGCTCCTTAAAATAAGCTGCCCCAAAGAAAAATTAAGATGCCCTGCCTCTCCCACAATAGAGATGAAAAGTCAGCCTGAGTCACGCTTCGTGCTTCACACATGCTAGTTTTTCCCTGTTGAGGTCAATGAGCAATGGCAATCCATATATGAGCTCATCCTATGAGAGAAATTATCACAAATGTGCAGGGGCACATGTATGCACACACACTTGGAGAGATGTGCATGTGGAGGTGTAATATCAATATGCATGACTTATTGTCCACCTCATGGTGGTGCAAAGCAGTGCACAACTAAAAGCAATAGAATACAATCATAACAAAATAAAAAACATTACCTACAATAAGAGACAGCAATAATATAATATGCTAGCGCATTTTTTCCACACCAGTCTATTTTCCGTATGAATTACAAAATTGTCTTCTTTTGGCAGGCATTAGAATTAGGCAGGTGTGGGTAACCCTGATCTAACTGGCTAGCTTTTGTGCTATCTTTTTTGAACAACCATTGTGTTTGTTGTTTCTGTTTCTAGCAGATATTTTCTACCCTGGGCCTTTGGGAAGGGGCAGGACAGAGGTAGGAATGTCAATATATTTATGACATCATCTTCAATATTTGCTCTTGTTCTATCCTGACTGCCTTAAAAGGTGGCCCTCTCTAGATCAAAACTGCCATTCTTTACTTGCAGGCTGAGCTATTTGGTCACTGCAGAAAGCTGCTACTACAGTAGCTCGCTGTCTGAAGTAAAAGGCAAAAAAGAATCAATCAGCATCTAGGCTAGGAGGATCCAAAGTCATTATGTTTCTGGGAATGCAAACATTGCAGTCAGCACTCTGGCAAGGGCTAATGAACCCAGTGTCCACCGGAGCTACCAAGCAATCACCGAACGAATGTAAAAGACCTACATGCTACAGGACCATGTGACACGATGCTGAAATTACAGCTACTCCTGAATCAAGTGTGCATGTGTAAGACTTGGAGTTCACTAGGAGAACTTCACACTAGTTCCGCTAATGACAAATCATGTGGTGTTAGCATTTTCTTTTCCTGTCAGTCTTCTTTCTGGTGGGACGTGTACTTGCTGTGGGAGATGGTCCAAAGACTCACAATTTGTGCAAGCTGTCTCGGGCTGGTTTCTTTGGAAGTTTCTCTGGGTTTATCACACAACTGAAATGCTAAGAAGAGTGCATGCATGCAGGCACCCAACTGTATCCAGCATTATACCAGTGCCATGAAACCAGGTGGGACTTTTTCTGAAAAAAACATACCTGAGACTGGATTGTACAAACTTGTATTCTTCCCCTGCCTCAAGTTTCCAGAAAAGAGAACCACAGATGTCTGCCTGTCTGTCTGTCATCTATGTATCTAAAAAATAACAAAGACAGTCCCGTGTTAAGCCTCCTTCACACCACACTGCCCCCTCACTGTGTAAATCAATGGTCATCTTAAGCTCATGTCTGGCCTAGCACCACTAAATGTGCTTTTCCAATAGCAATCTAAGCTGAGGGGATCAGGAGAAATTGGTTGTTTTAAAACTGCTTGTTCTTTAGAGTGGATCTGTTGGATTGTTTTCCTGCCACTTACACTCAATCCTGGCTCCAGTTACTGTTTAGTCCTCAACTCTGAGGCTGGTTCTGTGGGGACTAGGTAGCAGGAGAAGGGGCAGAGCCTCTTTCTTGACTTTCTGTATACCCCTCACATTGCCTGGAAGCAGACATTTGAAGAAATACTGTCTGGACAGGAAGTCTCCCATCTTCTACCTCAGCAACCCCTTTAGTTGCTATCCCAGCCTTGCTCAGGCTAAGCATATCATTGCAAATCACATATCAGAAAGGCAAGCCCTGAATTGCAAATTAGAAATAAGGGCTTTTTATTTTTATTTATTTATTAAAACATTTTTATGCCGCCCCATTCGCCGAAGCCTCGGGGCGGCTCACAACATTGGCTTCTGCCAATGGCTTCTGCAGGACCCAAGGGGCAGAGCGCAGCACTCAGGCAATATCTGGTCAATTCTTCTTCCCTTTCCCCCTGTTTCTTCACCTTATTTTGCAAAAATAAAACCTGAATGCTCCAGAGCAGTGATGGAGAACATTTTAGAGACTGAGTGCCCAAACTGCAACCCAAAATCCACTTATTTATCACAAACTGCCAGCACTGCAATAAAACCTGAAAACTGAGGTTTTCGTTTAGAAAAAACACCTCCAAGCCAGTCCAAGCAAGTATATATATGTGTGTGTTTGTGTGTGTATGTGTATATATATATATATATATATATATATATATATCCTTGGCAGTGCACTGACTGGCCATGCAAAAGCTCGGACGAGTCGAGACTAATGAGTTGCAGCTTGTGACATCATTGCCTGGCGCCGTTACTCCTTTACAAGCAGGCGCATGGCCTCTATGTGCATTGTTATCTGATGCTCAGCTGCTGGGGCGATGCTGGGGCAACTTGGGTCGCATGCCTACAGAGAGGGCTCTGCGTGCTACTGTGGCACGTGTGCCATAGGTTCACCGCCACTGGCCTAACCCTACCCTGGTGCACTCCCCTAACCCTAATATAGGGTGAAAGTTCGATTGAAAAGAGGGCGATTTTGAAAAAGCCTTCCTTGAGTAGCTTTTTCTGCACAGCTGAACATTTCTGCCCATTCTAAACACATTCCCACCATGAAAATCATGCCAGGACACCTCGATTTTCTAACCCTAACCCAGTGATGGAGAATGTTTTAGAGACCAAGTGCCCAAACTGCAACCCAAAACCCATTTATTTATCACAAAGTGCCAACACTGCAATAAAACCTGAAAACTGAGGTTTTAGTTTAGAAAAAACAACTCACAGCCAGTCCAAGCAAATACACACACACACACACACACACACACACACACACACTTGGCAGCGCACTGACAGGCCATGAGAAAGCTCAGATGAGTTGCAGTGAATGAGTTGGGGCTCGTGACATCATCGCCTGGCGCCGCTACTCCTTTCCGAGCATGCGCATGGCCCCTATGTGCACCGTTACCTGATGCTCGGCTGCTGTGGCGATGCTGGGGTGACTTGGTTAGGGCACCATAAGTTCGCCACCACTGCTCAAGAGCCTGCTATTCTTGATATTACTATGTTGGTGTTCTTGACAAACCACCCCCTGGATGCTAGGGCCGTGCTTTCCTCTTTTCTATCTTCTAGGTAAGTGGGGTTGGCACAATGGGTACTCTGTCCATGCAAATGAGGAAGCCTGAATTAATTGACCAAGCAGCAAAGAGTAAGTGCTTGGGTGGGAGGACTGAGGCACGGATCTGTTGAGAATTTGCCTCATCCAGCGCATTAGCAAGAGAGGAACGGATTTAAAGTGTTCAGGAAATTGATCTCCAATGTGTGGAGCTAGAAGGCAGAAGGGGGATTACAGGACATGACAAGTCATGCAGTTGTTTGTCTACCATTGTTCGCCTGTTGTGCTGTCACAGCATTTCAGCACAGTAAGTTTGGTCTTTAGAAACCCCCAACAACAGTCTCTTTTGTGGTTTCTCCATACCATGATGGCTTTTAGTGTTGTTTGAACTCTGAAGACACAACCCATCATGGCATGAAGGCTAGAACCAGAGATCTGCCTGGCAAGAACGGCCATTGCCACTGTTGCCAAGCAGCTTGCCAGAGAGCACCACTGGCAGCTGCCATTTTGCTCAGCTGTCGGAAGGGTCCCCGCTCTGCCTGCTTCCTGCCCTAAAGACTGTCTTTGGGCAGGGGTGGCTAACCAGCTGGGTGGCACTGCAGAAAGGAAAAGCTCCATCCAGCTGATTCCCCACATGTGTGCCTAAGGGAAGTCCCTCATGCCTCTGAACAGCATGGATGAGAATCAGTGGGGCAGCAGCTCAGAGGCACGAGGGGCTCAGCTGATTCCCTCTGGCCCTCCTCGTCTTGCTCCTGCTTGTAGGAGTGGCATCCCCAACACGGAATGGAGAAACAGGTCAGGAATGGGGAAAGATCTGCAAAACATAGAATGCCGTGTGTGTGCGTGTGCGTGCGTGCAAGTGTGTGCACATGCACAGGGTGTTGAGGAGGGATACAATTTGCTATATATTTCAGAACAGAAGACAGACCCACTTTGAGAGGCCATGTTGAGAGTTATAGGACTTTTTATCCGTCTCCACTTTGCAGGAGCTACAGAGATATTTTTAAAACAATCTAGGGTGGGGGGGGGGGGCAGATGCAAATCAGGATGGGGCTGCTGCACTTGTAATGGCTGTGTAGAATTGTATGTTCTTGTTATGTTTCTACACCACCCAATAGGCATAGGAGGCTGGTGGCTACTAACCTAGCTGGGGCTCCCTGCCCATTGCAGCTTTTCTTTTCAGCTCTGTAGGAGCTATGCATGGTGCTCCACAGTGTTGAATTGGGCATGGGGATGGGATTCAGCTCTGTGGATAGCTCTGCTAAAGCTCCTCTAAAGCGCGAAAGAAAAAGTGCAAAGGATGAAGAGCCTACGGGCACAGCGCTCACCAGTTTTTCCTGCAAATAGGTGAAATTCTCTGGGTTGTTTGCATTTATTGAAACCAAACAGCCCCAGACAACCAAAAATTATTTAAAGTTGGAGAATTTTAAAGTATGGTATATGAAAAAATTACAAATAACGATTGATTAGAGCCTACCAGCAATGCAAAGGTTTAAAATACAGTACCAGATTGAAAACGGAAACTAAAATGCCTGGGAAACTAGAAAGGTTTTCAGCTGGAACCAAAAAGAGCGCAGTATAGAAGAAGGGATTTCAGGAAGTACTCCTTGTGCCTGGTTGACAGTTCTCACAGCGCCTGTTGCATAGCCAAAAATAGAGTGCCTGCAACATATGACATAACATCGATGAAGCAGCAGCACTGCTTCGTGGGCAAAATGCACAGAGCTTCCACAGCTTTGCCATTACGAAGTGCTTTGTTCAGGGCGTGGGGGGGGGGGGGACTCAGGGAGGCTGCGATCCTATATCCATTCTGCTGCGAATAAACCCCCTGGGACATGATATAGGGTTGCACTGCGAGCCCAGGCAGCGTAGGGACCAATCCTCCAGGGTTGAAGTCCAGATCTTTGGGAGGCCATCCATAGGTCACCCTCTTCCTCTTGCAGAGAAGCCTCAGTAAAATGGTGGATTAAATGGAGAGAAGACCTCAGACTAAGGAAAGTGAAGATTTGCTTTGCACAAAAATAATAATAGTGAGTTATTGTGAAGGAGGCAGATGCATGTTGCCAGATTACTCCTGCAACAGTCTGGAACCTCAGGCTGTAAGAAGATTTATTTATTAATTAAAACATTTTTATGCCGCCCCATTCGCTGAAGCCTCGGGGCGGCCTACAATAATAAGTTAAAAAATAATTATAACATTAAATTAAAAAAATATAAACATTAAGTTAAAAACACATTAAGTTAAAGATGAGGATGACTGGCGATCAGGGGGCATGTATTGGTTACTGGTGTTAAGACAGAGGACTGTGCAGGGTTCTGCATTTAATCCTGATTGTTTTAAACAAAATGTTTATATCACTGACTTAGAGAATAAGTTGCTTTGCTCATGTTTCAGATCAAACCCATAAGAAGAAATGTTCAAGAAGGTTTGTGCATACTGGAGGTGATTTCCTATGATTTGTATACCTTTTTATTTTCTACGATGCGGCTGCATGGGGTTTCTCCCATTGTTTTAAAAGATCAACATAGTATCTAGGTATGTGTTGCTTTGTTCTTGTATGGAAATGTAACAGTGGCTGCTTGTTCTAAACTTGTAGACCTTGTTGACTACAATGATAAGCTCTGGGATGCAGCTGCCTCTAGGATTCCAATAATGTTCAAACTACAGCAGGTGAGCACCAAAACCCCAGACACCCCTATGTGATCCTGGCTTGGATAGTTGGAGTGGATTGCCCAGTTTCCGGAGGAGTTAGCAGAGTCTGTTGCAGCTAAAACACCAAAACCAGCTTTCTTGGGCATGGTCCTAGTCGGCCTCGGCTTCTCTGTTCCTTAAGTCACACTGCCATCTAGTGGCAATTTACAGAATGTGTTTGCATGAGAAATGCACGGCTTGCTTGATCCTGCAGTGAAATATTCTGGATAATCCGGTCGCATCACTTCCACAGGTCACTTCAGGTTAACTGTCCTCCCATTGAATAAATAAGCATTTCTGTGATGCACGAAAGCTCTTTTAATGTGGCTGAACACTGGGTCAGTCAGTACTCCACATTTTCCCTTTAAGAGAAGCCACAATTGTGCACATTTCCCTGAACTTTTCTATTTCTCTCTCTGGTAGACTGTTAGGTGACTTCAAAGCTTATGTATCTTATGTATCTAAAATGTGGCCCATATTGTCAGTTTTCTGGTTTTCAATAGAAGGAGGATATTTTGTTCTTTGATCTTGTGCTGCATAAACCTCTTTGAGAGGTTCTTTTCTAGATATGGTAATCAGTCTAAACATCAGTTCAATAAATAAATAAAATCATTCAACACATATTGACTCTGACTGAAATCAATTTTTACTGCCCTTTTATGACTGCATTCATAGCTGCGGCATTTGACATACTCTATGTCTATTTACATGGATATTTAAATTCTTCTGCTCAAGATTTGGCTCTGAAGGGATTGAAGTTGAAGGCAATCCTTGAAATAATTAAGTTAGTCAAGAAGCTGCTTTGCTGTGATGGCCAAATAAGAGAAATTCATTAAATGTCCACCTGGCATTCTGCTTCAAGAGGAAAATGTTGAAATCCATCAACAATATGGCATGTCCATAAGCCATATTGAGATCCATCTTGGATATAGTTGGAAAAATGTTTTAAATTCAATGCAAAAATAACATCCATTATTAAAATATCTGGAGAATGAAATTGTTTTTGCCTGGCGCCAAAAAGATTATAAAGAAGGTGCCAGGTGAACTGATCTTGGGAGGCTATTGCATAGATGGGGGGCAGCCACTGAGAAGGCCCTTCTTCTGTTTGCCATCCTCCTTACCTCCCTGGAGGACAGCTCCTTCAGAAGGGCCTCCAAACTTAGGTTGATCTTAGGGGTTGGGTAGGTACATATGGAAGCATATTTCCTTCAGTTTGCATAAGATTCCCCCCTCCTCCACACACACCCTGCATACTTACAAGGACCTCTCTTCTACTCTGGATCCTTCCACAAGCCACCCACACCTTCCTCTTCCGGATCACCTGTATACCTCCCCCCGACTTTATCTAACATGTACATACCTCATACCCCACCCCATCCATGTACAGACATGCAATCATGCACACCATGCACCCCTTCTCCTTCCCTAAGCCTGGCATCTTCCCCAGCTTGTTCACTCTGGAGTCCTGCCACCAACCCTGGTCACAGTGCAGCCTTCCGCAGTCTTCTTTCTCTTTCGTGTTGGAGGCATAGCTCACAGGCTGGGAGCACCTGGTCTGCAACTGTTTGCTGTTCCCCACTCCCCAGTCATGCCTCTGGACCCCTGTGGAACTCAAAGGCATCCCGGGGAAGGGAAGTTAAGATGGCATGTGGGCACAAGCCAGGGACCTTGCTTTGCTGTCACCCTAGATGAAGATGCTGATGATGACAACGATGACAGCAGCAGCTTGGAAGGGGCTGAAGATCTTGGCAGATGCCAAGGGATCTGGTTGTGACTGCAGCGGTGGGCAGGGCATGGGATATATACAGACACTGTAGAGAGATCTTTCAGCAAAGTATCTCTACATATGGAAATGGCTGGTGTACAGTATTTACATAAGGCACTAGCCTTTTAACAGCAGTAAAATAATGTTTACAGGTAGGAAGATACAGAATCAGGGATAGGGTATTTATACATAAAACCATATTTGAGTTTGCCCTTTGATTGTTATGTTATGACTCTAGTGGTAGAAAGCAAATGATGTATGAATGGGGACTGAAGTTGTTTAGGCTGAGTCCATTTTAATTCACAATTACAGCAGAGTGAGAAAACGGAATCATTGGGATGCCTGGCATTGGAGCATCTGTCTTCCTTTGGGATGGTGGATGACCAGCCCATCCAGCCAAACCCACCCAAGAAGAAAAATGGCCAAAATCAGCCCAGCACTTCTGAGCAGGGGCAGTGCAGTGGGTAGGACTGCCCCATGAAATACTGTAGCGGGCAGTCCTCCCTGGCATTCAGTGGGCACAAATTAAGCTGGCGCAAGTCAAAAACAAACAAACAAGATCATAGAATGACAATTTAAGCTTGCAAATTCAGCAAAAGACTATATGAAGATGTGGGTTCAAATGGAGGGCATCCTTCAAAATGATAATTATTTTAGAAGAATGTGAGAAAGAACAGCCAGAAATTACAGATCTTGGACAAATGTATTTGTAGCTTCTATATATAATAACAGTGTCAATATCTATAAACTGGCAAGGCTATAGATGGAAGCTCATTAGCTTCCCTCAATTCATCAGGTTAATGAAGAAAATGGTCCATAAAATATGTAGTTGCATGCTGCTGTAAAATGCAACCCTCTGATGTTTCTAGTTAATAGAATTATTTCTCACAATGTAAATTAATTGCTGTAATTCTTCATCTGTCCCTAGAAACAGGCCAACAAGTTGTTATGGATTAGCAAGCAAATTGGTAGCAGACCCTTCAGTCAAGTTACAGCCTCTGGTGGAGATCCTGTTCCAGCTGAGACAACGCGTATTTCTGTGAAAACTGTACACTCTCTCACTCAGATACCTTTCTGACTCTGGACACTTCAGCAGCTGTTGCCCATGTTTCCAAGGTTATCTACAGGGAGCTAAAAGAGGGAAAATGGATCTCCCCAGGAATCTGAATTCTCTGCCCTGTACTTACATGTTTCCTTTGTCTTCCTTGGAAAAGCTAGCCCCACTGCACAATGGTGTTTTATATTTAACACATTCACAACTGATGACAGTCAGTACTCCAGAACTAGGACCATGCAGGCACAGGTAAGCAGGTGGCTCACAATTTGTCTGCACTTTCCAAGCTGTTCAAGTGCTATTACAGGTTAATAATAGATGCTTCTTTTCTGGGCCACTGAAGATCTTTGGAGATGCTCCCCCCTAGCATGCATCCTCCATCTGCAGAAATCCTTGCGTGGCTGTGAAAGAACTTGTGCACTTTTCTCCTGTCCTCTCTCAGCCATGGACAAAAGGAAAAGGAGACATGGAGAAAGCAAGAAGATAAGGAGAAGTTGAAACTGGGAAGATTGGTACATTGGAGCTCAATGGACTTCCTGTGGACTTCTGATTCAATGATTGGAAGTGAGATGAGGTGGATTTTCTTCTGCAGGCTTCTGCCTCTTACATGGGCAGTGATTTGCTAAGGAAATCTACATGCAATTGTGCTATTTTTGCAAGTTGTAATATTTTGCACATTTTGTGAAATCAACACCTGAAAACAGGTAATCTGTATGCAAGGACCATGTGCTTTTTAGGTGTAAATGTGGGCAAATCAGTGAATGTTATGCAATTTTCCTTAACATTTTTAGCATGCAAAGTCTTGGCAGTTTTGGAGATGGACTTAACTCTCCAAGACTGGCTTAACTCTCACCATAATGAGTCAGTGCCTCTGCAGGGACGGTGAGAAGAATTTAGGGACTGAATCAAGAAATTCATTGGATTTCTTCCTCTCTGATGGAATTCTCACAGATCCCTAAGAAGAAGGCAGGCCTTCTGTTTTGTGGAGAGGAAAAGCTGAATCCAGAGGGAGACAGAGCTTCAGGGCATTTGGTCCTAGGGAAAAGACACTGGACATTTCTTAGCTCCCTAATATTTTTCAGTTCTTTTATTATATTGTAATAATTATTACATAGGCATTAGCTGATTTTCTCTTTCTTTTATTATTTCATGCACCATCATACTGTATATATTTTAATTGTTATTGTTTTAATGTATTGTGTATTTTATTTGATGTTGTAAGCCGCCTCGAGGCTTCGGCAAGGGGCGGCATAGAAATGTTTTAATAAATAAAAATAAATAAAAATGTTGTTGCAGTTATGTGCCGTCACATCGGCTCTGGCTTATCATGACCCCATGAATGAAAACCCTGCAAATGTCCAGCCCTACACAGCCCTGCTCCCTCAAGACTGCGGCTTCCATTATGGAGTCAGTCCCTCTCATATTTGGTCTTCCTTTACTTCTCCGGCCTTCAACTTCCCCTAGCAAGATTGTCCACTCCAGAGAGTCTTGCCTCCACTTGATGTGTTTTAAGTATGACAGCCTCAGTTTCTACAAATCACAGAATGGTAGGAAACCTAAGCAGCATTAAATTGAATTGTCTCAAACCACAGATGTATATCAGGCATTATTAAATACATTCTACAACAGGTAATAAATAGAAAACAATGGCCCCAGAATGATTAGATACCCTTTTTTATTCTTCTATATGAAGCAAGGTTAGCCATTCACACATAACTGGAGCAATCCCATGGCCTCTAGACATTGTCTCAGGGGACTTAGGAAACCAGGAATTCTCCCCTTCTGAGGTCAGAGACAATGAAAAAAAGCTGGATGGGAAGATGGGCGGTGAAGACTTCCTCTGCCACCCTCCTGCCCTGGCACAAGGATATGGCAGATAGGATTCCACTCTTAAACTCCCTTAAGGCACAACCCTATGAATGCTTAGACCAGAAAGTAACCGGCCTCTCCTGACATGTCCCCAGCAGCATCTCCGGCTGGAAGGTTCTCAGGGTTGTAGGCTTTTTCCCTGGTTAAACATGCACAGCATCACACCTTCATATGTGGCAGTAGGCCATTTGGCCATCTGGTTTATAGCCCCTGTGGAACTATGTAGTTTTCTGAACTTTCCAAATGGCAAGAGACATTTTGGAGCAACGTGGAGGCCTTCCCAAGGCCATTTGGTCCTGTCTAATAGTGGTTTTGCCATCTTAGGCATTTCGGCAGTTTCACCTTTTTGCAACTCGGCAACAATTGCATTGTAAATGATGTGTGAAACATTGTCGCAAATGGAGTGCATGTTATGATGGAGGCTAAATATTAATCTTGCAGACAATGTGTGTAATAGCAAAGGATTGGAACTGTAAATTGAGCTGGTAGCTGAGGCAGATGATTCTATTCAGGGATTATATATATATATATATATATATATATATATATATATATATATATATATAAAATATAGTGTTTCTCCTTTCTTTCTCATTTGCAGTGACATTTCTAATTGCACTATTTGCTCCTAACATGTCTGATGTATCTTATTATATGCTTTAATGATTTTATACCCCAAATTGTTAACTCCCGTGGAATAATATCGGCAATATTTTACTTTGAGTACATTACCCACGGCTGCTCAGTCGCTTGTGGAAATCTCGCATTTTAAAAAGATTAAGCCACTTGGGGGCATTAACCACATCTGCCTTTAGAATAATTTAAGTTGCATTACGCCACAAGTGTAGATATACACAATAGTTTTGTGATGAATAGAGGTAGGGATGTCTCCTGGTTCCATTCTCCTCCCTTCCCAAAGCAGCAGGAACTGCTCTAGCCCATCTTTCCCTTTCACATCCTCCTCAAGAGCTCTCAGTCACCAGACAAACCTCCACATGGTGAGAAGGAGAGTGGCAGAAAGAGAGACACAGATTTCGGATGCTGAAGTGGAGGAGGGAGCTCACCGTGGAGGGGCTGCCCTTGCCTCCCTCTTTTCTTTTGAGTTTTTGCTATGATCAGCTGAGCTCCAGTTCGCACCATCTTCTTTTCCAGAGTACCTCTGTGTACTCCAATTACCACTGGGAAAGAGTGGCACCCCAGTCCTGGATCCAAGTCATTTTAGGTGCTGGACTTAGCGGTTTTTATAGTATTGTCTTGAGATCAGGAAACAAGTTTGGTGCACCCTGGTTGGGATGTAACTGGTTAGTTCATGCTCATACTGCACTGAGTCAAAATACTCCCTCCTAGAAGTCCCCTGGGATTTGCTCTTAAAACAGCAAGGGCTGGGTAAAAATCCAGTCCAAGAAATTGAAAATGAATCCTCATGATTCCCTATGGCTGCTAAAGCGGCTACACTCAAAATCACAGCTGCATCTGCCTCCACGGACTGGAGCCCCATGCCTTGTTCTGCCCAAGCACATTTCTGGCCAGGCACAGTCACTGTCGGCCCCTCTCTGCTGGATGCCAAGGGAAGAGCGGGGAGCCCCTCTGCTTCTTCACGGTACTTCCTCGGTGCAAAAGCCCCAGTCTGTGACAGTGATGGTTGTTGCTGCCAAAATGTGGATCTGAGGCATGGGTCCTCATGCGTCTTCATGATTTTTGCAAGGATAATTTCCCAAACCACCATTCAGTCGGAGAACATCTGCTTTTAGGTGCCGAAGCGTGAAAATTATGGATACATGAATATGCATTTGTGCAAGTGGAAGGATATTATTGTAAAAATAATTCTATTCTGTCAGTGAGTTGATGATGGAACAGGAGATGCCAGACAATCTGTGAAACACAGAGAAAAATCCAGACCTCCCTCCTTCTATTGGGTTACTTTCAAGTGAAGTTGTAGTCAGATGGTGAGCATCCCCCTAGAAACCACGGGGATCTATTATATCTGGTACATCAGAAAGAGGCTTTTATATCACTGCAGAACCATGAAACTACCAGATTCATTTTCTTTCTATTGTGATCTCTCCTAGTAAACTGCTATGACCTGTGATTTCAAGGTGGGGCTTTTGTATAAGAATCATGAAGGTCCTGCCTCAGAGAATGCAGACCTTGGAGTGGCTCAGTGTGCTGGATCCATGCTGACAACATGGTACAATGTGCTCCAGGGATGAGGGTGTAGCTCACTTTGCATTGGATTTTAGGAGCCCTACGTAAAAACCATGATGGCTCATGAGGACATTTCTCAAATACCAGTTGCTGTTCCATCAGAAAAATGTGTTCCAATAGATGTCTAGAGCCCAGTGAGTAGAAAAGGATGGGAGCTGGTTTGATGACATATCACAACTGTTCAGGCGTTAATCACCCACCAGCCCACCCCAGGTTGTGTATGTGGGAGTGTGCTGGTGCACTCTGACCACTCATTCCTGCTGTGAGAGGAAGCATGTAACTACCCAGAGATGTCCTGCCCCTTTGGTTGTCTGCCATGACATGCTGCCAGGAACTCTCCTTTGTTTCTTCCTCAACAAGCTCGAGAAACAAGCCATGGTTTGATATGGGATTATTTCCCATGCTTGTTCAGGAAGAGACAAGCCAGGCATCCATGTCATAGCAAAGAACCCAAGGATAAAACATCCCCAAGTTCCTGCTCAAGCCAGAAGAAATCAGATAGCATGTCCTAGCAGGCATACTCGTTCCTAAAACCCCAGGAAAAAAGAGATTTTTTAAAGTTTCATTCCAAGGATGTGTTCATCCAATACATGGTTTTGTACTGTGGTGGAAAGGTAAAGAATGGCAAAGATCTGTAATTTGGCTTAGCGCATGGGTCGTCGTAATCTATGGTCTGGCCAAGCTTTCATGTGGATCTCGTCTTAAATTCCATTCCATGATCCTTATTTCTGCACATTTCTGTACTGTAAAATTTGGGATCCATGTTTCTTTTGATTCAGTCTGTGGAGGCAGAAATGCTCTGGGCATTTGCTATGGCTTACAAAATTTTTTTGTACAAGGAGGGAGGAGTATTTATGCCTCAGATCCCAAGTTTCTGTGCCATGGCAGTGAGATTGTTGATGAGATCTGTTGTTGCCCAGTCCATGGCCACAGAATCGGTTTGTGGTTTGAGGACGATTTTTATGCTATCCCCGGATAAAATGCAGAGGATCCACATCTCAGAGTCACAGCTTGCAGTGTAGGGGCATGCTGCACATGGGATCCACTTGGGTGAGACGGAAGGAACTGGAGTGGAAAATGGCAGGAAAGGAACTAGCGGTACTGTCATTCTTCTCCCTCAAACTGGCAGTGTTCCGTAGTGGCTCTGAAGCACAAAGGGAGAGGTATTGGGCCTACAGACTGCTCCTGGTTTGAGAGCCCTCACAGCATGGCGACCCTGCCAGGCGCTCACCTAGCTTAAGTTCCTACGAAGGGCCCTCCTGGGCTCTCCTGTTGGTGGCAGGCCACAACAATGCTTGTGGAATGGCTACTTTCCATTCCCACAATGCCTTGGAATACGTTGTGGATCCTAAGGACTGTGCCGGTCAGCTCCAAGTCATCCAGCGAGGATTGGTCAGGCAACTGCTCAAGGATGCTGGGCGCTGGTACTTGTTTGGGGTGGGTGGGGGGAAGTGTTTGTGCGTCTCCTGCCTGATGCCACGCTGATCTCTCATGCACAGATCTTTCCCAGCTCTGCCGCAAGAGAGCCTCTGAACGGCATTGGTCAAGGACATGAATGAGGACCCTGAATCTTTCTTAGAAAAGCTCTCCCTTTCCCATCAAATTACAGGGCTGGGAATGGCACGTCAGGAGACTTATTTGTGTGGGTGTGTGCCTTGGTGTGCGCACACTGCTTGGAAACGCACAGGCTGCCTGCCTTGTTCATTCTAGCAGAGGGAGATGTTCTTTGCGTGCATTTCTTTGCACATCTGGATGTGAACCAGATGTGAACCTTTGTGAACCAGAGTTCCAGTCAACATAAGAAATGGGCAGATTGAGGCAATTCTTTCAATTTTTCAAGCATCTTCAGGCCTCCAGTGATTACACACCACTAAGCCAGCAAATTTTGTTTTGTGGTCATTTGATAAAGAAGCATTATTCCATTTTCAGTGACATTGAAAAAGATAATTTGTAATTTCCACAGTCCCCTAAAGGCAAGCTTTTCTGTTATCTTCTTGAAGCTGAGTGCATTCTGTGGGTTATTGTTTTGCTGTTGCCGAAAGATACGCCTATTTTTCTTCTAATTCAATTGCCAAATGACTGTGCCACAATTGGTGGACATCTTTCTGAAAATGGAAAAAGAACTGAAACCAGAAGGAAAGTCTTATTGCTTTTTTCAGTCTTTTCTGAGCTTGGGTCCCCAAATGTTGTTGGACCGCATCTCTAATCATCCCCAGCCAGCACAGAAAATTGTGGATAATGGGTGTTGCAGTCCAACATCTGGGGGTGGATGTTTGGTAGAGGCCGGCTTGCCTCATTGTTTTCACGGCCTCTGAAGTTCTGCTTGGATTTTTATTGCCAAAGTGTCTCCTACCTTGAAGAAGAAGGGCCCTTGATATTTTAAACAGGAGGGAATAATTTCTTCAGAATATTGTTGATCTTCTGAATGATCAGAGCCCAGCTGAGGATCTTCCATGGTCTTTTTTCCTTGAACAGTGGGAGGTCCAGGGCAAGGGACACTGGATTTTTTTGCCTGTCTTCATGATAACACAGAATTCAATAGCAAATTTGATTCTATGTGCCTGGGAGTTGGATATCCCTCCCATTTGCAGAAAACAATTGCCCCGTTCAGTTTTAAATTAGCATAGCTAGAAAGATCATTCTCTTTGACCCCCTCTTGCAAATAGACCACCATTTTAACTGCATACTGAAGGGCTACGCAGAGGTGTGATGGACCTGCTGCTGCCCGGAGCATGCTGGGGGTTGCCGGATGTTTTTCCCCCGAAGGGCACCGTCCTGTTGCCTCCACCCTTGATGCATGTAAGCCTCTGTAGTGGAGCACATGTGGAAGACCGTTCCAATTGTGAGGAGACAGTGGTGTGCTCTATCCCATGCCCAATATCAGCAAAAAGCTGAACTCCGGGTATTGTGGGAGTGCTGCTTTAAATAGGGCACAAGTGCAACACGAGAGATTGGGGAGGATGCAAACGTCAGGTATTCATATCACTGCTTGACCTCGTGCAGGCATCAGCCATCTGAGCTTGAACAAGCACCTGGCCATCCACCCCACTGTCACCCCACAATGAGCACCAGCTGTAACCTTGTGTCATACCCTTGTACGTGGAGGAGCACCTCAGCTCAGAGTGGGCAACAGAGGCAGCACTGAGAGAAATGAGCAATGGAGTTTGCCCGAGACCTTTTGGGCTTCCTGGGAGCAGAAGTGGCACGTAGTGAAGGGCATTGTAAGTGCTCTCTCTCTCTCTTTAATAAATCCCCTTTTCTTTCTGCACAATTGTGTGCTTCCCAAGGAATTGCTTGCTTCCAGACAATGCAGCCTCTGACCTTGGAGGCTTAAATGCATCCTGTGCCCCAACCGATGTGATGAATATTCCTATGCCTCCCCATGACAAAGGATGGTGCTCTTGGTTTATTCAGAAATTTCCTTGCAAAGTCCTGAGGAAGCATGAAGGCAGTACCCAACTCGCAGAAGTGGCAGCAAGAGAACCCAGGAGTCCCCCTCTTGCTACCCCTAGCCAGCCTCTTTTCAAACAGTTCACTGGCACAGTCATGTGAACCTTAGAATCAATTAATGGAAAGTGACTGTCTTTTAAGTTCCAGTGAACTTTTGGAACTGAAAAGGCAGTTCAAGCAAAATTAGAGAGTGGTTTGAACACTGGCGGAATAAGCTTTTTAATTTTTTAAAGCAGGATGAAGGAGCTCATTCTTGTTAGCGTATTTATTTGACTTTATGGATTCCAGATCATGCTCACCCTGATCCAGCTGAGAGTCGTGCAAGGCTTGTGCCCAGGCAAACAGGCCTGCAAGGGTGAGACTGAGAGCCAGAAGCACAGCTGGGCCCCCAGACGCATTTCTGGGGGCACCCTTGGCATTCTGCTGCAAAGCAGGCACCGGGAAGGACACCTCTTCCAATGGGTGTTCCCAGTGGTGCATCCTCCATCTTCTCGGGCAAATGTTCTCGTTTTAACAGCGAGTTAGTCCATAACTAGAGTGGGATTGAGGCTTCTGGCTTAATCTAGATGCATGCACTCCACAGAAGGTTATCTGTATCCATCTGGGGGCATTCAGATTAGAACAAGGAAGCAGAACTTTTCAGTGAGCATGGTTTCATTAATCCAGTGCTGCCCGATTAAATGGTAGATAGGCGAAAGCTATACAGGGACTGGGAGAAAGAGGGAACAACCCATGTAATTGAATCTGGCAGGGTCTGAGCTAAAATTGCCATGGAAATTTGGACACAAGGTAAATTTATTGTGACTCTTTTAGCAGCAGAGCTTTCCTTAATGTTAATCACACCACGTAGCCTTAGTAAGGGATATTTCACTCATCTTTGCCTTTTTTTTTTTAATTAAATGCACTCCAGAGAATCTGGTTACTTTTGTCCCCTGTGGTTTTCTTTTAAAACTGAGAGACTGCCTGGGCTTCTCACTCACTGTGTTTTGCGGTTGTCAAAATTGACAACCTAACCATGTTTTGTGCCAAACTGCACCATGAGGCCTGACAAAGGGATTGAAAGGCCCAATGGGCCGGGCAGGTACGGTTACGCAGCCTGCAACAAATTTTATATCTGCAGCAGGAGGAAAAGGCCTCGTGTGACTTCAGCCTGGCGTCATGTTACTGGTCTGAAGCACTCTGTGCTGAGGATGTAGCATGCTGGAAAGGCCTCCCTCGTGCTGCAAGCAAGGCTGATCATTTCGCAGCATGGTTTACCCTCCAGCCTAGGAGGACCGGCTCCCGAGTGCAGAGGCCTGCCTGCCATTAACCACAAGGTCACAAGGCACAGCCTGCCTTCTCCGTGCATCACAAGCAATCCCTGATATAATTTCTGCATGTCACGGTTGAAAATGGGGACTTTTTGGTGGGGAGGGATGACAACATGTAACACTTTAATTCTCAGGCCATGAGCTGCTGTCAGAATTCCACCCGGACACCTGCCCCCACTCTGGCCACATGCCCTACTTTGCAGAGGACAGTCCTCTATTTCAGATATTTCCAACTTGGTGCTTTCCGGGTACATTGGTCTTTTACAGCCACATAGCCGGGAAATTGTTGTTGTTGATGTTGGTGGTGTTGGTGTTCATTTCCTGCCTATTCTCAGGGACTGGGACTCTAGGCAGCTAAGGAAAGGCTGGAATTGCAGGCAGTGCATCTGGAGAACACCAGTTTGGGGAAGCCTGCTCTACGAGAAGCCTTCCTCCCTTTGAAAGGCTGTCTTGTTCAGCTCTGGGATAAGGATAATGGACCCTAAGAAGCGAGACCATGGAGAGGCCTGAAAGTTAACCCCAGAGTAGCAGGCGGAGCAGGCTCATGGCCTCCCCAGTTAGATGGACTGCACTCCTATTTAGACACCCAGTGCACGCTCTACAGTCGCACCTATCCATTTGAATCAGCGCTGTGAATCTTATGCAGCGCTGTGCTCCCCTCTGTACCCTTCTCCCTCTCTTGCAGGGACGGGCAAGTGAGTGCCCTGCGCATTCTCCATTTCTTGGAGGCTGCATTTGTGTAATCTGCAAGGACATACACTACCCTGGCTTTTCAAGTCTGTTAAGTAACCACAATAGTGTGGGTGTCTTTTGAACTTAACAACATTTATTTTTATTTATTTATTTATTTAATTAATTAATTAATTAATTTTCTTCTATGCCATCTATGATTGTCACAGAAAATCTCAAGATGGGTTACAATGCTAAAAACATAAAAACAATTTACAGCACTTGATTAAAATAGGATTAAATCAAATAGTTATTAAAATCAGCAATTAAAATTCTGGATGAATAAAGATGGACCTCTCTGGGGAGCTTATTCCACAGCTGAGGTGCCACTGCTGAGAAGACCCTTCTCCTTGTACTCCCCACTTTTTCAAGGATGGCTCTCAGAGAAGGACTGGCCAGCTGTATTATTAACTATTATTAATTATGTGGAGAAGAAAGAAAAAGAATGTGCTAGTATTGTCTGTCTTTATGTGTGTGTGTTCATGTGTGCTGGGTCGAATATTTGAAAATCCCAAAGTTTGACTGGAATATGCTGCAAGATGAAATCAGGAAGCAAAAGAGAGCTCATTAAGGGCTTGTTTCTTAGTTGCCAATTTTCACTTCCCCCAAATACTCAAAAGTATACTCCATTTTGACCACTGGTGGGCACCATTTCTTCTCAGAACGCTGCTATTTCATGGCATCTCATCCACCCGGTCTGTCAGTTCAGGTCACTCCAAATCAATGTCTCACCATGATTCAAGGAGACAACAGGTGCTTCAGGTAAACTAATGGTAGAAACAATTTCTGTTGGCTTTGTCGGGAGCTAACAGGTCAAGGCTGTCTGCAGATACAGAGGCATATTATGTGTGTTACCTGTACACTTAACTTTCTGTATTGTTTTGGACAACATCACAGAGACAATTGGCACCCCTCCTTTCCCATGATCCCTAAGATCTTCCTCTCTCCATGGGTGTCTCCACTCTGCAGCCAGCGCTCTCTGATCACCACTGTTTTATGGCACATATTGACATGGCATCATCAAATTGTTCCTCTGTGCTTTCCCCAGGATTCTTCCACCTCTTTTGGGAACTCACAAATTCCAGCTCTTTGGAGAGGAACAGAAGAGCAGCACAATGTCTGAAGCAGTAGATTGCCTTTAGAACATGGTTCTTAAGGAGCATGGTTTTGACACGGGAGAATGAGTCCTGTCGCCACATTTCTTCCCTTTGGCACATTTTCATTATTAACTTTCTGATCACTGCCATTCTAGGAGCAAGTTCATGTTTAATATCCTATTTTAAATGTATGCGCAAAACCAGCAAAACATTGAAACTAGATTGACATCACACTTAAACATTTTACTGATACCACTACTACTACCTTAGAAATAAGTCTACCTTTAAAGTAACTACTAGAACATAGGAAGCTACCATATACTGAGGCAGCCCAGGATTCCTTCTAGTCCAGTATTCTCGAGTATGACTGCCAACAATGGCTCTCCAGGCAGGAATTTTCCCTACTCCACTTGGAGGTACAGTAATCCCCCGAAGTTTGCGGGGCTTGTGTTCCTAGAGCACCCATGAATTGTGAAAAACTGAATTTTGAATGTGGTAAAGGTTCATTGCCAGAAGCCTTAGAACAGGGGTCCTCAAACTTTTTGAACAGGGGGCCAGTTGAAAGGTGCTGGTGATGGGCAGGCTGCCAAGGCAGTGCAGGTGGGGGGTGTGGGCTAGGCTGGGCCGGGGGGCCTGGCGATTGGTTTGGACTCGCTTGGAGAGAACGATCTCCTTGTGAGCAAGCTGCTGCATGGAAAATTCCACGAAAGACAGACTGCGAACGCTGAACCGTGACTTCACGGGGGTATACTGTACCTGGGATTGAACCAGGGACCTTCTGCGGGCAAAACAGGGGCCCTTGCTGCTCAAGTGAGGTGCTCAGATGCATTGTCCAGCTCCTGCACACACGACTATATTCTCCTGGGGCAAACACCATGGGATGCACACACAAAATGCTAATTCTCCCTAATTGTGGAATATCAACTTCAAACCTTAATGAAGCTTACGGTGGCAAAGAAATGCCAGGGCAGCCCTAGACACCCAAGTCTGGAAGCGCTCCAACATTCCTGTCATTGCTTTGGATCCCTTTCTTTCCCATTCTCTCTCTTTTTATTCAGAAGATTATCCTTCTGTCTGCCAAGCCGCATTCAGTGACATCACAGCAGTTTAGCCAATTATAGTCCCAGCTTTGTCATGGCAGGGGGCTTCACAACTGGCATATTATACATGAGAATGCAAAATGCTTGTGCAATGTAATACATACTTAGCCATTCAGAAAATCCCTGAAAGCAAAAGGATGCCGTTTCTGGTGCTATCAGACTCAAGGTCAAATTAAAACAATGAGGGACAGGGAGAGAGGGAGAGAGTAGAATCCATCTCATTGCTACAGGGAAGGGGTTGCTTCGCCTTCTTTTTCTTTATTTGTATTTGTTTGTACCCTGCATAAGGCACATTATGCTCTTTGCTCTTGTCCCTTGAGAGTCACTCTGTTTTTTGGTTGCCCTTGGGGGAGCAGTCTCTCAGCCTCAGCTGCTGGGCTTCTCAGCATGGGCTCTGGCAGCAAAAGCCAGGATTTATCCATTGCATTTCAAAGAACAGTAAAAGTACACTAGTGCCCAGAATAACTAATATATTGTGGAGCAGGGGAAATGTCCTGGAGTGGATGTTTCCGCAGCCACAAGATGGCAATCAAAGCACAGGATCAGCCTATACCTGGCTTCTCTCTCTCTCTCTCTCTCTCTCTCTCTTTCTCTCTCTCTCTCTGTGTGTGTGTGTCTGCAGTGAAATACACAACATAAATTAACACTCTACTCCTTGAACTGCAAAGATGGTCATAAAATATAAAATGGTATAACATCTGGAGAAAGGTACTCATGCAACATGGGATATAAAATATGCATATATTTGCCTAAAAGGTATTTCTTTCCTTACGAAGCACAGGGACAAAGTACTGTGTGTTGTTTATGTGCATTATGAAGCTTTAACAGGTTTAATAATTTACAAAGGGTAACTTCCCTGCCATTTATCTTAATCCTTTTAATACAGAAAGATGCTTGTGGGGGGCGGGCAGTGGAGGGAGGTGGGAGACATACTTTATGGTGTTGCATATTTATCATAATTTCTGCACATGCTTGTTCCTATAACACTGCTTTAATAGTTTGTTTAAATTTTAGCACTTTCATTCAATGCTGTATAATTACATCTGATTATGAAAAAAAGAATTAATTGCTATACCACTTTTTTAGACCAGTTGACAGATTTCTTGGTGGAACTCTCTTGGAATTCAGAAAGGCAGCCAGTTCCTAATCCTCCATTCCTGAGCAGGTGGTGTTGGGGTTGCTGTCAGCACCTTTGCGGGGTGCTGTGTGCTCTAGGCAAGCTCCCTTGGAAAGAGGCTCTGGTAAAATTATTGCAACTTGCCTGTGTTAAGACATTTAATTCGTTACTTCTGTTGCTGAAATCCTATATGCACATTCCTGGGAATAAGCCTCAAAGAAGTCAGTGGGGCGTACTTTTGAGTTTATATGCACAGGATTGATTTATCTTTATTTCCTTACTTGTGTGGTTTCTATAGTGCTAGATATTAAGGAAAATCCCAGCATGATTTATACAGGAATATAAACATTATGATTAAAATCACAATTAGGATGCAATTAAAAACAATGCCACACATGCCCAGGTTAAATTTGGGACTTTTCTCAGATGCAGGACTAAATCATATCCGGGGCTCTGAAGCTGCAAATCCCGAACACGGAAAGACTCCTCCTCTAGGGCTGCTCTGATTGCTGAGCACTGGCCAGCCCTGCAGCTTCGATCGTCCTCCTTCACTGGGCCTTGTCCACAGGTTAATGGCACACGGGCCGGAGTCTTAGGGCAGGGCTGGCACAGTGGAGCACATGGGCAGGCACTGCTGAGCTCCTGCTGCTTAGCAGGAGCCCTTGGAGCAGCTCCTCTTGCTTGCTCCTCTTCTTGGTGGAGCTTCTCGGAGTGCAGGAATGCAGCCAGTTCCTAATCCTCCATGCCTGAGCAGGCAGTGTCCAGGTTGTTGTCAGGACCTTTGTGGGGTGCTGTGTTCTCTAAGGTAGTGAGGAGGAGGAGGAGGAGGAGGAGGGCTCCCTGCCTGCCAAGCAAGCAAGCAAGTGGCAGCAAGGATGAGAAAGAGGAGGAGGAGCAGGAGCAGCTGGGGCGGAGGGAGAGGGCCCATGCAGGGGCTCCAGCTCAAGGGTCAAGGGCCACCCAGCACTGCCTCGAGGAGCATGGCTTGGAGCCCGTTTGAGGTACTGTTGCCCTTGTGCAGTGAGACAGTGAAATGGGAGAATGTGCATGGGCTTGACAGAGCACACGTACCAAGTCCGGGTCAGGGAAGGACGGCGTGTGGGCTTTAATGCCTAATGTCGCTGCCCAAGTTCAAACAGAGGCAGGCACAGCTCATGTTCTCCTGCCAGTTTTGTATCCCTGCAACTCCACCGCCACCTCCTCCTCCTCTTCCTCCTACTAGAAGTTTATAGGGATGGTGTAAATTGGTGTCCTGCAATAGCAGGGGGTTGGACCTGATGGCTTTCTTGGCCCCTTCCAACTCTACTTTTCTATGATTCTATGTTCCTAGGAGGGAAGCAAAAAGCATCAGGCGGATGCAGGAAGCACGCTCACTCTCTCCCTAACCAGCCAGCCTGGTCACTCCATCTGTCACTAACTTGAGCTGAAGCCTCTTTCCCTGGAGGTGATCCATCCTTTAATGCCGATTTCTTGCATGGGCCAAGACATCTGGATATACTCATTTATTCTACAAGTAATTGACGTCTGGCTTGCCCAACACTGGAGGTGCATGAGATCGCTGTAGGGACCTTTGGAAAAGCCTTCCTCAACATGGTGCCCTCCTGACATGTGAACTCTGCACTGTAGCCAGCCTTCCTTGCTAGCTACATTTCTAAGTGCAAGGAAGCCACCTAGCGTGGCACTCCCTGGTGGGGCAGCAGGGAGGGTAAAAGCCAGGCTGCTCCTCCATGCAGACAGGGAGTTAACTCACAGACAAACCGCCTGAAAGTTTAGTAGGAACACCAGGAATTAAATGACTGGCATGCTTTTGTTTCATAAGAAAAGGGGTGTTTAAAATGCAGTGAATAAAGGGATATCAAAAGGTGTAAAACAAAATAATTTATGCTGTAACTAAGAAGCTGAGCAATAGCATGGCCTTTTTCCCCCTTAAAAATTCAGTTTTAATCATGTACCACAGGAACACCAAGGCCCTCCCTGCCCCAGTTTTACAAACAGAGTAAGAACACGCCACAGTGTAATCACAGTCAGACAGTTAGGGATAGTGGTGCTGAGCGCAATATACACGACTTTCTTGATGAAGTCAATAAACATTGTAAAATATTTTCTGCATAACAGACTTTCTCTCTTAAACTTATAAAATGCTTGATAAATGTGCAAGAAAGCTTTCAGAATGGTAGGTTTATATTTTTCTCTCTTTTCAGAGAGCGTTAAAAATGTATAGCACTGAAAAAGGACAATGAGCTCCTGAGTCTCAGTTTTAGATTCAAACGATAAAACAAACATTTCTATACAAGTTTAGGGAAGGGCAGAGAGAAAATAAATACTTTAGGTTATGTTTCTTAACTTCTTGTCTGGGAATTGAATAATCAAGTGGGATTTTTTTTAACTGGTTGCTATATAAAGGACTAACTAAGCAAATGGAAAATAATTGTAGAAAGCAATTGGATTTTTTTTAAATTTTCTTGCTCAGAATCCCTGAAAAGACTTAAGGCTG
The DNA here is from genome assembly GCF_004798865.1 of Varanus komodoensis. NCBI lineage: Eukaryota > Metazoa > Chordata > Lepidosauria > Squamata > Varanidae > Varanus > Varanus komodoensis. Next base: position 27,395,746 of record NW_025335349.1, read on the forward strand.
ACTTGCACACATTGGGAAAATAAGAAATAAGGCCTGAATTACAGCCTAGGTGGCCAGCCAGCTGTGTGCATGACAGTGTTTCTTTTCCTCTAGGGCGGTTTTCATCCTCTGTCATCAAGTATTCAAGATAAGAACAAAAATAGGCACTATGGTTGTGAGTATAGTGAGTTCTTTAAATGGGCAAAGGGTAATTTAGGGTATTTTTTAAAATATAAACATGATCATGTTATCTCTTTGTGTCATTGATTAGCAACCAGCACGCCAACTTGTTCTACTCCATCGTAATTCCACAGAATAAAGCAGGGGTCCTCAAACTATGGCCCGTGGGCCAGATACAGCCCGCCAAGGTCATTTACCTGGCCCCCCTCAGAGTTTTCAGACTCGTTCGGAGAAAACGATCCGAAAGCTCTGAGCCAGTGCAGGTGTACTCCGAAACTCTTTCAGTTTCGGAGACTAGCAGAGAGCCAGGGCACACGCCCAATTGTGACTGCTCCCTTCACCTGTTCGTGCACTGGCTCTCTCTGCTAGCTTTGGCTAGATCCTGCTGCTGTGCTGATCTTGCCAGTGTGAATTGCGAACTCACTGGCTATTTCCCCTATTGTATGCATGCGTTGGCTCTGAATACAGAGAGGGAATATGGACTGGGAATACAGAAGAGAGGCGGGCAGTTGGACGAGAGAGAGAGACGAAGACAATAAAAAAGATAGAAGGTAAGAAAAAAATATATTAAACTATATAATACTTTTATTAACGAATATTTCTGTGTCAGATTTATTTTATTTCCTAAATATAACTAACCGTGGTATTTCAGCATAAGGAGCAGAGTGCAGCCCCTCACAGATCACTGATGATAATTCTCTGTGTGATTACGTCAGCTAAGAGAGCAGAGTGTATGTATGGAGGTTCCCTGTGTTCTGTCATAACTATCTGTGCTCTGGCAGCCCCGAGATATGTACAACATGGCAGTGACAGGAACCACATGGCAGTGGAGAAGAAGTTGAGGGGCACAACTTCTGAAGCTGCAAAAAATATAATTTTTTAATTAAAAAAATATAACACAGGTTTTTTAAAAAAGAGAAACT
>NW_025335349.1:27396927-27442145 GCF_004798865.1 Varanus komodoensis
AGTTTCTCTTTTTTAAAAAACCTGTGTTATATTTTTTTAATTAAAAATCATAATTTTTAGCAGATTCAGAGGTTGCTCCCCTCTATCTCTCCTCCTCACTTTTGCTCATGAAAAATAAATTGTAATGCAAATTTTGACATAGGATGCCACACGTTATGTATTTCTATGGGTGTGCACTGATGTGCGTGCAGATTTATTAGTGTCATTTGGTTGCTATTGGAGATGGCAGTTAAAACAGATCCAGCCTAACTGATGCACACTTGCATCGCTTGTTATGACTAGCAGTGACAAACAGGGAACCGGACATGGACCATCTCATTAGCCAAAAGCAGGCCCATACTTCCCACTGAAATACTAATAAGCTTATGTTGATTAAAATTGTTCTTCATTTAGAATATTGTATTGTTTTTCCTGTTTTTTTGCACTACAAATAAGATATGGGCAGTGTGCATAGGAATTCATTCATATTTTTTTCAAGCTATAGTCCGCCCCCACAACAGTCTGAGAGACGTGAACTGGCCCCCTGTTTAAAAAGTTTGAGGACCCCTGGAATAAAGGAATGCCTCTTTCTTACTATAGGCAAACTAACCTACTTCTTTCTTGCAGGCGGGGTAGGGAACACAAATGAAACCAAAACTGAAACAGAAAAGCAGAAAAAAGGGAAGGCCAAGGGGCAGAGTCTAACTCTAGTCCGTAAGATCAGGTTCTAACCTCTAACTCTTCAATGGTCATGCTATTTTACTGGCTTTTTTTTTCAGGATCACCTAAGTAATTATAGGGTTACTGTACAAAACCCACCTTTAGTCAGAGAAAGACTTGAGGGAACAGAATTTGGTGGCCCAAGATGAGGCTTTTTGTTGTGAATCTGACTTATTCACTGAATTTATCAATGGGTCTTTTTCTTACATTTTATACATTCTTAAAACAAGCTGTCATTCTTTAAATGACGGCTGCCATTTTCTGCTTTGTCCCAAATAAAATAGACAATAACCATCCACAAAATCCTGGTGAGGGGCAAGTGAACTGCACGCACTTGTCCAGCCCTGGATACAAGGCTAGTTGGACTACAAACCTCATCATTCTCAGCCAGATGCAACATGTCTGGAGAGCCCCAGGATGGTGAAAGCTGTAAATTTACAAGAGAATCCCTGAACTCATACAGCTAACTTCTGTGTAGCTACGAGTATGCATACAGTGGGGCTGCAGTACAATTCAATGCTCTTTGGTTTCATTCAGGGCTGTGCCCTGATGAAGGACAATCTTATGCATGTTTAGACAGAAAACGGTCCCACAGCTCCAGCATTCCCCGGGAAGCATTTTTTTTTTCTGTCTAAGCCTTAAGTTCTACTGATTGCAGCTTCTTTAATCAGAAGCCCTGGATCACTCACTTTAGGGCGAGAGGAGGCCACAGAGGGGAGGAGAGGAGGCTGGCAGAGGCTCAGGGTAACCCATATCCCACCTGTCGCCTCCCCTCCCCACCAGTGAACAAGCCCCATTTCTTCCCCCTCTAAGGTTGCTTTCCTGAAGGCCGCTGGGCTGTTCTTTCCATGCTGGATGTGAGTGCACAGACCTCCAGCTCCTAATTTCAAGGTTGGAGGGAGTGCTTGGCAGAAGGAACCTGAATAACCTCGGTGCTCCCTGGGCCCTCAAAGAGTCTGATGTGCTGCTCATTGGTTTGTCTGTCTTTAACTGATTGTTTGGGTACTGAACCCAAACCTTAGAATAGGTGTCTTTTTGGAGCAACTCTGTATGGGATAACCTAAGCCTGTCACTCATCAGAATGATAATTTGTTCCTTTGTTTTCACACTCTGTCTTGCATCAGCCCACTGGAACTAGTTTGGTTTTGTTTTATTAGTATCAACCAAAACAGTAAAATTAACTAACTCTGCTTGCCCTGGTAAATTAAATCTGAGCCTATATAGTCAACTTTACTGTGCAATTGTATTTCTGTCTTCTCAGAAGTAAGCCCCATGGTGTTCAATGGGATTTACTCTGAACTAAACGAGTACAGGACTGCAGCCTAACAAACACAGCACAACACCTGTATGTGTATATCAGTATCCCTCTACTGGAGCAAAAGTAAAATCTCATTAAAACAAAAATGACCCACAAGATATTAAAACTGCAGCAGAACATTCTGAATTAGCTTCACTTTGGTTTTGACTCCAGCGAATCCAAATGGTGTTACCTGATGAAATACTCTTTGATCCTGCCTATTTAATAAAACATGGTGCTTTTGAACTTCTGAGAAACATCCTGCCTGACAGGAGCAGAGCCAGTAGCCCTCCCCTCCCCTTCCCTCCCGTCCTGTCCCTTTGCATGAGGCAAATCTTGCACTGTGTCAGTTCCACAGATGAAGCATCTTAGGCCACAGTGCAAATCATATTGCCCTTCCAAGACACTAGAAAGCCCAGGAAAAAGATCTCCCCCACATCCTCGCAAGGCACATCAACAAAAAGCATTTCCATTCAGTTACGCCATGCTTGCCCTGGTAGCTCCCTGTACCTCATGGGACCCTGAGGTTGGCAGCTTTTGCCGATATGAAGGACAGCCTTTTGGAGGCGAGTGTGTGTAAAATATTCTGCTCATGACAATAGCACAGAGTTGTGGTGACTGGGTTGCCATCTCTTGTCTGGAAACTTGAGTTTTGTCTAAGCCCATTTCTTGTAATCTGGTTCTCCAGATGTTTTGAATGCAAAGCCATGTCTAAAAGATGAATTTTGACTCCATGCCATTCAGACTGAAGTTCAGCTGCACACAACACCCAATTCCACAAGCATCTTCCCACATTCCTTTCCCCAGCCCTGTTCTTTCATTTCTTTTAGATACTATGCCATTGTTACAAAATATAACCGACCTTGATTTGCTTTGGCAGAAAGGCGATATATAAATGTATTGTGTATTCAGTGATTAATACTAGCAGTCTATTGAAGTGTGCACAAAAGTTCAGTATGATCAGAAGCAGTGCTTATGCCTTTGCTTTTCTCCTCTCTTTTTGATGTGATATGTCATGGCATGTCAAAATCACAAAGAGTGCTACAGTAGAAGAGCCTTAAAGCAAAATAATCTTGCTACTTCAGGCACTCTGGAAACATGGTTTGCTTTTGGTGATATATTGTGTGTTATTCCCCCAACATCGACAGACTTATCTTCATTTCCTTATGGAAAAATCCAGGTCTTAACACTTTTGCTCACATGCTGAGGGGAAGGTGCTGTGCTAGTGATTTGTTTTACACAAAGGGCTGAACAATCTCATTTGACAATCAAAGCTGATCCAGATCATTTGGACACACTCTACAAGTTGCACCTGCTCTTCTGCAGCAGTTCAGATTCCCTGTTTCATTGTTAACCAACCACTGTGCAATCTGGAGTCTCACCGAACCAGCATCCAGGATGGGCTGCATTTGCCAGCACTCACATGGTGACTGGCATGCACCAATTTTCTGCGTTCAAAGGTGCTGGCCACTATGCTTTCCCTTGAAACCTGGTGCTTCAGTTCTGAAATAAGCAATAACGTGCAAGCCTACAGTGGAAGCAAATGCTTTTCTTTTCCAGTCAAGAACTTTGTAAAATGCAGAATTAGCTCCCCCCACCCTCAGCCCTGCATCCATTTCATTATTTCATGAGATGGAGATTTTTTATTGGAATTATTGGGAAAGAAACTGTAGCAGAATAATTGATTCCATTGCAGTTTACTGTAGTCTTTCACTTTGGATTTCACTACACAAATAGAAAAGTCCACATTTGGTTTGTTTGGGATCCTCTTGCAATGCTTTTCCATATTATGGGAAGGTTTTAAAGGCAGCTTCCAGATTAAAACAGAAAACAGGATATCATCAAAAATCAATCAAACTTTCCACAAGGAAAACAAACCCGCACCGGCAGCCTACAATTGAATTAAAACAAATGAGCAATAAACCACAGAGGAGCACAATTCCATAAAAGCAGCAAGGGCACAGTAGACTCTACTAGCTAAACCAATGGCCAAGGAAAAAGCTTTCCACCTGGTGCTTAAAACTTACGTAGCTGCCTAGGGACTTCATGACAGAGATGCTTGCTACACCTAAGTGCAGGGGCCATCCAACTCTGAAGAAGCTTTTAATGATCATCTGTTCCTACAGTTTAGTTTCCATCTGTATGTTGTGGATGGACAGATGTGCTCTTCATAGGAGTGCTGAAGCCCTCTTGAGATGTTAAAGGGCTCACGTGCTGAGGACAGATCAGGGCGTGTGTGCGGGCCCTGCCTCTTCCCTCGTATTCCCATTGCCTGGCCCAACTGAAGTGCTGAAGAAGAAGGAGCGCTGTAGCTGGGTTGGGCCTCCAGTCCTAAAGATACAGGGCTCTGTAGCTGCCCTTCCCTGCTGCAAAAGCCACTCAGAGAAGATCGATGTCGGCACTTCCATGGGCCTGCCAGGGCTGACACCAATCACTGCAGCATCCTTTCTTCACTCACTCACTCACTCACTCACTCACTCACTCACTCACTCACTCACTCTTACTCTCACTCACTCACTCGCATACACACCAACTTCTCATCAACCTCATCTTTTTCAGGGGGCAGACTACTATGCACATACTTCCAGATGCACATTTTCAATCTTCAAAATACACTATCCTTTTCTACCCAACTAAGCACATTTAGCATCAGGGCAGCAGCAGAACAAAACTTGTTTCATCCCGGTATGATGCTGCTTCAGGGTAAATTTAAAATGCAACCCACACATGCTCAGAGTTCTTTCTGTTTGCTGGAACAAACCAGGCACATGCAACCAGTTGCAAAGCACAGAACAGCACTGCTGCTGCATGAATGTGCTGAAGAGGAGTTGGAATCCCAGAAGCAACACCCACGCTGTCTGAAGGCTTCTGCCCTGAGACTAGCATTCCTGAGCTGGGCAGCTCTGCATAGGTGCCCCCCTTGACTGAGAACCCGGATTCGAAGCAGTGCAGGTTCTGCAGCGGGCTCTCTGATGCAGGCTGTCACCCTCCAAATCCTGGGGATGGAGGGCAGTGTGATCAAGTGACCAGGACCTAGCAGAGGGGGCAGGACCCTCACAGGAATCTAATTGCAGGAGGATTGGAGCACCTGAATAGAGGAGCACAGGTGGAACCCCAAAGGAACATGAGGACCCTTTAGGAAAGAAGAATGGGCTATGCACAAACCCTGAAGCTCAAATAAATGAATCTGGCCCTGATGTGTGGAGAGCCAGTGAAGTAAGAGCACAGGACTGGGGACTTTGGAGACCTGGGTTCTAGGTCCCATGAAGCTCAGTGGGGGACTTTGGACCGGTCACTCACTGTCAGCTGAACCCACCTCACAGGGCTGCTGTGAGGATAAAATGGAGCCATGTAACCCACCTGGGTACCTCAGAAGAGGAAGAAGAAGGGACACACACACACACACACACAATGTAATAATAATATAGAAGATGTATCTCTGTGTATTTTCTCTAACATTAATTCAAAAGTGGATCAGTTAAAAGAATCTGCAACAACAACAACAATCATCATCATCTTGCCCCTGTCTGTTATTAACCTCTGGAGTGAAGCTTCTTTCTCAGGTTAATGCTGGTGTCAGGAAGGGGTGATTTTCATTAGAGCAAGAGCTGGTGAAAAGGTGGTTGCCCCTGTGACTGCTGCTGAAAAACAAACAAACCCAGACACATGAGATGCATGCATTATTAGTATGTCTAATTTGACCTTGATTGTGGAGATACATACTCAACTTTTCACAGGATTCTTTTTTCATTACACATTTCAGGGGATTTCATTTTGGCCCCCATCTGTAAATAAGGTCAGATCAAGGCTCCCATCATCCACTTCTTTGTGTTGTGTTTATATCATACAAGTTCTTGACAGTGCAATCTATATCTGTCTTCTTGGATAGTAATCCCCATTGTGCTTAATGGGACTTGCTCCCATGAAATTTTGTCTATGACTGCAGCATGAATTGCACCCAAATCCTCTTTGCAAAAGGGAAAGTTCTGCCACAGTCGTGGCTGACCCTATTAAGAGTATGAAGTACTGGGGATGCTGGCCTGCCTTGGCTTGGAACCACTTTGCTATCCACTGCCACAATGTTCGTGAATCAAAACCTCAGCTCTTTTCTATTGGAAAATATGCTACACATATAGGAGAGTTTCTTTAAAATTAATGAAGTGACATCCATATGCAAATATTTGAGATATCCTGGGGTAGTCTTACTACACAAATCAACACTTAATCAACACTCCAAGGAAGGTGCTTGGAATAGGGACTCCAAGACTGAGCACACAAAGACGTGTGCACTGCAGATACTTGTAACCCCTGCTAAGTAAATGGTGGGAAGAAACACTGCTGTCATGTGCATGCAAAAGGAGATTTAACAACTTGGGGGCCTGTTTACACTGCAGGCTGCCACATTTCCTGGTGGAGCAATTCTACTTCTCATTCCTGTAGCACATTTGTTTTAGCTCTCGAGTTTGGGATTTCTCCCTTCACAGCCTTGAGAGTTATAGATGGGAAGAACTGACCTGGGGCCAGCAAGAGGGGGTTCCAGGTGGGTGTTTCCTGGTGTTTTCTTGTACTTCATTTATTTCACTTCTATATTAAGTTGAAGCTCTCTGGACAGTTTAAAAGAGTCGGTACAATACAGCAACATACAAGAATACAGTACAATACAACAGAATATAAAATAGTGTAGTGGTTAAGCTGTGGAACTGGGACTCAGGCTATCTGGGTTCCAGTCCCTGCTCAGCCATGGGGCCAACTGGGTGACTTTGGGCCAGTCACAAACTCTTAGTCCAACCTACCTCACAGGGTTGTTGTGAGGACTGAGAGCAGCAGGAGGAGAATGATAATGTAAACTGCTTTGAGTTCTTTAAAAAAGAAAAAGGTGGGATATAAATCTAATGAATGAATAAATAAACAACCACATAATTGAATTATGCACGGCATAACTGAAATACCAACAGAAAAGCAGTCCTGAGCAAATTCAGGCACCTCTCCGCTGCAAGCAGGGCCCCCCCTCCCCATCTGCATCTCCAGCCTTCCTTTTAAGCAGATTGCACCCGCCCGTTCTCTCTGGGGGGGTGGGGAGCAGATTAAATCTTCGTCAGAAAGGATGAGAAGTGATTTGGCTTAGCGAGGCGCAGGGAAGCCCCCATTTCTTAGAGTGAGGCTGGTGCTAGGGACAAGTGCAGGTTTTTAAAAACACTGCTATCACTGTTTTGCCACCAAATGCTTAAAATCGGCTCTGCTGCACTCAGCTGCTTGAACTAAATGGCACCGTCAGCCCTGGGAGACCTCCAGCCCGCCGGGGGTTGCCATCTTATGCACCTGCTTCTTCCCCAGGCCTTGCTCTTATCTCTGCCTGCAGGTAAGAGGAAAGAACCAGCGGCTCCCGTGCAAGCGGGGCAGCGCAGCCGTTCCGGGTCCCCGCGGGAACGTTTGGAGGAGCTTTCCATGGTGCTGAACTGTGACAGGAAGGCGGCTCATCAGCACGGAGAGCTCCTACACATTTCAGACTGAGGCATGGATGCACCGCACCATCGGCTTTAAAGCCTCCAGCCACTGCTGGATTTCTGTGGCATATCCTGCTTCCTCCTGAATAGATGTGCCGAAACTTGGCATTTGGCCCTACTCAAGAAGTGGATGAGAAAATGGGCCAAGTAATATCCCCACACTCCTTTCTACATTCCCTTTCCTGTAACTTTTTCTGCTGCTGCTAAGTTGCACACTGCTCTTTCTGGCTACCTTCACCCTGAAAATTCTTTGGGTCTCCCATATCTACTCTAGGCAGTTTGGGGGTTGACTCTTTTTTTAAATGAGTTTTATTTGAAATTATAATCCTAAAAACAAAAAGAAATCTACAAACAACATCCATCATCAGAAACATCAAGCCCGCTGGGTCAGCCCCCATGCCCTTCTTTTTCCATTTATGATAACTTAAAAATGTATTTTAATCTATGCGAAGTCCCTTTTCTCTAGCCAATAATAAAAAGAGTCCCAAGTTTGATAGCAGTGGAGGTTGACTCTTTGATGTGGACTGGGTACCACCTCCTACTCCCACAATTACAATGAGTTTCATGTTTCAAATAACAAAATTTAGATTTTATTGGAAAAATTGTCCAATAAAGGACATTTTTATGTGGATCCAGACACAAATAAAACACAGACAAAACATATGCATATTAACAATAGGGTCATTAAACAACCGGGGACAAATGCCATCCAGCTAGCCTCCCAAAGCCATGTCTCTATTTTTTCCAGATCTCTTGGTCAAGCAATTGCATAGTATTAGTGGTTCATGAGATTGCCTGGGAGTTGCTTATTTGCAACTCTGAGCCCGCTGGAGAAGGTGCTGCACACAGATGCAATATGTAAATTACAGGAAGTACACTGGGAGAAAACCTAGCTGGCTGAACTGGAGAAACAAGATGTCACGTAGCATTCATGGTGACAGGTTCCAGCCTGAGATGGGCAGGCCAGAGGAACCGGCCCTCTTGGCCCGCTTTGAGTTCTGCGCTCTCCTTCCTGCCTGGTCCCAGAATTACCATGGATCATTTAGGTTAACAAATCATTTCAGCCCTGACGCTTAATGGCATTATTCGAAGTAGCGCTTGATTTAAGATTTGAACTTTTGTAGCGATTCTTGCTAGTGCCAATGAATTTCCACATTTCTAATAAAATGAATATGACTTTCGCCTCCGGTCATGTAGTAAATCCATACCTTCCTGGGCTGTGGAATTGGCTATCTCATGCTTCTTTCCCCCTAAAGAATGAGCTTAAATCATATTGTGCCTTAGTCCTTTGAATGCTTTCTGGATGACTTTATCCATTTCTGTGCCACCTGCAGACATTGCAGGTGGAATTATTTTATTTAAGAAGACAAAGACGATGAAGAAAAATGTTGGATCTGCTAGCTCCAGTATCTATATATCAAGTCAGCATGGCACACCCCGTGTTTTGGCTGATGCTAATCTACGAGATGGGTCCATTCTATTTTCATTCCACTACAGTTATGAATTGGTGAGACTGATATTGTTTTCTATCACATGACCAAAGCCAGTGTGGTGTAATAGGTATTGTCATGTATTACAACAGAAAAACATCTCGTGATGAGAACAAATGACTGGAATTTTTTTTCTTTATTAATATATTATGTGAATATAAAGCACAATTGAGGCCCATCCTCAGACCATGGACAGCCATCTCACAACAATGTAACAGCCAGAGTTAGGGTGGCCAAGGACAAGAACATTGTAGATAGTTACATGATAGTGTATATGCATATATAAAGTTGGAAATAATTAGTAAAATTTAAATTGCACAAAAGACAGACCAATTAATTTCCTCACCAAATCACATCACCTTTGACATTCTTAAATTTATTTGCATCTTGGCCAGCTCACCCAAATCAATTCCCTTAGAGAGCAATCCCATGGCCCTGGGCCATACGATACTTTGGTTTCCCACACCCAAGGCTGGCAATCTGCACTGTGATCCTGCCCTCACTACCCCACAGCTGACATGTAAAGAATGACAGTACTTACCTCTTCAAGGTTGGAAAAGTGACCTCGGGGAGGGAGTAAATGGGGTGTTTCTGGCAGCAGGGAAGGGAAGAAGCTGGAGAAGCCAGGATACAAGGTATCCCGGCAGTGCTCTGGTCTCCCTCCCTCCTGCTCCAAAGCATCTCAGCTAGACAGCCAGAACTGGCCATCTCACCTCCACCATTCTTCCCACTCTGCACTGTAAGCCTCTGAACAGGGGGCTTACGAGCATTGTGGGTGCAATGCATATCGAACAATTAATCTGAAACAATGAATTATCACACAGATCATGCTCCATACTGAAATGCTCTACAACCAATTACCCCCCAAAGTTCAATCATTCACATCAGTTCACCCCCTCAGTCACACTGCAATCAAATCCGACAGGGTCTGCGTTAGCATTCTCTTCTAGTGGCTATGTTGCGATTCCTACCAGGAGAGAAGGACATGAGGCAGTTGGGTTGATGGTGACTGATCTTTCTTTCCCTCCTTCCCTTCCTATCTTTCTTTGAAACCCAAATAATTAAGGCAGCCAAAACCATGTCATTCCAGCTGTTCACTGACCCACCTGTTGCCTGGCACAAATTGAAACTTCAAAGGCCTCTGGGGGTGGGGGAGGAAGGGAGGGAGGGAGAAAAGGAAGGGAAGTGATGTAGGCAACTGCATGGAGTGAGAAACGGCTGCATCCACACCCTGCCTATATGCATTTCTCAAAGCACATATTTAGAAAGAGAAAATATGTTTAGAAATATGTACTTAAATGTGTATTTTTGTGCAGAAATAGCTGGCAACAGAGTAATGGTTAAATCGATGCAGACTGGAAATGGATGGTGGTGTTTCCAGATGGAGGGCTCCTAACGCTGCCAGTCACAAGGCACTGTGCCACTGTTCTGTTATTTCCTTCTGAACACATTTTATTTTTCTAGAAAGAAAATAAAGGGAAGAATTGGGAAAACACAGAGGCCTATATGCTCCAAGCTGAAGATGTCACAGCCTGGATGTGCTGTGAAATTCTGTGAAGTGGGAGGGACAATTGTATTATCAAAGCCTTGTCTGGAAGTCATTTGTCCCACCCTCAGGCAGGTGGCTCCCAGCTGAAAGGTCAAGTCTTGGTGTGGCTCCATCAGATGGATGACAGCTGGGAAGTAAGCTGTGAGCGCCAGTTCCCTCTCCCAGCTTCCTTAGTCTACTAATGCTCGAGAACCCACATGATGTCAGGGACAGAGTGCTGGACTGTGGACTTGGGAGATCTGGGTCCTTGTCCCCACTGGACCTGGGGCTCATTGGGTGACTTTGGATCAGTCACAGCTTCTCAAACCAACCGACCTCACAAGGTTGTTGTAGTGAATATAAAATGAAGCTGAGTAGGCCACCTTGGGTTTCTCACAAGACGAAGGAAGGTAGGATATAAATGCAATGTAGCAATAGCAGTAGCAACAGCAGCAGCAGCAGCAGCAGCAGCAGCAGCAGCAGCAGCAACATACTTGTTTGGTTTGCTACAATCAAGGAAGAGGATGCGCACAGTGGCTTAACGCTCAGTCAGTGCCAGATACTTCTGCAAAGGATCCACTTCCTTCTACCTTTTGAACTCACAGATTAATTTTGAGCACTGAAAACAAAAAATGAAAATGAAAATATCCTTGTGAAGGAACAGTGCTGGTTTTGACATTCACCTTATACAGCCTGATTTTGGCTTTACTCCCACCCATTCCTGGGCTGTGCCCCCTGGATTAAGATAAGTTCAATACCCCTGTTATAGGCAGACACAATAGCTGCCTTGGTTAGTAAATATAGGGAGTGTCCCTATATGGGAAGTGGTGTGTGGACATAGGGTCTTTCTGTGTTAGTTCTCAAATAACTGGTCACTCCAGAACTCTCAAAAAAGTTGCAGAAGGGCCTGGGATGAACATTCAGGGCTTCCTTGCATGAGGCACTCACTGTGCAATTTCTCCCAACTTGCGGTTGTATAATGGAATACATAGAAAGGCAAGGAAAGAAGGGGTAAATGTGTCACAAGGCCAGTCTTGATTCCACAAAGATTCTGGAAGCTGAAGTCTGGGTGAAGTGGTGAATTAAAAGCCCCATGGAGAGATCCTCACTTTTTGCAACCATGTCTTTCCCTTGCCTAGTGCTTCAAAATGACCTGCACTGGCCCTTGCTGGATATGTCCTTTGGATTTTGCTTGACATTTGTTGCTGTACTCAGTACCTATTTGGAAGGCATTTGGAGGAAAATGGTGGCCTGGCTTCTTGCAGATGGAACATCTATTGTCCAACTGAGGACTGAGCCGTAAGCCAGGAATTTTTAGGGGAGCCCAGGACACGCTCTTTTCCACTGGTATCCTTGCAATGAGGGCAGGCCATGCTGCAGAATGCCTTTTTAGGTAGATCGTTTGGGGTTGGCTGAAGGAACAAGTCCCATCAGCTCCAGACTGAGAACTTAAGACTGCCAAGGCAGTCACTAAGGATTCACGGCTCAGTGGATTCTAGTTCTGGTATTATTTGTAATGTGAAAAGGGTTTTAGGGAAAAAAATCCAGTTTTTTAATTAAGATGCTCAGTCTAGAGAATGTACTGAAACACTGGGTGGGTATTGAAATAACCTCTCATTAAAAATGGGCTCAATTACTTTTTAATTAAGAGATCTATTCAACAGTTGTTTTTGTTAGCTAAACCCAAATTAAAGGTCTCATGGTGCAATAGAGTAGAATGTAATTTTAACCTGTTTTTGTAGCTCTCTGTCACAAACAATTTGAATTGAAGCTGTTGTGTCTTACTACAGTTTTGTACTGACTGGCAGAACCCTTTATGTCATTATTGTTGAGTCCAAGTGGTTTTATGGCAGCTTTACCACTTGATTTAATTAAGGCACACTCCGCTTGAAGGAAGTCGCTACATTTTCTTCTCAGAGTCTCGGTAAATGGCTAAATGAAATGGGCCTTCCACTCCCAGCTACCAAGTGGCCAAGGTGCAGATGCTCCACAGGCCTTGACGCCCCACCATGCCAAGTGCTCCCTTTCACAAAGGACTGCCTTCCATGTGAAGGGCTGCCTATCCAAGTCCAGGACAGAGATAAAGAAACTTAAGAAAGGAAAGCTGTGCGGGCCTTGAAGCTGCCCTTCAGGGTCAGAGACCTCAGCGGGGATCTCTTCTCAGATGCTTCTTCCTACCAGTGAGGATCGTTCTGTGTGAGTCCTTCAATGCTGGAGATGGGGGAATGGGCAGGGCCGGGGTGCAGCAAGGGAGTCCCTGGATGTGCAACATCCAAAGCCCTTTCCACCTAGGGAGACACGTAGAGCAGCCCAGGACTGCTCTGAATGCTTCCTACCCATTGCTCGTGAGAGGACAGAAAGAAGTTGCTTTGTTTTAGAAAATCTGGGAGAAAACGGGTGCTTTCCTTCCTTCTGCCTTTCTGATGGGAACACAGCAGGGCTTATGAAATGTTGGCAAACTGACCTTGGAGCACTCCAAATAAATAACAAGATTGGCTTATTAGTGTAGAAACTGCCTGGAAAGGGCTGCATGTACCCTTGCAGTCAGTGTATTAATACTTAAAATAATAAACACTCTTACTTGGGAGTAAAAGCCATTAACTTCAATGACGTGTTACAATACAGGGAAAGAATGGGCTTCAGCCACAAGTATAAAAATAACACTGGCTACAAAAGCTTCCTTATAATTGAAGGCTTTGATATCATGTACATTGCAATTTATAAATTGTCTTTGTGCACTACTGTGTTTTTTCTGTACAGTGGGCACTTGAGAAACTCAATAAAATTGAAACGCAATGAAAACACACGCACACACACACATAGTCACCATCATGTTTTCTGCTTTTGCAGCTGGTATCTTGGCAGCACAGGAAAAGGGGGTACCCTGATACATTTCCAGGCATATAGATGATTTATAAAAAGGCCAAATGTTTATTATGTCCTAGAAGTTAATCTGGTTTTGGTGCAGCATTTTTGTTGAAATGAGATGGGAAGGATGTTTTTATACTCTGAATCTGAGCGCAACAAATGGAAGAATGCCTAAATGAGCTTACTAGCATCAGAACACTACACAGAACACGTCTCCTGAATTCATAACCTGTGACTGCCCCAAAGGGATTTATTAAAATTCAAAGCATGCTGATCCCAGACTGTTTGATTTCAAACACAAAATTAGGGAACTGACTTTGATTTAGAGAGGGAAAAAAACCCTTCTTCATCACAATGCAGATCACTTTGAAAATGAATTGAGTTCCCTGAAGTCTGGCAAAAGAGTAGATCTGGGTTGATGTTGGACTCCAAACTCTAAAGAACAGCAAAAAAATCACTCATATTTTCGGTGAAATAAAATATGTCTGATATCCTAAAAGATTATTATTCTGATGAAAATGCGAAAATCATTGCAGTAGATCATCAAAATGAAAACCTGTGAAATTCCTCTTGACTCCAAATATGTGGCTAAAATGCAGAGAACTGTATTCAGATAGAAATATAAAGGCAAATCTGCAATGTTGTTATACTGGAACCTTATAGATAGACTAGGAATCAAAATGACCCATTCATAAAGCTGGGATAAATAGCTGAGATCAGATGCTCACTTTTGGCTATGATGTTTTATTTCAGATCTGCAGGCCTCGAGGAACAGTTCTTGCTTTCTAATTTCACAGAGGCTGACCTTTTTGTGGTGGGCCGGGGAACAGCTTATCTCCAATTCTCCTTCAGTGCTTTGCTCACCGTGCAGGAGCCTAGACTGGCCCACCCTCTTCCTTCCACCACACCACGCCTGAGCTGGACACACCATGAAGAGATGAACAGTGCCGCAGTCTACTTACTGCAATCTGAAGCTCACTCTGCCGTTCAGGCAGAGGCAACAACCAAATGACAGATGAAGGATGGAAGTGTAGTCAATATTTAGCGCTTGTCAGATCACTTCCACCAGCACCCCCTCCCCACATCTTTGAGACATGGCTGGTCCCAGGTAGAGGAACCAGGGCGTGTGACCTGGAGCTCAGCTTAGGACTTTTTTGGATACAAGTCAAATGACGGCATGAAAAAGCCCAATTAAGAAAATCTTCCTTAAAGAATATTTAATATCTTGCATGTTGCAAAAACACAATTTAAAGGGAATTTTTAATTCAGATGTCTGCTCAGCAACAGACTTTGAAGTCCCCTCTCCCACCCAGCGCTCTTTCTCGCTCCATAATTTCCAGTGCTGACAAATTCAACTGTACAGGTGATTCAGCTTCTCTGTCCTTGTTTGATCATTTCACCTTCTCTTTAAGGCTGATACCCCTTAAGGCTGCACTCTTTTACGTACCCCAAATCCCATCAATTTCTCCAAGGCTTTTACATATGCAACTGGGCATCAGGTTGTAGCTTGCAGTCATGTGTGCAGAGCCATTTTCAAGACTCCGATGCACTGAGAGAAGGGCTCCGAATCCTCAGGACCAGGGTACAGCTTGCCCAGATAACCTTCCCACAAGCAGGAAAATCAAAGTTGCAGAATGTGGGATATGGGCCATGCCTATGCCTACAGTCCACACAGGGAAAGGATATGCAAATATTTATTTATTATTTGATTTATATCCCCCTTTTGTAAAGGAACTCAAGGTAGCTCACATGAATCTTCTCCCCCTCCCCCAATCTTGCCCCCACAACAACAACCCTGTGAGGTAGGTTGAGCTGAGAGTCTGATGCTGGCTCAGAGTCACCTAGGTGGCTCCATGACTGAGCAGGGGCTAGAACCCAGATTGTCTGCATCAAACATGCCTGCATGTTCAAAGAGGAGCTTGAAAGCTAGCTGCCTTTCCTCTGATGAAGCTCTAAAACGTTTGCTTGGGGCTTATTTCAGACAAATACATCAGGAAAGAGATCCCTGTCATATCAGGTCTGTGTTACTTCCCACATGTATAATCTGACCCTGGGACCCAATTCTCAGTTTACCACAGAAGTGTGAAAATTGCTCCTTTGTATCTAGGAAAGCAGAGGTGTGGATTTGCCTTGGATGAATCTGGAACACTGAATTGAAGCAGCTTGCTTTGGAGGAATTTGGGTTGCTTCCAAAGCAAAGTGGCACTTGTCCAAAGCAGGGTGTTCTGGAAACTTTGGATCTTCCTCTCAGTTGTTAAAATTTCAAGGTCACCCCTTCCCATTCTCTGAAGAGGGCTGAGCAGCCTAGTATGGGAGCTGCCGTTCATTTTCACATGATATTGTCATAACGTCATTCCTGGAGAATATGGAGAATTAAAATGGTGGACTGCACTGAGGGCTTGGGAGCTGCCATTTTAATTTCTCACAGTGGCTCCATCATAACATCTCCCTAGAGCAGTGTGGAAAATTAAAATGGTGGATGCCTCCCAGACTAGCCACACGGGGCTGCCTGGAGTGGTATTGCTGTCACCTCCGGGCACTGTATGGAAGTAAAGCCTGATAGGGGACCTACAAATTCGGGTGGACACTTAAGAAAGAGGACAGAGGTTGCTGATTTGCATATGGTAATATATGCTGATGCAAATTCAGAAATCATATTGCATTTAAAGTGTGACAGTGTACATCTTACCACAGAGTGGAAAACGATGACTAGGTGACCTTGGATCACTCTGACCAGTCCTGATCCTAAATGTTGAAGGACAACATCAGCTCTTTCTTTTGATAGCTTTTCATCTTTCTGCCAGACTTCGTTTGGTCACCCCCTCAAATACGCAACACTTTCAAAATAAAGCACAATCCTTTGATTGCTGTTCAAATGGAGGAGTGGTCTTTGGGAGGGAGAAAGACACAGGGCCTTCCTACAACTGATTTAGGAATGACATGGCCAGGAGAGACTTCCCCAGGGGGCCCTGAACCTTGCTTTTATAATTCATAAAATATACGGGAGTTCTGAAATGTTTTGTCTGCCCTTACCAATGTAGGACTCCTGCTGTAATGGCATCCCCTCAAGGAATCCTGGGAACCATTTGCCAAGGTGTGGAGAGTCCTGGTGCTCTTCCTTAGCCCCAGCTGCTCACAGGCACCTCTGTTATCTGCACAAGGGCATTTGTGATGGAACCAGTTAATGTCTGCACTGGGTATATGGGCCAAAAGAAGGCCACGAAGCAGAAAAGCTCATTAAAATGTTGTTTGGCCTTTACCTTAGTTTCCTTCAACACTTTGAGTAAATGGAAAACTATTGTCATGTTCTGGAGAGTTCTCCTAAGATGTTTGATTGTTTCAAAAGCCAACGCGAACAATAAAATGAACCACCACATTCCTGTGCACTCTCTGGCCACTGGGGTTATCGGATGAGCTGCGGCATGTCATCCAAACCCAATCTGTGACACAGGAAGCACTCAAGCACCGGTTCAGAAAAAGGCCCATCTGGTCAAAACCTTTTGTCCGGAATTTTACCACATGTTTTCCTGATGGCAACCGTTGCAAAACCCAACTCATGAAGGGCACCCCTTATCTATCTGGGCTCAGCAAACAAATGGTTTGTACCCCTCCAAGCAATGGGGAGGTCTCTCTGTTTATTCCAAGTATGGAATTGAAAAGGATGCCACCATGCTGCTCATCCAAGCCTTCTCCCACGTGGCTCAGAGCATCCAGCCCCTCTCACCCTGCTTAGGCGGCGGCTGCCTGGAGCAAGAACATGAGGGGAGGCTCTGAACTCCTGGCACCAGAAGCATGGCCACAGCAGGAGCCCTGGGACCAGTAGCCTGGGGGCAGCCCTATTTCCCAGTTCACTGGCCTCTAGATAGTTTCTGCAACACCACATTTTCCTCCTGACATCAATATTTCCCTTCTAACAGCTAATTCAAGACGATGGCATCTAGAACTTCCAGGCACAGTGGCAGCTAGAAAGCCCAGGTTGGTTCCAAGTTTCAGGTGGGCAAAGTGATCTCAATGGGTCCCCTGTTATCAGAGGGCGCTGCTGTTCATCTTCCTTCTCATCACTGTTTGGGCAGGTAGGGACCTGCAACTCTTCCTTTGCCCCACCACTGGGTCAAAATCAGAGGCAGGTGAGGACAAAGGTTGCAATGGAGAAGAGGAGGAACAGTTTGGGGACCTCTTGCGTGTGGTCCCCGGATGGGGTGTGGGCCTCGGATAGCTTGGCTTACCCGAGAGGCTGGCCCCAAAGTCGTATTTTCTCAGGCTAGAATGAAAATGGTTTATGAGCTGCATTTGTTTACTTTTCTCCATAATGAAAAACCTCATTCCTGAATAAGTGAGTCATGAAGAGACACCTCAACATATGCAAAGTGACAGATATAGCCCAATTTTCCTCCCAAATTAATGACAATCTCTTGTAAATTGCTGTCATGTATAATGAAGGAATTGACATTTGCCACACTGTCACTCTCCTTCACACACAACAGTTAAGAAGTTTTGAATAAATTGAATTGTCTTTGTTTTGATGACTTTTTCTTTCTTCTTCCTTTTCTCCCTCTTGTCTGCCTTTTTTAATCATGTCAAAATGCCTCTTTATAATTACACATTTTGAATTATGAACAGTCTGAGAAGAAGGACTTGGGGGCTTGTCTAGGCACCAAAATATTGACGCAGAGGATCGGATATCAAATTGAATGTCCAGTGTGCCAGTGAGTCAGTCAGGACACACTCAAGAGGACACAAGGATCTCCTCTTAATCTGTGGATTGTCTCCTAAGGCCCTAGTCCCACAGTGGCCTCCATTTGCAAATGATCACATCGACATGGGGTCTTCCTGGGTTACTGGTTCAGTGTAATGGCACAAAATCTGACAGATGTCAAGGGTAGTCAGATAATATAATCCTGGAAGAGTAGAGTTGGAAGGGGTCCAGAAGGCCATCAGGTCCCATCCCCTGCTCAGAGCAGGCCTCCAGACTAAACCATCCTGCTCAGATGGCTGTCCAGATGCATTTTGAATGCCTCTGGTGTGGGAGAGCCCACAGGCTCCCTAGGTCGCTGGTTCCACTGTCGTGCCGCTCCATCAGTCAGAAGTTCTTCCTGATGCTCAGCTGGAGCCCGGCTTCCTGTTTCTTAGCCCCTTATTCCGTGTCCTGCACTCTGGGATGATCAAGAAGAGATCCTGTCCTCCCTCTTTGTGGCAGCCTTCCAGTACTCGCAGAGAGCTATCATATCCCTCTTCAGTCTTCTCTTCTCAAGGCTAAACATGCTCAGTTCTCTCAGTCGCTCCTCACAGGGCTCACTTTCCAATCCCTGGATCATCCTTGTTGCCCTCTTCTGAACCCTTTCCAGCTTGCCTGCATCTTTCTTAAAATATGGTGCCCAGAACAGGACATAGGACTTCAGATGAGGCCCAATCAGTGCTGAGTAAAGTGGAACTAGCTCATGATTTGGAAGTGATACTTTTATTAATGCATCCTAAAGGAATCCGATTTGTGTGGAAAATCTGTCAGAGGCTCTGGTGTCGGCTTCCCGGACTCCATCTGTTTTGCAGTGGCCTGGAGTCTGAGTTCCTGGTGGATCCATCCGGTGTTTGCAGGGTGTGCACCAGGAACTGAGGCCCACATGCTGCATAAGCAGCAGCAAGTGGGGAAAGAAGGTTTGCTGCTGGGAATGGCAGCTGGTGTGTCCACCCTTGTCCAAGCGCGGTGCTGGCACTGATGGCAGCTGCAAGCAGGGGAGAAGGTTGATTTCCAGGAATGGCGGCTGGCGCACCTGCTTGTGGCTTCCCTCTTTTGCATTCTGCAGCTACTCCTGATGGTGAAGGTTGCTGGTCATCCACCTGGGTGTTTGCAGACTTCCTCTTAGCTTGTCTCACTTTGCACTTTGAAGTCCTTGGATTCTGCGGGGATGGATTCCAAGAGGGTTAGTCCCAACCCTGCTCAGGGTAGCTGGAGGAAAGTGGGATTTTCCTAGCAGCAATGTATTGTTGTGAGAAATCGTGGTTGCAATGCTAACGAAAAGTGCTTGGTCTTGAATGGAGATGGTCTCCCTGGAGGAGGTGAACAGTGCTAGAATGGCTGCAGTTTTGAACTTTCCTGGGGGGCTTGGCTATGCAGGTCATGGTGAGCTTCAAAATCGAAGCTCACATTGTGATATAACAAAGCTAGGTAAGAGCTCTCTGCAAGGATTCCTGGGGGCAGGGATGCTGCATTCCTGCCTTGAAAGCAGGAATGAAGGCCTTGGTGAGTCACATGCAGCAGCCGACTTCCCTTATGAGAGGCCTGGTGGCACAGTCTGGCAGGGGTGACATCCCTTCCCATGCAAGCAGAAGGAGAGAGGGATGAAATGTACCTCCTGGGTGTCCCCTAAGTCTTGGGATGTGACCTCCTATTTCAAACCACGAGCGCCTTAGATATCTTATTTTACAGAGGGCAAACCTCTGTTTGATGGCATCTTGCATTTGAAGGAAATCAACCCTTATCACTCTTTAGGAGGCTGGATACTGAAGCTGAAGCTCAAATACTTTGGCCACCTAATGAGAAGGAAGGACTCCCTGGAGAAGAGCCTAATGCTGGGAACAATTGAGGGGAAAAGAAGAAGGGACGGCAGAGAATGAGGTGGCTGGATGGAGTCACTGAAGCAGTTGGTGTGATCTTGAGTGGACTCTGGAGGATGGTGGAGGACAAGAAGTCCTGGAGGAAAGTTGTCCATGGGGCCATGATGGGTCGGGCATGACTTTGCGACTAAACAAAACAAAACTTGAAGAACTGCCTTGCCAATTCCAGTTTCGAGAACTATGAGGCCCATTGTCCATCAACAATTAGCACGTGGAAGCAGTCCGAAGAGGCCCACACTTATGCCACCTTGATCACAGTTCTTTGCACCATGGTGAAGCAGACTATTTTTTTATTTAAATTCCAACAGTTGCTTGCATTTATACATATAAATTAGGATATGCAAATAAATGTTAAGCAGCTCGCCGTCCTTTGTTTTTGTCCTTGTTTCTAGTGATGCATTTCTTCTGTTTGGGTGAGGAAGAAGCAGTCGCCTAGGGGCCACCCCATCCTCCAGTGGTGGGCACCCCCTAACAAGCAAGTCTCCAATGGGGAGCTACTCCTCTTTCATAAAATGTCCCTTTATCCAGGAGGGAGGTGGCACTTCTGCACTGGCACTCCTGCAAAACAAGCTGTGTGACAAGATAAACATGAAAGGCAATCAACCACAGAAGCCAAATTCAAATGAATGAGGAAAAGAAGGATGATAACCCTAGGAAATAACAAGTCTCCAGAAGACTTCAGCTGAAGAATTTGGCAGTATGACCAGAACACAGGAGGACAAGCCCAAACACCTGAGACTCCTCAAACACTGAAGCAGCATTGAAATCAAGGGGAAGAGATCCTTCCTTGCTCCAAGCGAGGAAGCCGGCATCTGGAGCAGCACTGGAAGCGTTGCTAAACCCCTGCTGAAGGTCACTTGTTTGGGAATCACTCTCCATGCTTAACTGCATTGTGAAGTAGATCTCAGCATCTTAAATTTCAGCAGGGCCTGAACATCCTAAAGAGAGCAGGCAAGCAAGTTTACTCATAACTCAATGTTGCAGGTACACTCTGCATCATAAGCTGCTAGCAATTGTATGTAAAGCTTGGGTGGATTCTTTCAAGCTGTACCAGTGCGCACCTCCCAGATGGGGGCCTAAACTGGGGGAGTTAAAACCTGCCTACTAGGGAGAGCCTCTTTAACCCATGTATTTTAGGTAAAGCACCATCTACTTAAGGTGCACTCTTCTGCAAGTTAAAAAGGAAAAAGGCCTCCATGCTGGATCATTTTTTTCTGTTTAAATTTCCACAGGATTGTGTGCTTTGCTATACTATGAGTACATACTCCCACATGGTGGGATTGCTAACCAAGCATGGGGTACAGCTGGATGGACACGCACTCAGACCACCTCTTTTCCCCCTAGATAATTACCAGGGACAAAGGCGTCTTCTTAATATAAAGTTTTCTCTTCATTTTGCCCAGTGTGCAGGCACGTCTGTGGAACAAGCATCAGGTTACTGTTTCAGCATAAACCTGTTGACCTGCCCCTCTGCTCTGCCATTCCCTTTCCAGTTGCCATGTCTGCTTTACTTATTTAATAAATGTACATCTGCCCTTCCAGAAAAAAGCTCGCACTTGTCATTTCTCTGCTGTCTTCTCACCTTCTTCAGGGCCCCATCCCCTAACAAGCCTGCCCTGGGAACATTTGGGCCAGCAACTGGGTCACCAGGACTGACACACTGGGGTGGGGTGCACCCCCAGGGAGCACTGTGCGAGCAGCAGCTGGGCAGTGGCACCGGACCAGGGGAGAAAAGCCCTGCTCATCCTTGGCTGAGCAAAGACACTCTCCCAAGCATGCGGGAGCAGCAGCAGTGGAGAAGTGCAGCCAAGACCAGCTTTGCTGGCACACGGGTTAGCCGAGCAAATCTTCACCCCATGCTGCATCCGCCAGCCAAAAGGGCTGGCAGCTGCAGTGTGGGGGCAGCTGCAACAGGCTCAGCTGATGCATGAAACAGCCAAGCCAATATCTGCTCCCCGATCTTGTGCCGCTGCCCAGCAGCGGCGTGGGATGGGAGGATTGCTCCTGACAGCCGTTCCCAAGCGCCGCTTGGATGCTTTGGTTGCAGCTGTCAGAGGAGCTGGTCCAGAAGCTGCTTAGCTAGAGTAACAAGGCTTTCTTGCTGCTCTGTAGTGGTCCTGGACTTGTTGCCAGGAATGGTGGCAACCCAGGGGTGGCTACTAAACTCTGCAGCAGGCCATTACTGCCAACCTGGCCCACCAAAACTGGGCTTAGAAGCCACACTGCAAAAGAGTCACACAAGTCCTCCCACCCACAGCCACATCCAGGCTTATAAACAAGGAGGGCTTGTTGTGCATGTGAAGCCAACTGGCCTTAAGTCTCACTTTAAGATGCTTCTTTGGAGCCTTAGCCAATTGCTGTTGGCATTTTCTCACCAGGGAGGGGTGAGGTGCATTTTCTACTTTCGGCACCCAAATAAATTCATTGTTCATGGTTCCTGCATGCCTGAGAGGCAGTAGAGGCACACCACTTACTTGCGTGCCTCAAGCAACACAATATCTTGGTCAGATCCTGAAATTAAAGCAGAAAAACTTGGGAACATAGGATCTCCTGTTTAGAAGCTGTTTAAAAATAAAAAGCCAGTGTGCAAACCCAAACATACAGAACCTCCGGAATACTGAGATTTGCTGAGGGCCCTGGGAAACAAACGAGATGAAGAATCAGTGGTGCGATTGCAATGGATGTGCACATATTTTGCTATGGAAATAGCAATCCTAGAGTAGCAACAGCAGGGCTGCAGAGGGTGGGAAGGGAGAGATTCACACTTCTCTTCACCGTGGCCCAGATAAAAATCTCTTCCATGACAGATTCTGCTGAGCTGTGTTTTCTGTGCATCTTTCCTGCTTTGAAGAAGAATACTGGGGACCCTGAGTAATAGGGCAGCCCAAAAAGCGAGGGCAGGATGCAGACATTGAGGTTTCTGTCCAGGAAGCGAACAGGCATGAGTGGCAAAGCAAAGTACAAGCGAAGGTCAAAAGCACGGCTGCGCAGTCAGGTACATATGCAGCCCAGAGGCAGGTGCAGCTCAGAGCCCATCAAGACGAGGTCTGCAGTACAAGGCACTAAAACTGAAAAACAGTGTTGTTTTCAGTACTGGGAAGGCCGACACTGGAGGCCTTTATCAGCAAAACCTGCAGAGCCCCATTCATGGCTCAGTTGCAGCTTATTAGAACTGCCTGGTCAGAAGCTTGCTCGGGGAGGGGGGTGATCACGTTCTCCTGAGGAGTCCTTTCAGCAAAGCAAGCCCCACGGGAGGGAGCCCTGCTGGGCTGCCATTTAAGGGGGTGACTCTCCTGGGGGTCAGGGGATGGCTTAGCTTCTGCTTCTGGAATGGGACATCTCTGCAGCCCCCTCCCTCAAAGTCCCACCCCTGTCCTGCTCTCCTGCAATGGATGGTTGAGCAGCACCTGCTTCTGGGAAGTGCAGTGGCTCAGAGGAGGAGGAATCTTCTAGCAGAGGCACTGGTAGGCTTGTCTCATGGCTGTGTGACAGACTCTGACCTGCTCATTTGCAGTGGACCAGGATTTTCCAAGTCATGCAGATTCCATATACATGCATACCCCCTTTTCCACCACTCTTTGGGGAAGGATTTGGGCTGATGTGCATTAGTGCTTTTACATTACTTAATACATGCTAGCACATTTGCTGAAGTGCACATTCTGGTTAATGCAAATCAGTGCAAGTAAAATTAAATTCTGGTGAAAAAAAATCCCATACCATCCATGAGCGGATAACAGAATGAGAGATACCTGACAATCCACAAATCACAAGCAGAATGGATGCAACAAAATCCATACATCCCGGCTCACAAGTTGCCCTTTGCATCAGAAGGGAAGCTTCTGTTGGCATCAATATAAACATCTCTTCCTATCTAAATAGCAGCTTTGGGGAGGCAATTTGCATCAAGATCAGGACCAAAGGAGCTGAAATAACAAAACTTGCCCCTCCATTCTCTGCAGTCCTGCTCAGCTGCTCCTGATGGTTGCTATTTACTGTCAAAACCCTGCATGTTAATTGTAATCAAACAATTAACCACACACTTGGTTTGGCTCTCAGTTCCTGTTTTTGCTCTTTTTGCAGATTCCTCCCAACTGATCCCTATTTCTCCAGGGAATTTTCAGCAGGTGAGAAATCTATGCCTTTTCTTCTGATCATTATTGTTGATGATATTGATGAAATAGAATCTTTTAATTTCAGTATGAATAGTAATTCTGCTACTGAAATTTCACAAAGCTCTCTCTTTGAGCAAGTGTGGTAAATTAAGATAAAGTAAATAGGGATAAACTATGGGACTTTTTTACCCTGTTGGTGAGATTTCCTTATGAGCTGGGCTGGGTTTACAAGGCACAGAAAACAGGCCTGCTGTCAGGAGCTGAGGTCCCTCCTTCGTGCAATCAAAGCCACGAATGCAAAGTGTTCTTTATTGACCAAAAGCACAAAACACCCAGAATGACTCTGAATGAATGCACAGAGCAGTTTGTTGAACCCGATCTAGTATTCTCCTCCAGGAGCTCTCCTTATGAACATGCCTGGGTCCCCTCCCTTTGGGAGGGGTCTTCTGAAAGCAAGCATGCCTGCTCTCTATGTGACAGTCCTCTAATCAGGCCACCCTCCTCTGTTGACACTGCATCATGGGGCAAAGAGCTGGGGTGCCTTGCCGGAGTCTGAGAAATCACCCTGCTCAGGGTCCCTGTCCACCAACTGCACATCTCGGCTATTCCCAGCCACTGCCTGCCCACCTGGGGAGTCTGGCCTTGAGAGAAGCATCTCTGCTTCTCTCCTCTCAGTGTCCCGGGATGGCTGCACAAATCCACTCATTGTGTAAGCTCCCTCTCCAAGATGGGCCTGCTCTGACAAGTTCAGCTAATGTCTAAATGAAGAATGGAAGAAACAAGAGGCTGGGATTTTAGGCAACCGTGCATCATGATTTTAAATCTCAATATTTTATGAATAGCTTTTCTTTCATTGTATAATTAGCAACAGTGGAGATTGAATCGCTCACAGTTGGTCCCATGAAAAATCTTGCCTAGGTTTTTCAGTCCATTAGCAAGCTGCATCTTCAAAGTGCACACATTCTAGCAATGAGTTGAAGGAAAAACAAATCAATTACAACTTGCTATGCATGAGTCATAATTTTCGGAGTCCCGGATTATCAAACAGTGTCCTAGAGAAGAGCCCACTCTGGTGACATTGTTCATGTTTTCTTTGCGGCTTTCACCCCAGCAAGGAAGCCCCAGGAACCCTTAAACACCTCGGGCTTTGATCCTGGAGAAATGGAAGCATGTGGTTTGCTTTTGCTTCCAACAACAGAGACAACTGGCCAAGGCTAACCTGCTGGATTCTGATAAGCTGTTGGCTGACTAAATCATACAAAACAGGGGGAAGCAAGTGTTAAAGCTTGTTGTGGAAAGCTTAGACAATGTCTGTCAAAGGCTACATGACCTTTAAAAGATCTAATGCTTTTCTATGGTCACTCTTCTCAAAGGGGATTATATTACTCTCTTGAAGGATTTACCAGAATCACAAAAGCTGCTTGTATCCACACTTCTTAAACTTGGATCCCTCTACACACCAGACATGTTTGAACCCCATGCTGTTTGAAACACACTCCTATGGTTTTTATTCCTGCTATTCTGGCTGTACTCCAACACCAGCTGAAATGTAAAAGGTCCAGAATAGAGATTCTACCATACAGATTTTTGAAAGGTTTTGTAGTGGATTTTTACAGTTTGCTGCTGCAGACAGAAAAGACCCGTGACCCAGAATGCAAGAAACATACTACTTTGAGGTAAGTGGACATCAACAACTATCACTCATCACTCATCTATCAAGTAACTTGGTAGACCAGGAAAGTTGACGTGCTAGTGACAGAATGTTGCCAAAAGCCACAAAACGCCCCCCTGGGCAAGTATCTGGTGGTAGCCAAACTGGCTGGCAAAGTATTCTCATTTTCAAAGGAAAAAAGTGGTTGTGTCATAAAGGCCCACTTTGCCTAAGAAAGATAACGAACAAGTGGGACTCATTAAAAGTTTCATGGAAGGAAGAAGCAAAGAGGAGAGGATATTTGCTCTTTCTAAAATCCCTTTCACCCCTTCCCACTCCATACTTCTCAGTTCCATGGAGGCCACACTGAGGATGACTCCCAGTTTGGATTGAGAAGCTCTGAGAAGTCTTGCTTGACTCATCTTGACAGACCCAGTCTTGATGGAGAAGCATTCTGCTGCCACTCAGCTTGAACCGATAAGTGGGTTTCCTATGGTGGCTTGGATTTGGATGCACCAGTGTGTCTTACGAATTAAAAACCATGTCACTCATATGTGACATGAAGGAATTATTGCTTATCTCCTGCGGGTAAGCATTTGTCTCTGCATGACAAAAGCAGACTACCTCCAAATGGCTGACTAGAGTGCCCACCAATCCTAACCTTTGGCTATGCTGGTTGGGGCTGTAGGACCACTTTGTTTTTGACCTCCACCAGAAAGCAATGGCGGAGGCAGGAATGCACAAGGTGTCAACCAGCTAGGCCTAGGAAAGACCCCATTCTTCTTCGTGATTGGCATGTAGAAGAAACATCATGTTTGGTCAATGGAAAGGCTGCCCTTGTTTTTGTTTGTTTGCTTATCGCATTCCATTTGACAGCTTCTCTCTCTGATGGAGTGCCCTTTCCAAAGCGAGCCTTTACCTAACTTGGCATGGACATGGCACCTATAGGGGGAACCCTACCAGTAGCAAGGCAATGTTAGCATGGAGATACTATCTGAATTTCCCTTCTGATGAGTTATTGCGTGGGATTTTACTCAGGATACTTCTCTGATATGGGAAAGGGATTTTCTACTAGACTTATCTGTGACATTTCCCTTTCTTCTGAAGTATAAATTCTTTCCTGAAAGATTAGAAAAATGGGCAGAGCCTCTCTTAGCATTGAACTTCCTAAGAGGAGCTGAGTCACTGTGAACTGTTCTTTCAAAAGTACATTTTTCATGTTTTAGGGATGCTGCCTATATGGCCATGGATAAATCCAGGGTTCCAGTTCCAACCTTGGAAATGTGTTCTTAGCTTGGAGCTGGAACTCCAGCCTTGGAGTACCTTCCATCTATCCTTGTTGCTGTTCTTTCCATGCTGGTTGAGGCTCTGAGATCTGGGAAGGGAGGACTGAGGCTCTGCCAGGATGCACCTCATCCCAGTGCTGCTTCAGCCTGACCTGCTCATGAGTTGGTGAAAAGCACTTAGATGGCAAAAAAGTGTTTTGCAGACTGGTGAAAGTGTGGAAGCAATCTTTGCCTTCTTCTTTCATCTTTGAAAGGATATCTCTGAGTTTGGAGGACTACAGACATCTCTGCTGGATTGCGTCCTTAATGTTTTTACTGACTTTAACATTCTTTAAAAATCATTGCAGTATTTTATTGTTTTAAATGGTTGCACATTAGCCTGATGGCCTCTTAGCAGAAAGATGGTGTTCAAGAATTCATAAATGTTGTATAGAAATATGAATCATCAGTCAATAACCAGTAATAAGGGATCCAGTGATACATAGTTCTCTCCCAGGGACTGCCTCAGCATCACTCTGGGAGCTTCACAACAGAGCAGGTATTTATACATGGACTTCTTTGGGTCAAATCATTTGCCACACCACAATAGTTACAGAATAACAGAGATGGAACAGTCCGAATCAGTCCATATCCTAACAAGAAAGAATATAGAATATGGAAATATAGAAAAGAAAACAATGGCCCACAGACTGGAAACATTCCAATCTCCCAGAGAGGAGATGCAAGAGATTGCAACAACCATAGGAACATTGCACTGAATTCCCATGCAAGCTGAATGATGCTCAAAGTGTTGCAACAGAGAATACCTCACTATACGGAGCAAGAAATGCTGATGTTCAAGCTGGATTCTGAAAAGGAAAAGGCACTTGGGATCATTCTGCCTCTTGGCTACTGAAGCATATTATAAAATTTCAGAATTTCAGAAGATCAGTCCGTGCTTTCTAGACTACAGCAAAGCTTTTGACTGTGTGGATCATGGGAAGCTACAGGTGGTCCTGAAAGAAGGTGTACCTCAGCACTTGATTGTCCTGATCAGTGACCTGTATCATGGAAGCTACTGTTAGGACAGAAGCTCTATTCAGTCTGCACTGTTCTATTGCACTTGGAGAAACAGAATGGTTTCTTATAGGCAAAGGCATCAGACAAGGCAGTATTTTCTCCCTATTCAATCTGTACACAGAACATACTAAAAGGGAAGCTGAATTAGGATCAGAGGATGAGAGAGTGAAAATTGGCAGAAGACGCCTTAATAATTTAGGATACAAAGGTGAGACCATCTTACTGACAGAAAGCAGCAATGACTTGAGATGACTCTTGATGAAGGTGAAAGAAGAAATGACAAAAGCAGGATTGCAACTAAATATTAAGAAAACAAAAATATGACTAAAGAAGAATGACATAACTTTACTGTTAATAATGAAGAAATTGAAATTGTGAAAAGATTTTGTGTACCTCAGCTTAATCATCAGCACAAAGGGTGCCTGCAGCCAAGAAATTTGAAGAATGCTGAGACTTGGAATGTCAGTAATGAAAGAACTAGAAAAGATAATTAAGTGTAAGGATGCTTTACTGGAGACCAAGGTCAAGATCATCCAAACCGCTGTATTGCCAATCACATTGTATGGGTGTGAAAGCTATAGATGGTCCTGAAAGAAGGACAGTGAAGAATGTAGATAGGAAGGAAATTGATGTGTTGGAAATATGATGCTGAGGAGGGCTTTGTGAATCTCCTGGACCAACAGAAAGATGAACAAGTGGGCCCTAGAGCAAATCAATCCAGAGCTTTTCCTAGAAGCAAAAAATTATCAAACTGAGGCTGTCATATTTTGGATACATCATGAGAAGGCAAGACTCACTGGAGAAGACCATCATGCAGGGGAAAGTTGATGGCAGAAGAAGAAGAGATCAAATGAGAGAGGGATGGACTCCATCAAGGAAGCCACAGCCTTGAATTTGTAACCGCTAAGCAGGGATGTCACAGATGGGGCATTTTGGAGGGCTTTCATTCATAGGGTCACCCTAAGTTGGAGACGACGTGAAGACACATAACAACAACAAACTATTGGAAGTCTACTTCTGGAAGAGTATACATGTGGAGAAAAGGCTGGCATGTTTAGAAAGGTGGGGCAAGTCAGTCTGGGTATGCGAGCTGCAGCCCCATGCCCCCAGCACGGCCATGGGCAGGCAAATGGCGGCAGCAGCAGCAAGGGCAATGGCGGCAGGACGACGATTCTCGCCCTCACAGGCCATTTGATGGTGCCAGGACTTGCTGCAATAAGCAAAATTATTCCGGGGATCACAAAGCATTAGCTTCTGCTGCTAACATACACCCTGTTCTCTCTCCTATTGTTCTAACCACAGCTGCAAGACTTGTCCATTTCCTGCAGTTCTACTGGAAATACCTACAATTGTCTTGAACCTCCTTTATCTTCAACATACCATAAGAATATTACACTTTGGAGGGGACAGTTTCCCTCCCCTCCCCTCCCCTCCCCTGCCCTTTAAAACCATTTAGCAACATTCTTTGAGTAATTGGGACCATTTCTACATATATTATCCCCATGCTGATCTGAGATACTAATCCAAAATATTTTCTCTGTCTATTTTTAATGCCAATTTCTTTCACTTGTAAGTTAGATTGCACTTGGTGTATTACTGATAATAATATTCTTACCTGGCACATGGTTAAAACAATTTATTTGGAAGCAAAAAGTTTTGGCATTCATGTAGAATTAATTATATTTGCACATCCAGATCTGCAGTGTAAGCTCATCACGTCTCTCCTGCATTAATGTTTAACATTTAATTAGTCAAGAATTTTGCTCATTAAACAAAACTATTCATCACTGAAAAGGGGACCCACTGAATAGAGATATATTCTGGAATCTTAGTAGACTTAGTGTTTAGCTTCTCCTTATGTAATAGTGAAGGTCAACACTAATGCATGACTGCAATATGGTTTCCTCCTTTGCTTTCAGCATTAACCAAGGCCGTGGCAAGGTGCATATTTGTGTTTTATAAGCAAATGTGCTTCTTTTAAATATTGTGATTCTTGTAATATGAAGATATGAGTCATAGAATGAGTCATTCTGTGGAAGGGTCTTGGAGGTCATCTATTCCAGCTCCTTGCACAATGCAGGATCTGCTGTTATGACATCCTAGACAGATGGCCTAAAGAGCTGCCCAGTGAAGAAAGCCCCTGACTATGCAAACCTGGGAAGGTTTACATGTAATGACAGGCAATGGTAGACACCATGGGGGCATGGTTTGTCTTTATGTCTGAACTCAGCAAGTATGGTGAAGCATGGCACATCTGGTCTCTGTGGAACCAGGCAGAGAAACAATGGCCTACTTGTAGGTCTACATGCTTCACCATTGCTTGTTTTCCTGTCTCAGCCCAGAAAATCACTCTTCCATGCAGTTGCCATGTTTTGACCATAGAGTTCTGTGGCAGGAGTGGCCACAGCTGCAGCGGACACTCCTGCTTGCACTCATTGCTGTCCAAACCTGCCGAGCAACTGCTGAGCTGCAGGCTGCAGCATGGCAATTGGCTGTCCAACACTCCCTTTCGGCCTTGCCTATGCATGGCTTTCGGATGTACAGCTGCAGCGACGGGACCTCGCTGACACTGGGGCATTGTACCGTGTCATCCCCAGCAGCGCCACCTGCAGAGACAGACTTGCTTGGTGTCTGGTCTGGTTGCTGCAGCATTTCGAAGTGCCTGTGTCTCTGCTACTCTGGGAGCCAGCCCTCTCCTCTGTGGAGGCTGCCTTACACAGGAGACACACATGGGCTCTGTGAGGGTATTGCCGTCAGGAGAGGCCCATGTCTCCTGCTCTGTCTCCCGCTGTCCCCTCTGCTCCTATCTTGTTCCTCACATTCCTAAGGACCCTCCACAAGCCATGCTCTTCGCCACCCCCACACAGCTGTGGGACAAACACCATCCTAACAGCCTGCTGGAAATGTTTCTCAGGCAGATGCCAAATGGGCACCCTCAGGAAAGGTTGCCCAGCAGGACACGCTCTGTTCATCCCTGGCAGTGCCCACACTGGTACCCTCCGTGTGCTTGGCTGCAGGAGGGAGGTGGCCCCTGACAGTGTGTGCAAGCCCCACACATGGGGAGCATGGACACGTGTGCAGAGGGGCTTGGGCGTGTGGGTGTGCATGATCCTTTAGTACTCCCTTGGTGAGTAGGCAGTTCCTGCATTGAGCGGCAGAAAAAAACAGGCAACAAACCGGAAGAGGCAGCTGGCTGAGGCCACGCCCAGCAGATGGTGTGGGCCAATCAAGGAGAGGCAGGTGACTCAGGCAGGAGCAGGGGACTGTGGGGATGATGGAACATTGGCCACTATTTGGAGGGAAGATGGAGGGGGATGGAAAGCTTGCAGCTGTCCGAACCCAGGACACAAGGTGAGATACAGTGCCATGTGGTTTCCACACAGCATTGCTTAGTGTTATGTGCAAATGCACTCACTGTCTGAATTCATTGTTGCCCTTTCACCTCCAACACAAACAGCTATTATATATTCACTTCTTTTTGTTAGGAATATACCATGTAGAAGTAAAGGTAGCCATGGGAGGGGAAAATGACTGGTGTTAAACCCACTACATTTGGTTAAAGTGTTAAGGGGAATGGTGGGACATACAGGTATTTGGGTACTTAAATTATTTCAA
The DNA here is from genome assembly GCF_004798865.1 of Varanus komodoensis. NCBI lineage: Eukaryota > Metazoa > Chordata > Lepidosauria > Squamata > Varanidae > Varanus > Varanus komodoensis. The sequence continues at coordinate 27,428,649 of NW_025335349.1, forward strand.
CAAATGCTTGGGAAGAAAAGGCAAACAATAGTAGATTTCCCACTTTTTGCTAGTTCAGCTAAATGAATTTTTAAAATTAATCCTGGAGAATACCTGATTTGCCACAGCTTTCAAATTCTCAAGTACCTTTGCACCTTGCTGTGTTTTATCAGTGATCACAAGTGAATCAATGAAGCACTGAACAAAAATAATCACCATGCAATCACAGCAAGTGCTTTGTCAGTGTACATACATCACACAAAAGGGAACTCAGTGAGTCATATCATCACAATTGCTGTTTTGAAATGTTTTATCACTGTTCACATGACAATCAGGAACAGGGAAAGAAAGATCTGAATGAACCGAAAGCTGCAGAAACGCTGTACCAAAGTGGGAGATTCAAAAAGTTCATCATCTATGTCAGAAAGAAGGCCAGGCAACCCAGGGCTCTATAGTCCGGGGGAAGTTCACATAAAATAAGTTGGCCAGGGCGACTTATTTGATATTGTTATTTTTGTGTTTTAACTTTATGTCTACACTTTACAAACATTTTAATTTAAGGTTATAATTTAATGTTTGTATTTTAACTTAATGTTGTAAGCCGCCCCGAGGCTTCGGCGAATGGGACGGCATAAAAGTGTCTTAATAAATAAATAAAATAAAATAAATAAAGGGAATTTCAACTCTGGGTTGTCAGGTCCAGACTGGGGATGGGCTGTTGGTCAGTGGTGGAACATGGGTGTTGTACATAGAAAGCCTCAGATGCCATTTTTGCCATCTTCAGTATATAGGACCGGGTAGCAGGGTCAGGAAGGTCCTCTGTCTAAAGCCCTGGGGGTCTTCTGCCAGACAAACCCTGCTATGAGGCAGCTTCTTCTATTTTCTGATTTGCCTTTTTCCATGTTATCCTCAAGCGGAGACCCCTGAGTGTGGGAAAACGCTTGCACCATGCATCCTATTGTCAGGATTTCAGACCTGCTTGGAATGAATACTTGGGTTTACTGGAAACGTACAATCAAGCACTCAACAGTTTTATTCACAGCAACAGAAATCCCTGAATTACAACAGGGCTGAAGGGTAGCAGTTAAGACTGACTACATGGAACAGAGCATGGCATGACAGGGAGAAGAATGAAATTCCCAATGGGCGATAACACGAGAACAATATAGAAGCACAGAAACACTGAGAAATCATTAGGGAAACACTGGAAAAACATGCATCAAGATCTCGAGTGACAGATAAAGAGATAAAACAATAAGAAGTTACAGAATTTAACAGGCTTCCATGTTTGCTTTTTACAGTTTGAGGTAAGAATTTCAGCAAGACAATGGGGTTGCTGGCAGAAAGGTGATCGGAGTCTCCAGGCAAGATTACCTATTCAAATATTATTTATTTGCATGTTCTAGGGCTTTTCTCCTTTTCCCAGAGAAGGAACATGAACAGAAAAGCACCTGGCTAGAGCAAAATCACATGGCAGCCTTTTCTTTGACGTGCTCTGTTCCTGCTGAATACCGTTGCATGCCATGAAACATTTGAATGGCAAAGAATGAGATGATACAGGTGAAGCAATCATGTTATCGCTTGAAAGTTAATAACCACACAGCTCCAAAATGTTTGCTCCAGAAGCTCCTGGGTCTAGGGCAGGTTTACTTGGACCCAGCATGCATCCTGGTTTACGCATACCTTTTCTGAGGGGAGTGGGGATGCTTAGCCTCTGAAATGGTGTAAAGGAAATTGTCAATGTGGCTGTTGCTTAGCAACCAGCAGCACCAGGGACATAGCAATGGAGAAAGTCTTGTTCAGGAGGATGCAGTGAGAGTTGGTTTGAGTCAAGACATTAAACAAAAACAGGGCTCCTTGGAGAATGCATTTACAAAATCTTTTGAAGCTGTGCCGATGTCAGGATTTGTATAGGAAATAACACTGGTGTTCACCCGCTGAATGACAGCACCTTTCCCACAGTAGAAGCAAATTAATTGCTTTGCAACTTTCTCTTAATTTTTCTTCAGAATCTGGGACAACACTAATTACGTTGTGGATAATCAGATGAAGACTCAGAGATTAAATTAATTGTTTGCATTGCATTAAAAAAAAGAACAGCAAAGCAAATCTCTTGATCCTTCAGCTCTAGATATGACTATAGGAATATGGCTTTTAAAACACAGACTTTAATTTTGGGAGAATTATTGCATATCTAGAAGAGCTGGTACAGATGGGACAGGTTTAAAACAGAGCAGTTGGGACAGCAATAGACCATTGTGGATTAGCAGAGTGAACATCAATAAGACAAGGACTTCATAATATACTGCTGGTAGACATAGAATGAAATAGGTTTCAATGGATAATAGTATTAATATACTCAGTGATGCTGCTGAGAGTAGTTCTGGCTTTAAGTGGGTGTGGAGTCCTGCAAACTGTAAATGGCCAGGACAGACTACCAGGCATTAATGCATATCTCTGCAAATAGTTTAGCATAGAAGTCTTGACATTTTATCACCTAAAGCAAGAACATACAGAATTCTGCAAGAAAGTAGCGGTAAGCACCAATCTGGATGGCCTTAAAATGGGATCAGACAGATTCATGGAAGATGACGCTATCACTAGCTACCAGAACTGATGTTTATAGCTTGCCTCCAGTATCTGGGGTAGTGTCCCTGGGAAAACCAGTTGGTGTGAGACATGGGCGAGGGGAGGCTGTGGCACTCATATTGTGCTTGGGGGCAGCAGGTTGGTCAATGTGTTGAACAGAATCCTGGACTGGATAGGCCTTTGGTCTGGTCCAACATGGTTTTAACGAGAAGCTGAACCCAGAATCCCCCAATCCTAGTCTGTTGTGCTCCTGTCCTTCTTGTGGGTTTCCTTTGGGCTGGTGGTTGCCCATCATGTGAACAGAATGCTGGGCTAGATGGATCCTGTTTACTTCCTGAACTACAGTGGAAGGCCGGTCAATTCCATATAGTCAGCTGAACCAGGAAACGTGCTGGTTTGTTGTACCTTTGGCCAACTCAAGAGTAATAGGAAGAGTTAGATCAAGAAAATTAAAAAGACACCGAAACATGGATATCTATCTATTCCAGAGGAAGAAAGATACAAGGGGTTTGTTTGTTTTCCTTCACAAGGGTTCACGTTGATTTGAGATTTGATGGGTAGAGCAGCTTTCAAGAGACAGGAAATTCTCTTCATGAATTTGGATGAGAGCTTCGTCCTGCCTCAAAGAAAATATGTTGTGGGTGGCTTTCATTGTGTTGTAGGCTAAAGTGATGATATGGTACTTTATGGTACACTTGTACATCCCTTTTCAAGTGGTGCTGCACTCAGAGCAGACAAACTGTGTTCTCCTTACATCCTCCTAATTTATTAAAGAGAGATATTAGAACTCAAAAGAAGCTGCACAGACAAAATAATGACGAGCTCCCAATGAACCAAAACTATCTCATTTGTTTCCATGTGAGTACCTGTTCTATAAAAAAAAAATCTTGTAGAGATATTTGCCCAGAATAAAGAGAACAAAATAGGGTCTAGATTCTTCAGCATTCCTGCCACTGGTTCCTTGTGCAAAATTTTGATAGGAACCTTTCCTAGTTTGCTTTCTACCACTAGTGCACTGGAAATTCCAAGCGTAAACCTTGGATGCAGTTTCTATCCCTGTCTAATGCTCACCTCTCTCGATTGCTGTAGGAATAGGGGCAATGCATTTGGGCAGCAATGGGAAGCCTCCAGGGCCCAGGCTGAGTCTGCACTGTGGAAGTCCCCAGTCTGAGAATTTTCCCTCCCTAGCTCTGTCTCTCCTAAAGGGCCTATTCCATCCTAAGACCCCTCCTCCGTGGGGCAGTGGGAAGAGGAATGCCTGCCATTATCTTTGAGCCATGTCTTGCCAAGCAATGGCTTTTAGCTCATGGAGCTCTGACAGGAACCAAGTCTCGTATCATGGACATTTAAAAGAGAGGACTATCCTGATGCCTGCGCACATGGTAATAGCGTCCATAAAGTGAGATAGCCACAACAAAATGGCTATTAGGATGCTGAAATAAAGAGTGCTTGGAATAACTGAGAGTGGATTTTTGCATGAGAGGTCAATTCGAATACTGTAATTTGTAAACAAATTCCTGTGCCCAACATGTGCTCAGCCAGTTCTTTAACTTTGTTAATTAGTGTATCTTGAAGTTCTACTAAATAAATAAAAGTTGCATGGACAAGCCTGAAATCAACCCACCCTTCTCTACAGGGCATTTTCTGAGAGGGAGAAAAGGAGCAGAAATGTTGTGAAATGACTTTCAGCAATATGAAGATTTCCACTGGGAAATGTATGATCATTATTGGCAAATGGTATGCATACTTAGTATTCTGATCCATTTTTCCTTTTCCCTGCTAGGGAAGCTTTCAGTACTCAGTCCTTGTGAATTTGATAGAACGGTCTTGATCTGCATCTTCTGGACTAATGTGTGGAATGGAGCACAGTTAACCAGTTTTGTGTACTTTCCAAATGTTCTGATGGAGTTCTTGGATCAGAAAACTGATCAACATGCATTAAAAATTCCTGTTTTCAGAAAAATACATTTACCAGTGCGTGTACTAAAACACACACACACACACACACACACACACATTCAAAACAGGTATGTAAATGTATTTTCCAATGTGCATTTTGTAGATTTGAAATATTACATATTCTCCAGGTAATATAATGTAACAGGATGGAATTGTGAGTGAACATGGGTGAAAGTGATGCAGACCAAAGACAGCCTGATTAATCTGTTCTTGTTCTCAACTGATCTCTTTACCCCAGGGGAAGGACAGTGTTTCAAGGCATCTAGGCATAGGTATCGTCAAGCCAAGGTTGCTCAAGCTCCCTGAAATTCTCCAAACTTTACTTCAAAGTCCCATTTGGCTCACTCTTGCCTTTTGCTTCATTCATATGGGAAAGGGTGTGCATTTACAAAAGTTGTGCATTTGCAACTTGTACAAAAGTTGAATTTGCAAACATTTGGGGCATTTATGAATGATCTGAGCACTGAACTGAAAGCCAGGCGTGTTCTTGGATTTCTGGGGCTTCTCCGCCTGAGGCTTTATGGGGGGCTTGTGAGTTCTCCCTCCTGGTTGCTTGCAGGTTCTTTACCAAGAGGTCATGCCATCCTCCTCCAGGAGGCTCCTCCATCCTCCTGTTGTGAGCTGCTCCCTTCCCTCTTTTCCTTCTGTTCATCAAATTCAAGATGATCCCTTTGAAGTGCATTTTTAATGGAAAGTAACAGATTACAAAACACTAAATAGCCATTTATCAAAGTTGAGGGAGAAGTCTCTGCCCATGTAAACAGTAAAACCTCAGACAGTCCCCTCAGGCTGGCTCTTGCTACTAGAAGGCCAGATGATGTGAAGACTTGAGCATCTCTGACCAGACCGCATGCTTCTCCTGTGGTCTTCTTACCATGTCAAGGACTGGGTGTTGCATCTGCTCTCTCCCTTCTGAAAACCCTTCCCACTAAAAACTCTTCCTCCCTTCCAAAGTGGGACAGTTCCCATGTTCTGCCACTTCACTAGGTACCCCTGATTTAGTGAACTCCTCCTCTCTGGCTTGCTCTTCTGCCTCTTTCTCAGAATAAGATGAATCTTTCTGAACAGTCTGGAACCTTTCTGAAGACATTTTGTTTCTGTGGAACCCTAACTCTATCCCTGATTTTTACTAAGCATTGTGAACCCACAAAGTTCTTCCTTCTTTCACCTGCTCCTATTGCCTGAGTGCTTTGCATAACATAATAGGTTTGGAAATAAAGAAAAAAAACATTTTAAATATAATGAATGAATAAAGCAATTATATGGTAATATCCCAAATGAATTCTTTTGATTTTTCCCAACACTATACAATAGAGTCCTAGGAATGAAATCAGATCATGCATTTCCTTGTTTGCTGCTTGCACACCAAGTGAAAATCAAATAGTTGGCCTCATGTAGTTTCACTTTAAAATCCATTTCAGATTTAATTTTTGAGATTTTTCACAGAACCCCTACCTGGCTTTTGTGGAACCCTAGGGTTCCACAGAAAACAGTCTGGGAATGGCTGATCTAAAAATCACACTTGGAAAAGCGTGTGTAGTTGTGATGGAACATACAGACAGGCAGAGAAAGAAATATTCCAGGGAAAAAAGGGTAAAGGCGCTAATAGCAATCCTGCAAAGAATCCTGCAATAAAAAGAAACCAGCAAAGTGGCAGGTTAAAAGTCTCATGTAGAAAAGCCCTGAGGGCTTCAGATGAGTGCTCAAGGTAAGGTTAACAAGAACCCAGCTCTCTCCTACCATGGGGTATCAGCAGAAATGTTACCAGAGGTGGGAGTTCATTAACTGGTTATGGAACTAGTAGCTGCCTGGAACCACTGCAGTGGCTCTAACAGTGTCCTAAGGCTTGGGTCAACATGTCAGCAGACTTTTTTTGAGAATGACATCCTAAAATTGGGGCTTAAAACATGTTTGTGTGAAATGATAGAGCAGTCAGTATGGATTACTTAACTAGAACATACGTGATTGTGAGTCGCTCCCTAAACACTTATTTTGTTTCATTGCAACTGCACATACCATTTCTCCATGGTTGTAGAGTGATGTACCTGTGGTTATCCAATTTCTTCCTCAAAGCAGCATTGTGGGAAAGGCTTGGCAAAGAGGTTGCGACTAGCCCAAGGTGAGTGAGTAGGGTTTGCAGCCATGTTTGGATTGGAACCCAGGTCTACTCTGCCCATGGATTTCAGCAGCTCATTTTCTCTTCCCATTCTTTTAAAAATTGTGTAACACCCAACCCGATGTTGAAGTTTCATGACTTTGAAAGCTTACTCATTTTGTTGGTGATTTTTTTAGTTGGTCTAATAATCCCCACCCTCCCCACCCAATGAAGGGTTTGGGTTTGGGCTAGTGTAGCCATCAGAGCCTCGGTTTTTGTATTGGGCATCATGCTTTCTTTCCACAATGTATATTCCTTTTAGTGTTTGCTTTCCACAAGTAAATGTGTCTTAGGAGATTTGCTAACTTTCTAATTTATCAATAGCTCTTCTAAAAACGTCTATAGGGAAAATTAAATCCTTTAAACACACACACAGCTTTCTGCTTCCAAATGGCACTTTCTTTATTAAGGTGCTTCATCAGCATATACAAAAGAAAACAAGTTAGAGGCTGCCAGCAGCTTGTGATCTCTGTTTAGGTAAAACAACAACCCCGTATATTTTTACCCACTTACCTTTCATATATTTCAGCACTTTACAAAATGTAACAAATGAGGCTGGATGGCAAACACTACGTGGTTTGATATAGCATTGTCCTGAAATATAAACTTGCATTATCAAGAAAATAGCAAGCTTCAGAGATTTTTCTCATGGGGTGGTTCCATGTCCTCTTTTACAGGGGAGAGTCCTCTATTTGAACAGCTTTCATATGTCAATATAAAGACAAAGAACCATAAAGAACCAGTAGATTGAGCAGACAAGGCAAACAGGTCACTGAACCGTCTTCCACACTATGGTGAGATGTATGGTCTTTCTCTTGCTTCTAAAAGTAAATTAACACACACAAATTTTATGCAAAGCGGTGTCATTTTTGGGTCCTCTTTTGGTGATGCATTTCTTCTTTTTCAGCAACTCATATGTGGCCATCCCAGTCTGTAAAGACGTATCTATGCTACACACTCAAGTGTGGTACCAATTCGATGTTGAAGGGAAGAGGAATGGAACATTAAGGAAATCTGAAATGTTGGATGCTGTCAAGTCTCACCTACAAAAACACTTCACACATGCCAGCTCTCAAGCAGGTGTATTGCGTGACTCGGACTGATGTGGATACTTCAGCTCAAGGACCCATTTTGGCTCAGGTGGGACGGCTGCTAGGAACATCGTTAAGGCTCTGAATTGCTGCAGAGGCTCAGCAGTGAAACAAGATTCCTGTAATTTCCTTGTTTAGATTAAAAGGTGTTGCTTCCTGACATTTATACCAGGTGGTGTTGCTTCCAGGTATTTACCAGGGGGATCGGGCTTCCCCCTGGTATACACCTGAATTGCGGGCGATGAAGCAGGCTGCGAGCGTAGGTGGAGGAGAGCACAGGATGAATCTGACCGAACACACTTGAGAGCCCATTATCGGGCCTATGCTGTGGTGGTGAGGGCGGCGAAAAGTAATTTATTTTCTGTTTTCATTGCTTCCTCAAAATGCCATCCGGCGGAGCTTTTTCGAGTGGTGCAAGGCCTGGTTCGTTTAGGTCCTAAGAAAGATCTGGTTCCACCCTCGAAGGCCCACTGTGATGACTTTGCCAAGCATTTCAGGGAGAAAATCGCTCAGATTCGTCACGAGCTGGACTCTACTAGTGACTCAGAGGTTTCTGGGGAGACACCAATGCTGCCGTCTGGTCCAAAATTAATGGATGAATTTCAGTTATTGCGGCCTGATGATGTGGACAAGGTGCTTGGATGAGTACGTCCCACCACTTGCCTGTTGGACCCTTGCCCGTCTTGGTTAATAAATAATTCCAAGCACGGGAATGGGATCTGGATCTTGGAAGTGGTTAATGCCTCTCTGAGGGAGGGTTGGGTACCTGCGGTAGTCTGACCGGTCCTGAAGAAAGCGTCACTGGATCCAGAGATGGCCACTAAGTATAGACCAGTGGCCAACATCCCGTTTCTGGGCAAGGTGTTGGAGCGGGTGGTGGCGGGACAACTCCAAGCTCTCTTGGCTGAAACTGATTATCTGGACCCATTTCAGTCCAGCTTCAGACCCGGGTACAGTACTGAATTTGCCTTGGTGACCCTGTACATGAGCTATGCCATGGAGTACCGCAGGGGTCCATTTTGTCCCCTTTGCTGTTTAACATCTACATGAAACTGCTGGGAGAGGTCATCAGGAGGTGTGGGCTGTGGAATCATCAGTATGCTGATGGTACCCAGCTCTACCTCTCGTTTTCCACCAATCCAGGTGAGGCAGTGGCTGTGCTGAACCGGTGCCTGGCCGAGATAATGGGCTGGATGAGGGCCAATAAACTGAAGCTCAATACAGACAAGACGGAGGTCCTGTTGGTTGGCGGATCGGGCTTCGGAAAGGGTGAATTGAACCTAGTCCTGAACGGGGTTGCACTCTCTCTTAGGGACAAGGTCCACAGCTTGGGAGTGCTCCTCAACCCAGAGCTTTCATTGGAAGCTCAGGTGACAGCAGTAGCGAGGAGCACTTTCCTTCAGCTTTGGCTGATCCATCAGCTGCGCCCCTACCTGGAGTATGACTGCCTGGCGACAGTGATACACGCGTTGGTGACTTCCCACCTTGACTTCTGTAACGTGCTGTATGTAGGGCTACCCTTGAAGACAGTCCGGATACTTCAATTGGTTCAAAATAGAGCTGCCAGGCTGCTGACGGGGACTGGGCGGTATGTTCACATGACTCCAGTCCTCCGTCAGCTTCACTGGCTTCCCATTGAAGTCCGGGCCCAATTCAAGGTGTTGGTGATGACCTATAAAGCCCTAAACGGCTTGGGTCCTGGTTACCTGAAGGAGCGCTTACATCCATATACACTTGCCCGCCCCCTGAGATCTGTGGGAGAGGCCCTTCTCCGGGAACCCTCCGTGAAGGAAATTAGGAGGGTAGGTACTCGGAGGAGGGCTTTCTCAGCAGTGGCGCCCAATCTATGGAATGCGCTCCCCAGAGAGGTCCGCCTGGCGCTGTCGTTATTTGTTTTTTGGCGCCAGGTGAAGACCTTTTTATTCAAATGTCATTTTAATTGCTAATATTATTTGCTTATTTTATTCTTTGGCCAGGGTGACTTATTTTATATTGTTAATTCATTTTATATTTTTAGTGTATTATATTTTAATTGATATTTTGTGAGCCGCCCTGAGGCTTCGGCGAATGGGGCGGCATAGACATTTTCTAAATAAAATAAAATAAATAAAATTTATACCTTGCCTTTCCACAAATCACCCAAACACTGCTCAAGGCAGCTAGAATCAGCTGCTTGACTGCAGCTCCATCCCGGAATGGCGGAACCCTCAGGGACCCCTTGAACTAGTCCAAAGCCTGGCTGGGAAAATGGATCGGTCATGAGGCTTCCCCATTTCCTCGACCAGTCAGCAAAATCAAGCACAGTCTGATTTTGCTTCGAATACTGTTCTGCTTTGCTCTTAAGAGCCAGTCAAATATTAATCAAGGGACAGGCATCTCCCCTGAGTCTTCTCCCCAGAACCAGATTTTTGGGGCAACTGTCCAGGAAGCAAATTTCCCTTCCACTGAAGCCATGGAATTAAAGGCACTTCTGCTGTGTTTCTTTCATCTCTTCCTAAATATATCCCTTTTAGTCCCCATGGTCCATCTTTTTTACCAGTACCTGAGCTTTCTTGGTCTGGTATCCCACCAATCCTCACCTCTACCATTTCTGTCCTTATCTGACACATGTAAATTTCCCCAATCTTTGCCTTTATCTTTCAGTTAGGCCTATTTGAATTGGTGAACTGGTCAGCTTCTATACTAATCACATTGCTTTTTTCTATTCTATATTGAATGAGTGAGGGCTTATTTCGAGAACAAAATCCTGGTCTATGAAAGCCTATGCTTTTGGGATTTTAATGAGCATTCATGCTAGTCTTCCCAGTTATTTTCCACTTGTAAGAGCACAGGCATAAATCCATGGTGTGCATGCCACATCTTTGGTTAAAGGCCTCCCTCTGATGTGGCCCTTTCATGTACATGCACAAAGCCACATGTCTGTGTGAATAAGGACATGTGGCAACAGATGCCTTGAGTTACCCTGGAGATGGGCCTTTAAATCCCACAGTGCTGAGGGTGCTGGTCACCCATGGTGCCTGGCACCATTGTCTATCCCTATCCCTGTGTTGCCAGCAGCAATGGGTCTTTTACTGGACCTGAAAGCAATGACGAAAGCAAGGAGCCAAACGGGGATGGATAATAGATGCCGATGGAGGGCTCCATCACAGAGAGATGCCCCTTCAGAATGGCAACAGTCAGGCCTCCGTAGTGACCACCTTCTGTGTTTCTGAGGTTTCCTGAGAAGTATTTCCAAGCCTATTTATATTGTAAGCTACTTGACTGTTCTAAGAGAACAGAACCCTTTCTTAGCAGATGGCTGACTTGAAGCCCTGCTAGGAGCTTTCTAAGAAGTGCCTGGCCGAGGTAATGGGCTGGATGAGGGCCAATAAACTGAAGCTCAATCCAGACAAGATGGAGGTCCTGTTGGTAGGTGGGTGGGGCTTCGGGATGGGGGACCTGGGCCTTGTCCTGAATGGGGTTGCACTCCCTCTTAGGGACAGGGTTCGCAGCTTGGGAGTGCTCCTCGACCCAGAGCTGTCATTAGAAGCTCAAGTAACAGCAGTAGAATTGCATCAGAAATCTCCAGCAGTGGTCAGGGCCATGTTAACCCTGTTTTGAAGCCATATATTATAAATACGTGGGATTTGTTCTGTCCAAATTTTCCTTGGAACATTCAGGAAGGACTCCAGGACACTCACATACCCCCACCTAACAATGCCTGCCTGAGGGGAATCGGATGCACTCAGCTCCATGAGAGTTTTCTGCCTTGCTACTGCAGAACAGGATTGCTGTAATTCAATTTATAGCACCATAAAGCACAGCATTAAGTACAATCAAAACCACAGACCAAAATCATAATGGGATTTATGCAAATCTTCTTTCTACCTGAGATGCCATGGAAGGACTGTTTGTAGCAATTATCATTTCATCTTTTCACATTGTAACACGTTGTCTCTCCTGTTTTTGTACCTTGTTTCACCATGTTAAGCCTGAACAGGAGATGAGACTGCGTACAAAACTCACCTGTCCACAGTGAGCTTTGCATTTCAGGCAAACAAGCCGTGTCAGATGTTACGAATACTCCAGATGGTGTCAGAGATGCGCCTTTGAGGTCCCCTACCTGAGGCAGGAAGAATGGAGGGAAGTTAAAAGAGATGGTTTTCAGTGCATTCCCTCTTCTTTTTTTTCTGAATGCATCAATTGTTTGAAAACAATTGGGAGTGAATTAGGTGCTTCTGCCCCATCCTCAGAAATTTTTGGCCTTTAACGTTCATGGCTTTTTCAGTTTTTCATAACAGCATAGAAAATCCCGGGGTCAGCAGGAGTGAGTCAAGCTACCCCAGCAGTGCCATGTCTTCCTTTCTTTTGCATGATTAGTTACCCACCCCCCCCCTCGCATCTTTCGTTCTAACCTTTCAGGGAAAACTCATCCCCTCTAGATGTTCTCTGAGCACACACAAAGGCTGCCTTTCTGGCTGGAGCTGCTTGCAAATTAGATGCTTCTAGAAATAGGGCTGACAAAGGTACCCTGTTTTCATTTACCCTTGTTTTACATTTTGCTCCTACTAAGCATGCCGGGTTACTGGGACTCTGTTTTATTCCCCCCCACTCTATTTTACACACACACACACAGGAGAGTTCTTCAAAAAGTTTCCGCATTTTATATTTTATAAATATATATATGTACCACTAAGAAATTGGTACAATGCTGGGAAAATGCATCACAAAGGTGACTGTGTAGAAAAACGATGCAATCTGTTTTTGAAATTCTTAATAAATGGAGTTTTAAAAAGTGTGAAAACTTTTTGAAAAACCCTTGCATATATATAATCCCCCCCAGTTTCATGTTTACTGCCAACCTATATCTTCTGGCTATTACAAGCAGAAAAAGTTATTTCTGTCTTTTCATCAAAGTATCTAACACCTGGGCCATTCTAGAGGTCCAGGCAATGAAGGCCCAGAAGCAGCAGCTTAATTTCCTGTCGGGGATGCAGGTTGCTGATCTGAGTCTCTGGAATTAATGGTTTTCTGCCCCACCTCCCCCCAAGCTTAGATGGTGTTGCAGAGAGGGGCCCAGCCCTCTCACATTACAGCCTGCTCAGAGAGATTCATCTGGCCCTGAGGAGCAGCTGGAGGGGCAGAGCTGGGCAGATGTCTTTGCCCCTTCAAGGCTATCAAGGCTACCTCCTGTCAGATCTCAGCTCCCTGCCCTGAGGGCTGCACTGATGGCAATGCAGAAAGGCATTATGCTGGGATGCCTTGGGCAAGTCAGACCATCTCAGCTATGGCTTGCCTTCTCACAGAAACAGAGAAAAGATGGCCAGGTTGTTGTGGAGTAAGAGGAGGCGAGGGGGCCACGCCTTTTCAACCCTGGCTGCCAGGAAAAGCTTGCTATAAATCAAAATGATGCTATTATGAAATATGTCAGAATCCCAGAATCTCAATTTGAGAAGAGGGAATAAAACTTGGGTTTGTGGGAAAGACCAAGTGTCCAGATCATCTGAGGCTTTATTGTTTTACCCCAAGGTTCCCGCGGTACACTCACGATAATGCATGCATTACCGGGCAGGCAGAGATGAACTCTGCTGCAAAGCTTCCATACCATTACAGGGCATTTATAGGTACACAGGTACAGGGCAATTGATGACAGAATGCAGAGATTACAATAAGATTCTGAGGTCATCACATACAGAACAGATAAAGAAATGTCAGTCAATCACACTGTAACAATGAGATTACAAT
>NW_025335349.1:27442245-27516233 GCF_004798865.1 Varanus komodoensis
GAAGAGGGAATAAAACTTGGGTTTGTGGGAAAGACCAAGCGTCCAGATCATCTGAGGCTTTATTGTTTTACCCCAAGGTTCCCGCGGTACACTCACGATAATGCATGCATTACCGGGCAGGCAGAGATGAACTCTGCTGCAAAGCTTCCATACCATTACAGGGCATTTATAGGTACACAGGTACAGGGCAATTGATGACAGAATGCAGAGATTACAATAAGATTCTGAGGTCATCACATACAGAACAGATAAAGAAATGTCAGTCAATCACACTGTAACAATGAGATTACAATATTTCTAATTGCCTGTATTGACACTTTAGTTGAGTAACTTGAACCCATCTCCAGGTCTGCTCAGACATGCAAATTCATGCTACTAGAAACTATTCATGATAAGCTCAGACCCTTATCTCGACTCTAAACATTCTGCATGATCAGGGCACATGAAGCCCTCTGGGCTATCAAAAGATTATTGAAAACTGAATTCCAACAATGACTATTTATAATGTATATTTGGGCTAAAATGGCCTACTGTAGCCTACAACTAAAGGTGAGAGAAAGGAGTGGGGGAATGCCATTTTAAACAGTGACAGCTTGGTTTTGAGAAGAAAGACAGGATTTGATCCCACAATGCAAAGGCACACAGGAGTAATGCTTTTCAGACAGAATTTACCCAAATTTTCCCAACAATATTCATGGTTATGTGAACTGGAGCTAACGGGGGGGGGGGGATGAAGGCATAATTCAGTGCAGAGCTTGTGATCTGCATGTAGAAGAAGGATCCTAGGCATCCCTCAGGCATCTTTGGATCAAGGGAGTTTGAGTCCCGGGGGAAATACTGCCCATCAGGGCAGAAAATGGTAGACTAGATGGACCCATGGCACAAAGCTACTCTATATTTTCATAAAGGGAAATGATATTTTGTAAGGTGATTCATGAGAAGGAAGGACTCCCTGGCGAAGAGTCTAATGCTGGGAACAATAGATGGCCAAAGAAGAAGGGGATGGCAGAGGATGAGGTGGCTGGATGGAGTCACTGAAACAATTGGTGTGAGCTTGGGTGGACTCCGGGGGATGGTGGAGTACAGGAAGGCCTGGAGGAATGATGCCCATGGGGTGGCGATGGATCGGACACGACTTTGGGACTAGCAACAGCAGCAGCAACAACAAGGTGATTCAGAAATATTAAGGGTTCTGCCAGGAAAGGCCCTTCTGCAAGAAACAGGGCCCTGCTTGTGGATCCATTCCTCTTATTTGGGGGGGGGTCCCCCCTCTCCTAACACAACAGTTCATTCCATTTAGAGGGGGCTCCTGACTCTCTGGGCTTCTCTACATAATTCAGTGATTATATACTTCCCTAAACACCTTGGAAAAATGTTGGAATGAAAACATGAGATGTAAAAAATTAAAAAAAGAGCTTGCTGAATATGTTTTTCTCCTTTTTATCCCTTTCCTACATGCCACCATTTTGCTCCCTGGTCTACTTAATCTTTGTTTCCTTTGATTTGTATCCGAAAGTTACTGGAGATTGCCCAGATTTTCTGAGACAGAAAACAATGCCTCAATGGCTTCAGTAACAGCTCCTCCATGTACTCATTTAGTAAACTGAAAATTAAACTAGCAATATCATGTGTCATAATGCGAAGAAAACAAATGCATTGCAGGATGCATCGTAACGGAGTAACAGTTCTAAGGGCTGGATTAAGATGTGAGAAATCCATGTTCAAATTCCTATTCAGCCGTGAATCCTACTGGGGAGACAGAGAAAGTTTCCAGATCTCAGGTCTGCTGTAAGGATGAAACGAACCCTTGTGTATACCAGCACGACAAATAAATATTGCATGCCCGATCATTGCTGCAGAGGTCAAGGAAGCTTCCCAGAAGCGCTCATTAGCCCTGAGCAAGCCTCTGCCAGGAATTGCTACTCGGGAGTAAAATGACAGTTTCAGGTTTTGAGCTGACACAAGGTACAGAGGACTTCCTGTGAAGGGTTCCCACAGGCTCTGGTTAGGGCTTCAAATTTCTCTTCAGTAAGCATCAGAGGGAACAACAACTTTATGTTGTGAGCTGTCAGATGAGCATTTCCGATGCCGATGGCTGTGGTCCTTCTGTCAGTACTATTCTGAGGAGGCTCAGCTCATTCTCCTTGTCCCACGCTTCAGGATCCTGACACAGAATATTCCAACGGAAGCTTCAGCTGATTAAGAAGGATGTAGTATTTGCAAAGCAGGGTAACCATGTTTTTTTTTTTTAAACAGGCTGCGTGCTCTGCTTGGGGAACTCCTGTAAAGCCAGGATTTGATGGGCAAAGTCTCCTCTGTGAGCTCCCCTCTCTGTTGGAGTGGGTTCTGGCAGGCTTTCCTGTTTGTAGCGCCCATGTTCCAAGCAGCACTGGGTCTATGTGCTGTCAGGTCATCTCTGATTTATGGTGACCCTATAATGAAGGTCTGCCAAAAGCACTGAGTCTAGCCATCTTTTAAATTTCCCACAATGCCCCAGAGAAAGTCTAGGTCTGGGGCACTGTGGGAAAATAAGAGTGTTTAGATCCAGCCACTCAGAGTCCTCAGCCAAGAAGCATCAGTAGTGGGCCCTGCCAGGATGCTGGGGCATTGGCAGCTGCCCACAGATGCCAAGTGCTGGCACCTTCTCCCCACACCAGTTTTACAGCAAGCCTGCACAAGGCCTGGCATCCACTGCAGCTTCCCAGGTGCTCGATGCCTCCCTCCTGCTGTCTTTTGAAGTCCCAGGCAGGCTGCAAGTCCAGAGTGTTCATGGAGCCCCCTGAGGGATGTCTTCAAAGGGCCATCCTGTATCCTAGCCGTGAGATCAGCTTCTGCACTACAGAGGCAACCTACAGCAGGGGATAAATAAATAAATAAATAAATGGTGATGGACAGCCTGCTTTTAACATCCTTGTACTTGTTCTGGAGTGTAAAATCTATTTTTGCTGCTGCTGCTATCAGAGTTGTGTGTCTTATTTGTTCAGAGTCTCTGGTGTCCGCTGTCCCTGTTTTTGTTGTGCAGGAATCTTTCATTAGGTGTGTTGCCGAATTCCACGCTTTCTGAGATCCAGTGCCTCTCCCACGGGTCTGATAATAGGGAAGACTATCTCAGGCTATGCATTCTCTTTTGGCAGTGCAAAGGATTGCCATGGGAATGGCTTGCATGGCCTCCGTCTCTGCAGTGGTGATCCACATGGTCAGCCCGGGCCGGCTGGTGGAGGAGTGATGCAAGGGAGCGAGGTACATTCCCAGCAACACGTTTCTGCTCTTTTAGGTCCGCTCCAGGGCCAGCCAGGACCATTTATTGCCTGAGATGAAGTTCACAACGGTGCCCTCCTCCATCCCATATCTAGAAGCCATCGGACAGCTGGGATGCTACAGCGTCTTCAGCTGCATTTGAAGTTAGCTGGGTAGCAGAGGGGGTGCAGGGCAGGCTGCCCACCACCCCCACCTTTGCCCCGTCCCCTGGCCTATGAGCAGCAGGAACTGCCTTGAGGGTGGCACTTGCTGCTTTTAGTTGGGAAGGCAGGAGAGGAATTCAGATTAGAACCAACTACTTAGCTCTAAGCTGAGGCTAAAAGTTGGCATTCAGGCTTTACTGAGGTCTTTTGCTAACAGCTTCTGCAGTACGCCACTTTTGTAACAGAAAGCCACCCTAGCTGGCCAGTTTAACATAAGAAAGGCTGTCATTGGAAGCTTTTTATCCACCTCTGCTTGGAAGGAAGGATATGGGGGAAAGACTCTGATGTCCTCAATACCGACCAGATGGACCAAGAGTCTGATTCAGGATAAGGCACCCTCCTGGGTAACCTGGGGCTTTCGCCACACAAGGCAAGTGCTCACCATCTGAGCTATAATGTCTCCCCGATTTCTCTTTATTTCGGTTGTTATCTGCTTAGCACTCAACCTAGATGACATGGTCACCCACTCTTTCTAATGTTCCCTCTAACAGGCAAACATTAAGAAGGATTCCTGTCAAAAGGACAGGTCAGCTTTGCTCTTGGTTATCATTTCATCCCTGAAAATATACTTTGCTTTTATGAACAGCAATCTCTTTCTTAGCTTGGATGGATAGGAAATACATACTTTCCTCATTTATGAGAAAATGTGTATTATGGCCTTAAGGCTCTTGTTTAATAATAAAAAAGCCTTTGCAGATCCATACAATCTCATTTCTGAAGGAGGAAATAACCCTATCATTACATTCTGTGGCACTGATCTGTCATATAATACTGCCTCTCAGTACCGAGTGGAGAATGCTAACTCTTTAAATGGTGCCACATTAAATATTTGAATTAAAAAAATAGATATACCCAGAAAGGACTGTTATTACAGGCTTATGACAAAGTGTTCCTCGCAGAAGTAAAGATACGTGGTAATGGACCCGTAAACTGATTTGCTTGAGGCATTTAAATTGCCACCTCATTGCTCAATCTAGTCTGTCACTGGGGACATTGAAAGCACGTTTTTAGAGAAAAGTATGTGATGAATATCTCTACAGTCCAACGTCAATCCAATGATTTTCAACGTTTGAATGATGTAGAATGAAGGGGAAGTAGTGGTGGCGGCAGCAATGCTTTCAATACAAGGTATGGTGATTAGAAATTGGTCATTGGCCAGTGCAGAATCAGAATCAGGGAGTGGGAAGGGGTCTTGGAGCTCACCTACTCCAATTCATTGCTCAGTACTTGGAGGTCTTCAAGAGCTTAACCATGATATGTAAAAATCGGAGGTTTTTTCCCCCTTTCCTGAAATGGATACAGAGAAAAGGTATTCACATGGCTTAAAACCAGGATTGCCAATGAACAAGGACAAAAGGGACCTGTTCTGTACTACATCAGTACCATTAGCAGCTCCATGTGCTGAAACCAGGTCGCATGGTTCACATCAAGAAATAAGCGTTATAACTTACTAACCAATGACAAAACTGAGGCTGCCATACTTCTGAGACATCATGAGAAGGCAAGACTCCCTGGAGAAGACCATCATGCTCAGCAAAGTTGAGGGCAAGAGAAGAAAAGGAAGACCAAATACGACATGGATTGACTCCATAAAGGCAGCCACAGCTTTGAATTTAGGACATTTAGGAATTTAGGACAGGGATGTCACGGATAGGCCGATTTTGGGGGGAGACAACTTGATGGCACATAACAACAATAACCAATGCTATCTAGCCAAAACTAGATAGATGTGTAATGCCCAGCTTGTCATTTTTGTTCATAGTGCCTCAGTGGGGTTGTAGCTCCTGATGTCTAGCATTGCCAAGTATTCAACCTAGCAGCTGGGTCCTAATAACAAGCCTTTGGCACACACCACCTGCCAACTGCGCATGAAGTGGCTGTTAAAGTCACAGCTCCAGAAGCAGGTTGAAAGGCTGGCAACTAAATGTGAGGTCTGTGGGATTTTCCTCCATGAATATTATTTTGCGCTTTCCTTCAGGGTGTTTGTGATTGATTAACTATTGGAGAATGTTTGGGGAATTGGAATGGTATCTCAGTAAACATTTCTTTGACAAGGCTGATCTGTTAAATCTGTTAAATTCCCCTTAACATTGGCAAAAACTGTGATCCTTCCTGACCTTCCAGGGCCTCAGGAAGAGAGCAGGTTGGGCAGTCGGTCTCACGGGGGTTCTCCCCAGTATACCCAGCCCATTCTTGCTGACGAGCGCAAAGGACTGCGACCATCTCCTGCCGTTTCAAAGCATGCGCATCCTGCTAAATCCCATCTTCAGAACAAAGCAAGTGGAGACATTGATTTGTGCATTCAGACTATGAGTTGCCCAGTTGCAAAATACGCCTTCCTTTGCTCAGCACCAAATCTGGGATCAAAAAGTGCATCCTCCTTTATGATGGAGGTTTGTGCATGTCTGAGGACCATGGTACTTGTTCGATGGTCCCTAGTGGCTACTTTTCACTCCCATTACTGCAGATCTATAACTTCCTCATCCCAGTGGGGACTAGGATTCTGGGCCAAGAGTTAAGGGGGTGGCCCTCCAAGATCAATCCCTGATTTCAGAGGCTTCCAATCAGCCAGTGCTGTCATCATCTGTGCCTCTGATCATGGAAATCCCCATGTTTTTGTAGCACCCTCGGATTCTATCACTCTGGCGTTGATTGCAAAATCAAGGGGACTCCAAAAAGTGCCCAAGGATCCACTGAGAAGGAGAGTCAAACTCGGGGGGTTGGTCCTCACATGTTATTTTCAGCAGTACCACTGGGTTTGTGGATGGTGCATATGTTCCCCTGGGTTATCCACAAGAACAAAGATGACAGTCATGCATGTACGTATGCACAAGCACCCCATGGAATTCCTCAGGTTTCACTTAGGAAGGGTCCTTTGGGGGCTCCAGCCCCTGATTTCACACACATCCGCACAGGCACCCAGGCACAGAGCAGGAGAAGGTGCTTGCATCTCCACCAGAAATGTGAAAGAACATCCCACCAGGGCCTTGGGGGAATTCAGGGTACCCTAAATGGTGCCTTTGCTGGGCAGAGACAGTGTCCCTGAAGCATGATTTACTTGCAGCATCATTTCCCCCAATGGCAGTAATTGGGCTGCAGGCTGGGCTGAGCTATCTGAGATCTCTGGGTCACAGATGTGTCACTTTCTGCCATGCTTATGCCCTGCATCGCACCAAAAATCTTAAACAAGTATGCAAATCCTTTGAAATTATTTGCTCTGCAAGTACCTATCTCTGTCATCATATCTGCTCATTGGTAAATTACAGAAGGAATTCCAGACAAGCCTCTAAATGCATTTACTGGTTGGGAATGATGAAAATTGCATTCCAATGCCTCTAGAGGACAGTAGGCTGGAGAAAGTTACTACCACATAGACCTCATAAGCAGATTGGCTGGTGTTTGCCTAGCCCTTACCCTCTGCAGGATAAATAATTGCTTTTTGCTGATTTATAAACAAAAGCAGCAACCCAGTGCCTACCATTTTAATTAATGCAATTCTTCTCTGCGGACTCCACTGGTTCCAGAATCAGTCCCACCGCATCTGAATCAAGATGCTAATGTCAAAACACCTTGAGGGGGTTTGGAGCAGCTTTCCCTTTTCCTGCAAGGCCCTTATTGACATGCATTCACTAAATGACTAGTTGTAAAAAGTGTCTGTGGTGCTGCGGGCTATGTATCTAGGAATCCAAAAAGTCAGTTCCTATCCTTTTAATTACTGAAGCTCAATGTCTCGTTTCTGCCTTGGAAATGTGCCTGCAGAGACTGGCACTGGGGAATGAAAGCACAGGGTTTGCCAAGTAACTTTGATACTGGAATATTTTGTCTTCACAAAATTGCTTGCATCAGTGGCTCCCACATTCAAATCTTTCAAATTCTCCTCCCCACCCCTAAAATTTCAAAGTGAACAAGAAGCCAAGATTCTTGTTCCATAACGATTAACAGAGGTTTCCAAGTCACAAATATTTTATTTATTTATTTATTTATTTATTTATGGCATTTCTACCTCATCTGGTAACGGATGCTCTCTGGGTTGCTTTAGCGATTAAACCCACTTAATGCAGCATAATAAAACAGGACATGAAAATGAATGCACCTGTTAGGAGAGCAGTGGGCATGGAACTATCTTTGATGGGTTACTTCCAAAGAAGTCTCTCCAGTGTCAAACAACTAACTGGACTTGAGAAGCTGCAGCATGCAACTAACTTTCAAAAGCAATAGGCCCAACTAGAAATCGAGGCTTAAGGAGGAGGAATTTTTTGTACACCACCAAACTCCTTAAAAGAACCATAGTTTTCTCCATTTGCACTACAGATGGCATGTGGAACTTGCTGTTTTTACCTGCCCTGAATCTTGGGAATGGGGCAGGCTATACAAAGTAAATTATTATTAGCGGATCAAGTAAGGATGAGCATTTATATTTTATACTGTAGTTTTAAACTTTTAAATGTTCATGTTCTATTTATATACCTGTGAGGAGAGCAGCATCCATTAAACTCTCTGTGATAGGTTATGGTCAAATAGGGAACCACAACTAGAATAACGGTGAGGTTAATAAGGGCACAAGAGTGTATGAACTCCTAGGTTGGGCTCTTGATGAAGGCCAGTCCAGAAAAGTTCTTTGTTCCAGGCTGGTATAGCAATCACATCTGCAGCTATATTTTGATAAAACTCCTGGCAACTATGGGGACGTATGCCTTATAATATTGCTTTGTAGTGTTGGGAAAATTTAGATAAATCCTGGCAGAAAAATGTTGCTTTTATGTGCCTTTGTGTTATAAAGTCAAACCTGAACCTCTTTCTCACAAAGCACCAGCTTTGCAAGCCAAGTCACTGTTGTTGCCTTAAGATGGTAGACTGGAAAATTGCTGGAGGTCAGTACCTGTGCAGAGCTGGAACAATGGCACCCATTTGCTTCTGAGTGGGCCCACCTAAGTCCCACAGGGGCAGGCCTGAGTGTAATTCTCAAACCAGACTTCCTAAATGCTTCATCCATCAGACACATTTGCATGTGTAAACAGACTGACCCGGCTGTCCTGAACTGTCAAAAATTTGCTAGACTGACCTATCAATACAGCAACCAGTAATGTTTTCCATACTATTGCTACAAGTATTTCTAATCAGTTTAGAACATTAGATTATCATGTCACACCTAAAGACATCTGGATGCTATTGTACTAAGATTATCTGGAAACGTAACACTCCGTACTGGTTTACAGTGACTAGCAGGTTTTAAAAGTGCCTATACATGGGCTGAGAACTTGCAGTTGAGTTTACCTCTGTCCAGTAATGCATTATCATTAGTTGACTGCAGGTACTGGGGCACCGAACAATAAATCAGCAGAGGTTCAAATGTTTGATCTTTCCCACGAACCTGAGTTTTTATTTCCTCCTCACAAATTGAAAACTGAGATTCTGTCAGTAGTTGCGGTCTTAGTTTCTTCTTGCCTCATCCTTTAGCCTTCACCCCTAAATATGTTCATTTTATTCTGGAGCCCAAAAAAGAATGGTTGCCTCTTTTTTTGGCAACACCCCATCTCACACCTCAAGCAGAGCAGAACAACCTGTCATCTGATTCAGGGGAATGTCATTTTCCCAACTTCACCTTATTTCTCTGACCTGCAGGCCTGGCTGACATCCTTGATGTGGCTGGCCTAGAAGGCTGGTGTGTCTGTGTGCGTAATACTGGGAAAGCATCATGCTCAAGAATATTTCGCAGGCTCGACACCTGCACTTCACCAGTGACATCTCTACACAAGATGGCACAGCAGGGGAGCAAGAAAAGATAATGGAGATATGAAAGGTCATAAGAGTAGTGACAGGAGGGTTCACAATGCACTCATTTTCATTCATTTTTGGCATTTCTATGGCCCCACATTGCTCAATATCTTAATTTAAGGCAGTGAACAGAAGGACAGACCATTTTTTCAGAATCAAGAGTGTTTTAAAAAGTATAATTAAATGTCAGCATCAAAGGCACAGTGCTATGTATGGTTAGACAGAAAAAAGGCCTACAACTCTGAACGTGCCCAAGCCATAGGGCAGAAAGAACAGTTTCAGTTTCCTGGTGTTTCTATGGAAAAGGCCCCTTCCCTTGTGCCCGTCTCTGGTGCTTCAGAGAGTGGTGCTGGTGCTGGTGGGACAAAGAACAGAACCTTAGCAGGTGCTTCCAGGGTCAGGGAGATTAACAGCAATGGAACAGTCCCAGCCTATTTAGGGTTCTAAGGACAAGAGGCTCAAATTGTGCCTGGAAATAGGTTTATAACCACCAGTAAATGCAGTGCTAGAGTTATATGCTTTAATTTGCTTGCTCCAGGAAGCAGTGGGATGCTGTATTCTTGACCAACTGAAGCTTCTGAAAGGTGTTCATCAAAATTAATAGTCTCCTCTCCCACCTCATTTGCTTCAGTCACTAGGTTTACTGACTACACAGCTTAGCGCTAGTGCACTACCTAAAATTAATCCCTGGCTTTGTCACATTTCCCCTTGATTAGCTCTCCCTACCTACCCAGGAACTTGAATATTTACTCCAAATCAAGAGAAATGTCTGAGTTACAGCCAGCTTCTATGGGTGCTTCCAGATGGAGGCTTTCTCAGTCACAAGGTATTGTGTAGCAATTCCATCTTTTTCTCCTCCATAGATTTTTGTTTTTGTGATTAAGAAAGGAAGGGAAGCATTGGTAGGAAAACAGAGGAGAGGCATGAGTGGAAGATGCCTGCACCCCCCACCCCGAAGAGTTCATGGAGACAAGGTGATAGCAAAATAAATGCCTTGTGTGGAAACATCCTTCACATTCATTCAGAAATGAAAATGTCACTGAAAATGTCACGTGAGTGCTTGCAAGCTGAGAACATCCTATTGTATTTCTCCAGGAAGTCTCACCCAGCAGCAGCATGGTCTTTTTTGTGGTGGTGCCTCCTTCTGAAAGGAAGATGCCCTCCCCTCTGCAGTGCTATACACTGGGCACGGCTCATCATGTGCTTCTGGTAATTATTGAGAACACGCTTGCTTGTCATGCTTGTCTGGCCTACTGTTTCCTAAGCATTAAATTGCCTAAATGTTCATTATAAATGTTGTTTATAATGATGTATTGTTTCAGAATTTGTTGCAAACAGCTTTGCGATTTTCAAAATGAGAAGTGGTAGATAATAATTCCAAAATGTGTCTGAAGAGTTAACTTTCTCCCCCACCTTTGTCCCAGAATACAGATAAAGGGTTATGCTCTTTTCTCTTTTATGAAAAGCATTTTAATATTTGAAGAAGGTTATCGTTATGTCCTGCCATTAAACTCTAAAAGGAGGGCAGTTTTCAAACAACTGTTGTTTTGGGTCTTCTGAGAATAACATGTATTTTATTATTTTCTTTTCTGAGCATAACTGGCAGACAGATTCATTGCAGCTTTATTATTTGATATTTTGTGTGCAGTGTAACTTTCAAACAAAAAAATCACTAAAGAAATCGCTTTGTCCTGCCCAATCAATATCTGTTTACTTTATTTTGATTTTTAAAATGCATTTCTTGATCTCATCCACTTGGCTTGACGGAGATTAAAATTTATCTGGAATGTTGGGAAAACACGGAGTTATTAGTAAAAAGGGGAGGCTGCATTCGTGTTGTTTCAGTTTGACTGTAATAGTAAAGTATTAGACTATGAACAAATCATTTCAGGATGATTGACAGTTCCAGGAGGCGATGGTGCTATAGTAAAATGTGCTATGGCTGTAATTTAATGTGACTACCAAGGCTATAACTAATGCTGGTTGACTAGTAAAAGGCCGTAATAAATATGTTGGTAGCTTGTCCTTATTACAGGGTGGATGCCTGACTTCTAGTGCCAAGCTTCGTTAGGCTGCTTTACAGGCCCCCAGAGTATCGTTTTTTGCATGTTGTAATTTGCAGAATTACAGTAGCATGTCCTGGGCTGCCATAACAGAAGCTACGTGGTAAAATGGAAAACAGTTTGGACAGGCAGAGGGCACAGACATTTGCAATCTGTCATTCTGCAAGACTGATAAGTGGGGGGGAGGGGATTTCCAGGGCCTGCTGCTTGAGAAAGGGCCTTAAAAAACCCCCTATCCATCACCTACTAGTATTGTTCTGAGGTGCTGAAGGGATAACCTGTATGCTAAAAGGATGGGTATTGCCCGTAAAGCTCAAAGAGCAAAAGGGAGCACACCAGAGTTGCATGTCCATGCTCTGACACCTAAGGATTCCTGAGCACGTGATGCCATTGCAGTGCAGCCCACCTTTCCCTGTAGTCTTTAATGATACCTCCTCTGTGTTTGGCCTGCTTGGCACAATCGGTTGCATTTATGAAAGGACAGCAACTATGCATCCCCAAAGGATTGCTCTTCTGTGTGCATCAGAGCAAAAGGTGGGTAGCTCATTTTGAGTCCATGGACAAGAGCTCAGACTAGGCGCCTGGCCCATAAGCTGCCTGCATGGGAAATGCCCGATGGAAAGTGCTGTTGTCAAGTTATCCAAAGGACTGACTTTATCCATACAATTCTGCTCACCTGTTAAGATCTGCCTCACAGGTCCTTCCACCATTAAGATTGACTTGCACAAAAGAGAGATAGGAACTTCTTGGTAAGCGGCCCTTTCCCATAATCCTTTTCTGTAGGTGAGGCTTCAAGGCCTTCCTCTTTAACGTTGCCATTAAGGGAAATTGTGATTGGCTTGTGTGTTTTAGATCAGCTTCTCAATGCACACTGCAAGCTTGCTAATGTAGCTGTCAAGGACTCCATTTTCTTTCTGCTGTAACTATGCTTGCAGTGCCATCTGGTCAGGCCAAAGGGGCATGTGGGGTGGCTACCACCTGTTGTCCAGAGAAGCCCGTGGTCTGCCGTGCAAGGGTTTTGTGCTGATTGGGTGGAATAATTTTAGCTGCTTTCCTGGGGGAGACTCTCACAGTTCCCCATGCGCTTTGTGAACACTGCTTGCAGCCAGCCAGAATTGGGTATCTGACACCTTCCTAGAGTTGTTAGGGGTTTGAGCATAAACAGGGGGCTATCAGCCCCTTTCTTCTGGGCAAATAAACTTAATTGGCTTGTGTATCCTTTCTTTCAAGAATGTCTGAGTACTAAATCCTAGTCTTCTGCATGGCTATTTGCTACTGGGGTAGGCTAAAGCTGAACCCCTATTCCCCAACTCTCAAGAATGCTCTGTGAGGTCTGAGAGTCCCCTGGCTCAGGCTGAGGCGGACATCAGGGCAGTCCTTTGCCCCTGCCTGCACTGCTGGGAGTCAGGGCATCTGCCTTCCCCCCTTGACAGGAGCCACTGTGTCTGTTCGGCTGCTTGCCTTTGTCTTGCCTACGCAACGGTTGGTGAGGGTGTAGCCCTACAAAGCAGTGAAGATGCTTCAAATAAATACATCAGTACAACGTTATTTCTCACGTCCTTTGCATTCAAGCAGTTCTTCCAATTCATTCAGCTCCTCCCAAGCCAGCACCTATGTCCATTCTCAGCTGAGCAGGCAGAGACACTGTCGATTGCCATCGGAATCCAAGCCTGGCTTTAAGGAAGTACGAGGAACTGGATTTGGGTGGGGGGGAAATATACTGCTTGCCCCACTCAGCCCCTGTTTTCCTGTAATCCCCAGCACAATCTCTTGAGTCAGAGAGGGCATTTCTACTGCAAACTTCCTGAAATATGTGCAGGGGAACGTACCTGGAGCAAAGCAGCTCTTCTCCTCACGCGACCCCGCAGCCAGTGCCAGGCACTCTGCACAAATCCAGTATGGAATTGTGAGAGTCTTTTGCTGGGGGAGCCTGATAAAGCTAGTGAGGATTGCTGCATTACTGCTTACTATTCCCCACCCCACCCTGCCCCACACACTCAGTTTTGGGATATTAGGATGTTTTGGTATGTTTCAGTGAAATTTCGAGAAGAAATGCAGTCGTGTGGTAACAGATTTGCAAAGGCACACAGAGAATCAGCATTTTCTGTATATATAATCTCAAGCGGTATATGCAACAGAACTTGTAATATAGCCTCCCTGTTGCCTTTTCTTCTGTGGACAGGCAGACACTCAAAATAAACAGGATATGTTAATTTGTCTATTGTAGTAGGCTAAATAATGTTGCACAGTTGCTAGAAGAATCCTTTTGAATGGAGACACATGCTGGGGAAGGTGAGACCCTCAGAAAGCAATGCAGCTGAGGAATTCTGAAGAAAGAGTCAAACTACAGGTTACATTTGAGGATGTGTTGGGATTTCGTATTGATTAATTTGTTTGATAACATTGTAAATTATTTTGTTTAATTTTATTTATTGTTTAATTTCAATGTTTTATTGATTGTTAATCTGTTTAAATATATTATTTTTGTATTTTATTGAGTGTAACCCGTTCAGAGAGCCAGCATAGCTGAGTGAATGGTATTTCAACATTTTTACAAACAAACAAACAATGTGCAATGATCCAAACTGACAAAAGCTCTTTCTTCAAGAGAAGGTGCAATTTGGAGTAGACAATTTGGTTTGAGGGGGAGAGAAAAGTGCTTAACATCTTTCCCAGCCTGCTGCTTTTTCCTTCAATCTCCCATCTCTGCTCCAGCATGAAATGCTTCTCCTCTGCTTCAAGGCTCTAGATAATGGATGAATTTGCAAGGCATGATGGAACAAATCACCACAGTCTTTCTTTCTTTAACCATGGTTGGCTTGTTGTGTCATCTGAACTCCATCAGGGCATTTCAGCATGGCGGAGTTTGTCTGTTCCGTGGTGTCTTGCTTGTCCAATGGCTTGTTCTGCAGGACACAACTCATTGAGGTGCCACAGCCAGCACCGGAGAGCTGCTTGCTTAGAGGCTAGCCAGCAAACCCCCAGACAGTGGCCATCTTGTGCGGCTCTCGGGGGCATCTCTGCCCACCTCCAGTCCTAAAGAACTTCGGGGTGGCACTGCGAAAAGCAGCCGCTTCCCCCTTAGGGTGGCCTCTGCCCAGAAGGTGTTTGGTGGGCACCAGGTTGAGGATGCCTCTCTGGGGAGTGGGTGCAAGCAAGGGGGCTCCTGGCCCCCTTCCCCTCATTGGGGCTGTTTTCAGGAAAGGCACTTGAGTGGCTGGAGATGCCTGGGAGTGGGAAAGGGAAAGTGGGGGAATTTGCAGGGCAGTGCTCTGCCACCACACTGATCCTCCCTCCTTGTGCTTAGGCTCCTGCGCATGTGTGGGGGGGCGAAGGGGAGTCAGCAGGCCAGTGCTCTCCTTTCCATGCAGCTATTTCCCTTTGCCTGAGCTTGGATCAGGCACACCCTGGAGCAGAAGCCTGGCATGCCTCATCCGCCCTTTCCCTTCTCTTGGCTGCATATCAGGGCCCGAGCCCGGCTTGCTCAGTGGGGATTGCCTGATGGCTGCCGTGAGCTGAACTCGGATCACTAGCGTGGCCATCAAGGAGAGGATCCTCCTTCCTCCCTGAGGACTAAGGGGGAAGGAAGTTATCAGCAGCAGCTGATCATCCATCACACACACCGAGGTCAAAAGCCAGGCAGGGCGGATTGGCAGGGTGCGAGAACATGGGCCGTGTGTTTTCAAGGGCCAGCATCTCCCGGGGCACTGAGCTGTAGCAGCTGCACTGACAGCTAACACAAAGCTCAGAGCACCCTACACAATCTGTGTGCTGCGTGTTGTGCAGCAGATTACACAACCTGATTATGCTGCCTGATAGATACATTAGGAAAGATCGATCCAGAAGTCTGTGTTTATTGTGTGATAACTGTGCCTGTTGAACGATAGCTCAGTTCTGTGACATGGCAGTACAAATCAGCTACTGCAGATAAGACCTTATCTTTTTTTATTAGAGAGAGAGAGAGAGAGAGAGAGAGAGAGAGAGAGAGAGAGAGAGAGAGGTTTGCTGATCAAGGAACACATCCACTTGGTGCCAAACAATTTTCCATTTCATCTACTTGTATGAAACGGAGCTCCCAGGATAGGATGAAAAAAAAAATTCTAGTCCCTACTCAGTTATGGGACTTTGGGTGACTTTGGGCCAGTCCCTGCCTACCTCACAGGGTTGCTGTTGTTGGGAGGATAACACAGGGAGGAAGAGAACCTTGTTAACCAGCTTGGGCTCCTTGTGGAAAGAATACAGTTGGCAAACAATGCAGTCCTAACACTATGCATTTGCATCAGATCAGGTTCCATTTTGCATTTTACATATGTTACTGGAAAGAAGTTTTGGCCTCCATAAATGACACATTTGAAAGGAGTAATATACCACCCATAATTTGAACAAACATGTTGCTCTTTATAGCCTCCAGAATGATTCAATGCCCCGTACACAATATAAGTGTACCATCAACATTTTACAAAGGATACATAAAGAGGTTAAAAATGCTGGAGAGCTTTTAGTCTCTTACAGAGTCTTTCCAGGACTATTCCCCCCTCCCCTGAGTTTATCACAGAATAATAGGATGGTTTGTGCTGAGGTGAGTGTTTGTTTCCATGCTTTATAGTGCTTCTTATTACTGTGATGTTGACCTCAGCACATTTTATTTAAGGTTTTCTGTTTTTCATCTTTTAGCAAAACAGCATTGCAGAACGGATTGGACAGCACATATGAGAAAGACGTGATTGATGGGGGAGTCCTGCCAGAGAAAGCCCCCATCTGCAAAGCCCCAGGAATCTGGGGAGGACCAGATTGTGCAGGGGCCTGTGTGCATGGGTGGTAGGACAATACTGGCATATTCATGTAAAATAAATAAAACCCCAGTGATGAATAAATATCATTGCGGATTCAACGACATGGGGAGAAGGTGGAATTGTATTTTTTTAATCATGCACACAGCAATCTCGAGTCTGCATTCATTTTACAGTTCTTCAGACCTATGCTGCAAATCTTGAAATAACTTTTGGATTGCCAACACTCCATAGACATGCTGTTGAAAAATGCAGGGTAGCCAGCTTTGCATCCCTCCCAGTTCCAGTCCTGTCTAAGGCCCCGAGCAAGCAAGAGGGAAGAAATACTGTGCATGTGTGTGAGGTGATGCAGATGCAGTGCAGTGAACACCACTTCTTTCCAAGTGGAAAGATCACTTGCCGGCCTACACACGTGACGGGCAGGGGGTGGGTATACATCCCTGCTCTGTGGCTATATGTGATGGATCCATGGCTGGGTAAGTTAGGATACTCTCAAGGAACTCTTAAATGCAAAAAGGTGTTGTGAGCCAGGTTCCCCCCTTCCACAACACACACCATTCTTTGGCAAAAGCTCTTTATTCTCCAGTAGGCGTGACCAGCAAGGAATAGGTCTCTGAGGATGCACAAGGTGGTTTGTTGAACCCAATCTAGCAACGACTTCCCACTGGCCTCCCTTTGAATAGCCCTGGGACCTCTCCCTCTGAGATGTCCTTTTTGGAGGCAGGCAGGCCTCTTCCCTGTCCGTTGCCCCCTAGTTGGTTGGCCTGGCTCTTCCGATCCATGCCATGGGATCAAGAGTCGTGCCAGCCTTGGTTGGCTGCGGGAGCTCTTCTTCCATGCCCCCTCCCTGCAGCTGGAAATCCTGACTACTCTCAATTGACTCCTGAACATCCTGGGAAGGTGCCCTTGAGATAAGAACATAAGAGCATTAAAAAGCCCTGCTGGATCAAACCCAAGGTCCATCCTGTCCAGCATTCTGTCCACACAGTGGCAAATCAATGTGAGCCTGCCCACAGGCTCCCCCAAGCATTTCTGCCCGACTTTAGAGCAACCCTAGTGCCAACCATAACTGCCCCATTCATTCCCCACAAAAGGGCTACTCCATCTCTGCAGGGACAGGGGGAACACCTGAAATCCTGCGTTCTCTAATTGCCACAGATTGCTCCTGGGAACGAGGATGGAAGTTTCCCTCCCTGAATAACAGAGTTGCAGTATTTAGTTAATTTAATTGGTAGATGAATTGTTCAAGAACCCTTTGATTAAACAAAAGGGTGCTCCTGACTGATCAGGTAAACACTTTAAAATATGCTTATACGTAAGTATGGATAAAAACGGTGAGTGGCAACCTCTTTCCTAGAAGATACGTTCCCTCTGGGGTGTAATGGCTACTGCCTTGCATTAGGATGGGGGGCATTTGGACTCAGCTTCTCATGGAACGTAAGAAGGGCCCTGCTGGATCAGACCAAGGGCCTTCCCAGCCCAGCCTTCTGTTCACACACTGGCCAGTGAGCTGCCCACAAGCAGAACAGGAGTGCAGTGGCATCCTATAAGGCAAAAAAGTACTGGATTAAAATACACAAATGGCTTGAGGAAATGTTACAAAAACCTCTAACATTTAAACCTGAAGTTTTCTTATTAGGCATTGTACTGATGATGTTGGTAAACAAGCAATGTATTTGACTCTACATGTAACCACTGCGGCGAGGATTGCATTTGCGCAACACTGGAAGAGTGAAGAGCCACCTACCGACGAACTGATCCTAAAAAAGATCTTGGACTGTGCGGAAATGGACAGACTGACTTCTGAATTGTCTCTGAAGGAGAAAGAAGATACAGACTTCTATCAAAACTGGGACTCTTTTTACTATTGGCTAGAGAAATGGGATTATGCATAGAGTTAAATATGTTTATAGTTTAACATAAAAAGAAAAAAAATGTGGGGGGCTGACCCAGTAGGTCTGATGTTTTTTATGATTGATGACTTTTTAGTTCCTTTTTTGTTAGGTTTTTTAAGAATAAAACTTATTTAAAAAAAAGGAGTGTAGTAGCATCCTCTGACCCATACTCCTGGCAACTGGAATGCATAGGTAAATGAACTCTGAAACCAGAGGCAGCATAGAGGAATTGAGACTAGTAGCCCAGTCTCTCGCTCATGTATCTTCTGCTCAAACTGGTGGCCAGCACTTCCGGAAGTTAATTCCATAGTTTAACTATGTCCTCTATGAAGAAGTACCTCTTTTTATCTGTTCTAGATCTCTCACCAATCCATTTCTAGAACTAAGAGAAAGGAAGAGTAAAATCTCTCTGTTCATTTTCTCCACATCATGCAAAGTTTTGCACATTATCAGGTGTCCCCATACTTGCATTTTTTGGGACTAAACAATCTCAGATGTTGTAACCTTTCCTCACAGAAGTGTTGGCTCAGTCACTTGACCATTTTAGTTGCCCTTTTCAGCCCCTTTTTAATTCCGTAATGTCCTTTTTTAGGTGTGGTGAGCAGAATTATACACAGTATTCTAAGTGAGGCCAAACCCTAGATTTGCTTTATTTTTAGTTCCTTTCCTAAGTATGTCTAAAGTGGAGTTTGATGCATGCTGGGCTGACATTTATACTGCACTGTCCACCCCAAAATCTTTTCCTTGGTCAGTCGCACCACTGATTTAGATCCCTTTAGTGTATTCTTGAAGCAGGGAGTTTTTGTCCCAGTGATCATCAGTTTACATGTGCTTATGCTGACCCACATTTGCCATTTTAATGCCCCTTTGCCCACTTTGAGAGAATTTGTTGGAGTTCCTCATGACCCCTTTTTGTTTCAATCACACTAATTTGGTACCATCAGCAAACCTGTGTACATTTCACTGCTCGTTTCTAGTTGCAGATCATTTATGGGTAAGTTGAAAATTGGTCCTAGTCCAATTCACTGTGGAACCCCACTGTTTGCATCCCTTCAATGACCGAATTTACCATTTAACCCCACTCTCTGCTTTCTCATCTTAAACAGTTCCTGGTCTGTAAGAGGACCTCTCCTTTTATACCACAGCTGCCAAGTTTGCTCTGGAGTCTTTGGTAAGGGACTCTGTCAAAGCCCTATGGAAGTCCAAGTACACAATATCTACTGGATCACCCTGTTCACTTGCTTAATGACACTCTCAAAGAACTCTAAAAGATTGGAGAGTTTATCTAGAGCAGATGTTAAGCCAACCAGCCTGTAATTTTCTGGATCCCTACCTGGGACCAGCAGAGATACCCCATGCTGTCCTCATTCTGTACAGCTTTATGAAGCCTCACTGTATTGGTAGAAGAAGCTTCCTATGAGCTGAGCCATGCTTTGACTGGGCAGGTTGACACTAAAAGGTGGGGGAGTCCTTTGACACAGCAGGGCTGGGAGGGGGTCTGCTGCTTTCTCCGGCAGCTTCATTGGCTTCCCATTGAAGTCCGGGCCCAATTCAAGGTGTTGGTGATGACCTATAAAGCCCTAAACGGCTTGGGTCCTGGTTACCTGAAGGAGCGCTTACGTCCATATATGCCCAGCCGCCCCCTGAGATCAGCGGGAGAGGCCCTCCTCCGGGAGCCCTCAGTGAAGGAAATTAGGAGGGTGGTTACTCGGAGGAGGGCTTTCTCAGTGGTTGCGCCTAAGTTGTGGAATGTGCTCCCCAGAGAGGTCCGCCTGGCGCCGTCGTTATTTGTTTTTCGGCGCCAGGCGAGACCTTTTTATTTAAGCAGCATTTTAAATGTTAATATTATTGAATTTTATTTGGCCAGGGCGGCTTATTTTATTCTACTGTATATATTTTAATTGTTATTGTTTTAATTTATTGTGTATTTTATTTGATGTTGTAAGCTGCCCCGAGGCTCCGGCAAGGGGCGGCATAGAAATGTTTTAATAAATAAATAAATAAATAAATAATGACTCGACGTGCTTGTAGCTGTATTTTCCAGCATCACAGTAATGAAGAGAAAGGTCAAAAAGTTGTGGTGAAAAAACCCTTTCTACAGACTAAGATATAGCTCTCAAAATACAGGGGCTTAAGAAATCTTGAAGGGAAAAGAATATTACCCCTGCTTCCCTTTCTATTTTCTCCCAAACCAATATATTTCTTGGCTGTGGATTATGGTTGCAATCTTATACCTTCTTAAATGCGAGAGAAATAAAACTTCTGAGAAGTCTTGCATAGGAACACAGTAGTAACCTATGACCCTTCCTCCCCAAATAACAGCAAGATACTTTTTATCCTTAATGACTTAAAGTCAGTAATGCATCTTTGGAAATCTAAGAGAGAATGAATTGAGTTTGAGTTTAGAAGACTAAAAGAGAAAAAAGATGAGATCCTTTGTGGTGAAGGGGAAAGTGAGTGTGAAGCAAAATTCAAGCCAGATGTAACCTTGCTTGCCATGCGTAGAACCAGGAGGGGTTGGGCCAGGACTGACTTGGGGAGTAGCAACATTACGTGCCTCAGCTGCTCCAGGGGTAAATAACCTGCCTTCTGGGAAATCCACCAATCTCAGGTGAAGATGCTTGACCAGGAGGCCTGTGGAGCCTTGAGGACTTAAATCTGCTCTCAGTTCCACCTGAACTGGACAGTAGCTGAGTCAGTTCTGATCAGAGCCCAAGGCCAGGGATGCCAGTGAGATTTCAGTGGGGAAAACTAGGTGAGTGGCAGAGCAGCCACTGTAACAAGCTGTAGCACGTGCAATGTGGAAGGCAACAGAAAAGCTTCATTATATTTTCTAAGTACACCTGTCATAGCTAAAAGCACATCAAGAGATAGTCTAGCTCCAGTAGGAGAGGAACAACAAGAGTACGGGCAGGATGAAGCATACACAGAAACAAATATCTATACCATTAAGTATGAACTTAATAAATCCTAGTCTAATTTTTGGGCTCTTGCTTGTTCAGTACATACCCAAGGAACTGTCCAGTGTGCAATTCTTCAAGCAGGTACCCTGGTTTAAAAGTTACTCATTTTTTCATAGTAGTAGCCATTTGGATTCCCTTTGCAACATGCTGCAAACATGACACAATTCATAAACAAAATGACTGCCATGATAAAGGCAAAGCCTAGAAAGGGTGCAGGTTTTTCTGCCTTCCCACTCAGCCACTGATGGGCCCCAGGGAAACTTCAGTGTCTGCACCCAGTGACTCCCATTACCTTACACTTGCTTTAAAAACAAAACAAAAACAGAAATAAAAACTACACCAGCAATCCTAGTATATGAGGAACAGAAAATCAATATTTTAGCTTTACGTGCCCCCTCCCCAGCATTATTTTCACAAAACCTGTACAAAAAGGTTGCCAAGAGAAATTCTCTAAGTTGCTTTTGACTGAGGGAGAATTGCTGCCGGTTCTCTTTAAACTGTTCTCTCTCCTTCAATACTTTGCCAATTGACCTGAAATGTTCAGGAAATGTAAAACCAACACTTCTTGCTGGCAACATGTATTTCTGAAGGATGGGTGGAACTGTTCTGATTTTATTAAGGTTAGAATGACCCCCCCACCCCAATTACCGTTTTACATTGTGGAATACTTTTTGACAAAACCGATGGACTGTAACAAAAGATACACTCTCGCATTTCCTTTAAGGCTCTTATGCTTCCAAAATAAAGCCTCTTCTAGGCCAGTGGTGAGCAGGAAGCTGATCCCCAGCTGTTTTAGAATTCCACTCCCAGCAGTGTAGGGTATTGGCTCTGAATATTGCACATCCAAAGAGCTGACCTCCTTCCTACTCCTGTTCTAACCCATTTTTATGACTTAAAAAGATTGTTTCCATCCAGCCTTCCGCTCAAGTTGCATCATAGTCCAAACAGTGACCAGTAGCACTTTCTTGACTCTTGCGCCAGTCCTTCTCATCTCGGGGATGAGGACACGAATGGTGGCACAATGGGCATGAACGGGATTTCCTGTGTGATGACTCTGCAAACAGCTGAATGGAGTTCCCTGCAGAAGGTTCCTCACTCTCTATAGGTTTTAAGCAGCTGGAGTTGGTGTGTTGGTGACGGTGAAAAGCATGTCATTGAGGTTCCATGATAGGGGCCAATCCAACATTTGGAAATTGCCTAGTGTGAAAAATGTATTCCAGTTTAAGCCTATCCAAGTCCTTATTTGAATTTGGATATGGTACAAGATGAGGTTTGACTCTTACCACTAGACACCCACCACCGCTCATTCCCGCATGCAATAAAAATCCCAAACTCTGTCCTTTGAGAAGGAGGAACAAGCTGACATTACTGGGAATGACTTAACCACTTCTCCTTAATTGGAAACAAAGATCCTGAGCATTTGCAGAACATAATTTTTGAGCCAGGGACTGTATGATTTATTTTTTCCCTCTGTTTCCCAAACTGAGATGGAAGAAATTACAAAGCCTATGCTCCTCAGCAAAAAGGATACTTTTGTGCATGCTCAGAAACATTTCTGGTCTCTAGCAAGATTTCCCTCCCACCAGTTGCCTTCTCAAAGTTAAGGTCTCTTGTTTGGAAGAACTTTCCACAAATGTATGAGGGAAAAGGATTTATTTGTTTATTTTTTGTTGAGGAAAACCAAGAGAAGTTTGCCTATTACTATTTTCTCAACGTTTGTGCCTCTCACAGTTTCTTTTGCCTCTTTTCTTTCCATTCCTCAGAACTTCCTCCTGAAACATGTATCAGCTGTCCTCGTCCCTTCTTATGATATTTTTTTCTCTTCATCCTCTCTTCTCACCCAGATGCACACCCTCTTGTCTCACTCGCTATAGCTGTATGCTGGCCAAATACCACACATTGATGGATTTTGGGTTGTGTGTTTGGTGGTATCAGCCTCCTTTGGACAGCTCCCCTGCTCCCCCATTTTTAGTCAAGGGTCTACATTGTGGCTTGTTAGCAATACTAATTTTATACTTCTTTTTGTGTGTTGTATTTTACTCTGAGTCTTTAAGATCTGGCTAGCATGGAAAATATCAGGCCATCTAAGAGTATCTGTTCAAAAGACAGCCTACAAGTGGGTGTCCAGAAGGAAATTCTGCAGCTTCAAATTCATATGCAGTCTATTCAACCTCACTGGAAGGATTATAGATGTTTTCTGTTCAAGGACTCCAACTGACCTGCTACATATGTCCTTTCAGGGTCTGCAGAATGATCTTCCCCTAGGAAGAACAGTGCAAAGAGTACCTTCTTATAATGGCCTAGTTCACAAATAATGCTAACTCATGACATGTGTTGAATCCAGGATAATTGTGATGAGTGATTACATTGGTAAACCATGGATTATTAACTATAAACAACTCAGAAATTTAATTCAGGTTTGTTGTTGGGTTGTGAATGCTGGACTGTTTAAACCATGGGTGGTTATTAGGGACATAGGTATTTTGTATACTCAATTCTGACTGTGTTTCATGGATTATTAGGTGTCTTTTGTTCCACTGTGCACTCGTGGATAAAATTAGGTTCTTTTCCCCTTGGAAAAGCCCACAGAAAAATCCACGGAGATTAGCTCTTGCTGGCCCATAATATTTTGCTATTTTTTTCTCAGTTTAGCATCCAATCGATGAATTAAGGAAAAAAAGAAGGATGCTAAAAAGCAGAAGCTGGCTGGTGGAGAGCCACTTCTCCTACATCCCAGCCCCCTTCAGCCAAAGTGAGGAGTAGGATTACACTTTTAGTTATGATCATATCAGTAAAAAATGAGTGCAGGAAATTAGGTACTCCTCCAAGGAGTAGATCCAGTACCTGACATAAGGTCAGGAGACCTTTCACTTAAATCACAACTGTCTTTCTTTGCCAATTCCCAAACTGGTCGATGACTGTGTCTTACATTGTCACAAGATGTGTTCCCGCGATCACATTCTCTTTCCAAAAGAACTACTTGACCACATAAGTGCTGCAATTACAGACTTTATTAATTCTTGGTACAGCGCAGAATGATTCAAGGCACTATCTTCTGGATCAGCCTCACTTCCCAGGAGTGAAAGTAAGTAAGTGCTGGATAAGGCCAAGGTTTCTTGAGTAATATTGGTGACTGGAAAGCCAAGGAGAAAAGGTCAAATGAAGGAAGTGGCTGAAGGACCAGGATGAATGTTTATTAGGTGATACCGTATTTCCCTGAAAATAAGACCTAACTGGAAAATAAACCCTAGCATGATTTTTCAGGGTGCTCATAATATAAGCCCTACCCCCAAAATAAGCCCTAGTTAAGATCATCAGCCAGACAGATGCATTTAGTACGTCCATTGCAACACAATTGGAGGTTTGGAGAGTTATGACGATGTTCCAGAAGAAAATGGCATGACTGTATTTGAATAAATGTAGATTGTTGTACATTAAAAATAAGACATCACCTGAAAATAAGTCCTAGTGCATCTTTTGGAACAAAAATTAATGTAAGACCTGGTCTTATTTTCAGGGAAACATGGTAGAAGCAAGTGCCTGCAGGATTACTATAAATGCTCATGAGCTGAGGTAAGTATCTGCAGGATCAGACTGGATGCTTTATCCTGATAAAGGTAAGTATTGACAAAATCAGGATGAAGGTCTATGGTGCAGCTAAGGAACTAGAATGATTAAAGCCACTTCCATTTATTTCTCTATGATCAGAGAACGTTCTTACATAAAGATGCTAGATATAACGAAGGAGTCAAGTGAGAATAATTTGCTCTTGGATGTGCTGTGGAACAGAGTAGCTCCCTTCTTGTCTATTTGTTCTGTGTGTTCCTGAGTGCTGGTGACTGCACAGAACAGTCTTTCCTAGCAGTCACTGCCCTGCTTCAGCTCTTTGTCCTTCCAAAGCAAGCTGCCTTTTACACCTTCTCCTATTTCCCTTCTCTTCTTTGTTCCATTTCCCAGCCACTCTTCCAGAGTCCCTTGGCTCCAGTTCTAATTGTCTTCTCTCCTCAGAGCTTTGAGCATTAAGGCCTTTATCCCTGACCACTCCTTCCTTCTCCCTCAGAGCCTTTGATCCATTTAAAGGTCTCCTGCTGGTATAACACATGGCTGGCAACTGTTGCTGGGTAACAAAGAGTACATGGGAGATTGTATGGTGACCCTGAGGATTCCTCACTCACACATCTGCTGCTTGCTTCCTTCCTTCCACTGGGGAAAGGTCACCACCCCAGATCCACTGCGTATCTCATTCAAAAACACAGAGAGATTCATCACCCAGCCAGCCTGGACTTAGTCATCAGCTCTCCCAACTGGACTATGAACCAGCAGTCTGTCTTGTCTTCCAGCACGCTCATTTTTGCAGAGTTACAGGTGACCAATGGAAGCCTGTCTGAGGCACTTTGCGTACAATCTGGGCAGATCCTTTGAAACTGGCCTTTGCTAGAGGAACAGAAATCCCTTGAGAGGGAAGAGAAGGTTATCCAGTATTTGGCATTGTAGCCCAGCCGGGTTCACATGGCAAATAATCGTTCAATGTTCCATGGTATGTAGATTTTTGCCTGAGCTCATTTGTGGTTATCTGGGCCATGTGGTTTCAGCACTGTCCTCCTGTCCTCACCATGCATCCTGGCAGCCCCTGCTAGCAAAATCCCCACCCTTTCCCTCCTTTGGCCTATGGACTGCAGCAGCCTTCTCCACAGTGGTCCACTGTGGTGCTGAGGCAGATTTCGCCTTCCTAGTCCTGAGAGCACCTGCATGCCTGTGGCATTTCCAAGCTGCCTCTGCTTCCACAGAGATTTTTATTAAATGCAAATAAACAGTGTCATCACAATTCTCTACTGCATTTCCATGTATTTTTGCTTGTACAGCCAATGGGAATAAGGCAAGCAATAACGTGTCTGTTGCTATGGTGCTCAGACTGAAGGGAGCAGAGACTGATGGGTACAAACAGCCACTTCTGTAGCCAGCAGCCAGCAGCCTTTATAGTCTTTCCATAAAAACAGTGGTCAAATGGCAATCCTGGATCCGGATAACCAGAGTAGCCACGGTGAAGCACAGATACCTTAGAACAGAGTATTAATGCTCTCCATGGTTTCAGAAAACTAATTCTACCACACAGGAATTCCAGAACAGAGTCTGGATGACACAACAGGTCAAAAATGGTATGATTTCACCATGGCTTCTTATGCAAACACTCTCTGTGCTGTTTCTTGGTTTCTACTCAGCAATTCTGCAAACTGAATTAACTAAAAAAAAAAAAAGATGAAGACTTGCTAATGTAGAACAAAGGCAGAAAAACAGCCCTTCCCCTGAGAATCAGCCTTCATTTTCAGGTACCATGTGTGAGATCCGTGTGCCCTCTTAGTTTGATCTTTCCAATGAAACATCTTAAATCTCTTGTAACTGGTGAAGTGATTAATGTATCTGACTCTCAGTTGATCTACAGGGGGAAAAGATTCAACCTGAAATTCATTAAATTGTACCCAGGTGAAACAGGGGAATAAAAAACCTGAAGGCAATTTCTCATCTCCTGGAATGATAGCTAATGAGAGAAGGGGGGAGAGAAGCCGAGCCCCACTCAGACCTCTCAGTTTGTAAATATATCTTTATTGACTGGGTTCATTGCAATTTATCTCCCCACCTTTGCAGCAAGGTTTATTTTCTCAGAAAGGTCAGCTCGTGCTTTGGAATTCCTTTCAATAATACTGGTGTGACTTGCTCTGTGATATTGTGCATTTCTTGACGCACCTACGCCGTGGAATGAAGCCTGCAGGTTCCTGTGCGTCCAGCCCTCGCATTTGTACAGGCCTGCCAACAGCATCCCTTTGTTTTCAAGCATTCTCTCTCCCAGGAGCACTTCCACATTGACTTGTCTGCCAAAGACAGCTGAGCATCTACTGTGCGGCCCTCTGCTTGCTACCTGGGATCCTGGACCATCTCCTAGGCCAGGAGTGGACAGAAGTTTTGGTCCTGAGGTGTCACCTGGCAGAAGAGAGGGGAGATGCTGCAGATGCATACACCTGCTTCACTCCTTACACCCTCCCTGCCTGCTTTGGTGATCATTGCAGGGTGGTTGGCTGTAGAAATGAAAGCCTCTCCCAAACTCCAGGGATCACCACTGGATGGCTCTTTCTCAGTCACTACTAGCCCTGGGAAAATAGTGATCTCAGAAGTCAGGGAACAGAGTATTTCTCAGCCGGTAAAGCTCCTCTTGCAGATCAGAGGGAGCCCAGAAAAGCACTGGGGTGGAGGAACAAAAGGTCGGGATAAAACTAGAGGATGAAAATGTTATGCATTCCCCAAGGGAATTCTTTGGATATTCCTGAAGGACTCATCATAGCCCATCCTTGGACACCATGAAAGAAACTGCAGGACAGAACATTCAGGCAGGCTTTGAAGCTTGAGGGTACCTCTGAGTTAAAACAGTAGCAAATGCTCCCATATGCCCTTAAATCAGCAGCAGGTGGCAAGCAGCTTTGAGAGGAATGGAATCAAAGGAAAAACTCTCCTGGTTAGCTCCAGGCTTGGATGGTGGAGGATTGAGGCTGCCTCCTCTTTTTCCCCACCTTCACTCCTTTTCCGTTCTCTGGTCTCCTTGCTGCCACCAAAGACTATGGCCACTCCCATCCTCTTGAGTGGCTACCTGGATGATTGATGCTCACCACTGGTGTCCCATGCGGTCTCTACTGCCGGGGCCTCTGGTACCTGTAGCACTGGAGTGATGGCAAGGAGGCCTGTCTGGTCCTAAGCTTATAGCAGGAGGAAGTTGAGCAATTGGCTGGATTTACCCTCTTCTTCACCTGTAGAGCCTTTGGAGAAGGCAAGATCCTAAAGTAAATAAAATAAAATAAAATAATTCAAGTAAATGCCATGCTAAACCATGGTACTTTATCTTCTTCAAATTAGCACTAAATCATAGAAAAGGGCCCACCACTTTGCAGCTTGGCTTCCCTATAAAACTCTCTGTTCGGCCATTCGAGGCTGTTTGCCCAAGATCCACTAAGGCAGGGGTCTCAAACTCAACTTACCTGGGGGCCGCTGGAAGTAGAGTCTGGGTGAGGCTGGGCCGCATCAAGCGGTAGTGGTGGGCCGCTCATCCGGCCGCCGGCCCGGGCGCCGCTGGTACTTTGAAGGCCGCAGGGCCCCTCCCCCGTGTCCCGCCCAGCCCGGCAATGGGCCCACGGGCCGCGAGTTTGAGACCCCTGCACTAAGTGATGGCAGTGGAAACACAGGGTGTGCAGGTCAGCCCATGGGGATCACCTGCACCTCGCTGGGCGGGTGTCACATTCTGTTCCACAGTCTTTTTCCACAGTCTGGAAACAGAAGTTTCCAGCCCAGCACAGTAAACAGCTCAGCCTGTAACAAGGACAAAAACAAGTGTTCCAGATCCCCCCTCCTCACAGCAGAATAGTGCTTCCGATGGAACCGTGGTTTCTTTCTGTGCTTTAATATTCACTCAGGGCAGTGAGAAGTGACCTGAATGTTGAAAAGGCTAGCTTAGTGAAGAAATGTC
Organism: Varanus komodoensis; assembly: GCF_004798865.1. NCBI lineage: Eukaryota > Metazoa > Chordata > Lepidosauria > Squamata > Varanidae > Varanus > Varanus komodoensis. The sequence goes on from NW_025335349.1 coordinate 27,470,700, forward strand.
CCCTCCAATTTTATTCTGGGCTTTGAAAATATTAGTCATAATTATGGATGCTCCACACAGCTTTCTTTTTAAAGGACAGTTGTCCAAAAATTTGCTAGGTAATTAGCACCAGCGTTTGTCATTTTTCAAGAAGCCTATTTTCAGCCTTAATGAAATCTGATTTGTTATGTTCTCTGTGATTCTCAGGGGAGTAAATCATACTGAAAGTTTTGGAACGTATTTGAATAGAGGAATTTATCACTGCAGCTTGGCATGTTTTTCTGCTAGTTGGTATGAGGGGCTCCAAAACTTTGAACCAGGGATTTTTATGGCCTAGTGCTGGGTCTTGGCTTTGCCAGCCACTGGGGGCTCACATTCGCTTAGACCTCAGCTCCCCTTTCAATTTCAGAAGGTGATGGGGTGTGGACGAAGTGCCTGCAGCTTATTCTTGAGCTGGTCACAATCGGAGAAAGGGCTGCAGAGATTCACTCCTTCCCCAAAAAATGGAGCTCCAGAACTAACTCTGGATGAAGCTGTGCAAACCAATCATGTTGAATTATCCCATTGTAACTTGAAAAACAAGCAACCATGGCAGTAATAGGCAGGTATAAGAGGCCCAAAATATAAACAGAAGAAATGCAAATATTTCCGGCCAGCACACCTTTGTGATAACTCTCAACTTACATCTCAAAGAGGTTAGTCGGTTACAATAAACCAGTATAAAGATAAACTTAAGTTTCTGCATAATCCAAATCAGAGCAAAAAATCACTCAAAACTTCAGAAGGGCAGGTGAGGTATCTCTTAAGGTACTGAACAAATCTTTCCAGAATATCCTTCTCCAGGCATCTATATGTTTGCTCCTTCAGGACTAAGAGCAGCTGTAGGAAATTCAGAAGAGAGCCAGTGTGGTATAGTGGTTAAGAGGACGGGACTGGGACTCAGGCGATCTGGGTTTGAGTCCCCGCTCAGCCATGGAGCCAACTGGGTGACTTTGGGCCAGTCACAGACTCTCAGCCCAACCTACCTCACAGGGTTGTTGTTGTGTGGATAAGATGGAGGAGGAGAATGATGTAAGCTGCCTTGAGCCCTTTGTAGGAAAAAGGCAGGATATAAATCAGAAAAATAAATAAATAAATAAATAAATAAATAAATAAAAAGATTGTCCTTTCCAATGTTTTCTCTAGTGCCATTGCTTGGGTTGAACCTGGATCGCCAGGAATGGAAAGATGAGCCTGCATCTGGGAAGGTGAGTGGAGGGTAGGCAATTTTCTTCCAGTGTAGTGTTTGCATCTCCAGGGGAGCTGGATGATGCTTATCTGTGAGATCAGACTCAGCCCCAGTTAATGGCAGCATGAAGCAGGGAATGGGTGCAACTCTGTGAAGGAAAAAGCTCTGCACAGTGGGCTGAACCAAATTTGTTGAATATTGTTTAAAATGTTTTCACAAGGCATCATTTACTGACGGTCCTTGGTTCAATTAACTTTTGAGACCTTTTATTTGCAAGTCCCCTGCCATAAACAAACAAACACAAACACAAACAAACAGACAAACAAACAAATGGAATTCTTTACAGGCTGCCTCTTGATACTTTTAGCAGTCCAGCTGCTCAGGGAGTGTCTTACTGTCAAGGTCCCATCCTTTGGCTCAGTCCTGGGAACAGTGCTTTGGTTTTCCTTCTCCAAAGCCAGTGACACAGGACTCAATGAAGCTGCATAAAAATCCTGAGATCAGAACTGGCACCTGTGCAACTCTGTAAGGGTGTGGACCCGATTGTGTGGGACCGCCTCCGGAGCCGGATGGATCCGGATGGATTCCTGAAGGCCCTGGGGGAGTTTCCGGCTGACAAGACTGGTGCTCCTGTCAAGGCTCTGGTTGAACTGTGGAACGGGGAGATGAGCAGGGCTGTTGACACGATCGCTCCTAAGCATCCTCTCCCGCTAGGCAGAGCCCACTCGTCCCCCTGGTATACACCTGAATTGTGGGCGATGAAGCACGCTGGGAGACGGCTAGAGCGTAGGTGGAGGAAATCATGGGATGAATCTGACCGAACACACTTGAGAGCCCATTATCGGGCCTATGCTGTGGCAGTGAGGGCGGCGAAAAAGAATTTCTTTTCCATTTCCATTGCCTCCTCAAAATGCTGTCTGGCGGAGCTTTTTCGAGTGGTGCAAGGCCTGGTTTGTCCAGGTCCTAAGAAAGATCTGGTTCCTCCCTCGAAGGCCCGCTGCGACGACTTTGCCAAGCATTTCAGGGAGAAAATCGCTCAGATTCGTCATGAGCTAGACTCTACTAGTGACTCAGAGGTTTCTGGGGAGACACCAATGCTGCCATCTGGTCCAAAATTAATGGATGAATTTCAGTTATTGCGGCCTGATGATGTGGACAAGGTGCTTGGACAAGTACGTCCCACCACTTGCCTATTGGACCCTTGCCCATCTTGGTTAATAAATAATTCCAAGCACGGGATTGGGATCTGGATCTTGGAAGTGGTTAACGCCTCTCTGAGGGAGGGTCAGGTACCTGCCCCTTTAAAGGAGGCGGTAGTCCGACCGGTCCTGAAGAAGGCATCACTGGATCCAGAGATGGCCACTAATTATAGACCAGTGGCCAACCTCCCGTTTCTGGGCAAGGTGTTGGAGCGGGTGGTGGCGGGACAACTCCAAGCTCTCTTGGATGAAACGGATTATCTGGACCCATTTCAGTCCGGCTTCAGACTCGGGTACGGTACTGAATCTGCCTTGGTCGCCCTGTACGATGACCTGTGCAGGGAGAAGGACAGGGGGAGTGCGTCCCTGTTGGTTCTCCTGGACCTCTCAGCGGCTTTCGATACCATCGACCATGGTATCCTTCTGGATAGGCTGGCGGGATTGGGGGTCGGAGGTACTGCTTTGCAGTGGTTCCGCTCCTATCTCAATGACCGATTCCAGAAGGTGGTGCTGGGGGACTATGGCTCTGCGCCATAGCAGCTATGCCATGGAGTACCGCAGGGGTCCATTTTGTCCCCTTTGCTGTTTAACATCTACATGAAACCACTGGGAGAGATCATCAGGAGGTGTGGGCTGAGGAATCATCAGTACGCTGATGATACCCAGCTCTACCTCTCGTTTTCCACCAATCCAGGTGAGGCAGTGGCTGTGCTGAACTGCAGCCTGGCCGAGGTAATGGGCTGGATGAGGGTCAATAAACTGAAGCTCAATCCTGACAAGACGGAGGTCCTGTTGGTTGGCGGATCGGGCTTCGGAGAGGGTGAATTGAACCTAGTCCTGAATGGGGTTGCACTCCCTCTTAGGGACAAGGTCCGCAGCTTGGGAGTGCTCCTCAACCCAGAGCTTTCATTGGAAGCTCAGGTGACAGCAGTGGCGAGGACCGCCTTCCTTTAGCTTTGGCTGATCCATCAGCTGCGCCCCTACCTGGAGTATGACTGCCTGGCGACAGTGACACATGCGTTGGTGACTTCCCGCCTTGACTTCTGTAACACGCTCTATGTGGGGCTACCCTTGAAGACGGTCCGGATACTTCAATTGGTTCACATGACTCCAGTCCTCCGTCAGCTTCACTGGCTTCCCATTGAAGTCCGGGCCCAATTCAAGGTGTTGGTGATGACCTATAAAGCCCTAAATGGCTTGGGTCCTGGCTACCTGAAGGAGCACTTACGTCCATATACACCCACCCGCCCCCTGAGATCTGCGGGAGAGGCCCTTCTCCGGGAACCCTCCGTGAAGGAAATTAGGAGGGTAGTTACTTGGAGGAGGGCTTTCTCAGCGGTTGTGCCCAATCTATGGAATGCGCTCCCCAGAAAGGTCCGCCTGGCGCCGTCATTATTTGTTTTTTGGCGCCAGGCGAAGACCTTTTTATTCAAACGTCATTTTAATTGCTAATATTATTTGCTTAATTCTTCGGCCAGGGTGACTTATTTTATAATGTTAATGTGTTTTATATTTTTAGTGTTTTATATTCTAACTGATGTTCTGTAAGCTGCCCCGAGGCTTCGGCGAATGGGGCGGCATAGAAATGTTTAAATAAATAAATAAACCATGTGGCCTTTACATGGGGTAGAGCAGGGCCAGCGTCAGGAGAGGCAAGGCTGGGCAGCTACTGAGTTCCACTGACAACATGTGAACAAACTCTGCCTGTCAAATGTTAGCTATGTGAGTGGTATCTTGAGTTCCAGAGCATATGCAAAGTTCATTGCAGGGAAGATGGTCTGAGACCATCTTGGCCTCCAGTTAGATGTCGTATGGCAGGTCCTTGAGCAGACCCTCATTTTTAGGGACCTCTGTGTTCAGCCAAAGCAGAAACAGATGGTGGTGTTGCCCAGCCATGCGAGAGACCAATGCCAATGAACTAATTATCAGAGCTGAACAGTTACATAGTCCACCTTCAGAATGGTTTTAAATTTACATTTTAAACAGGCCAATTGGTCTGAACCACTTAACCATGATAGAAATCGAACATCAGTTTCTACATGCATAGTGAGAAATAAACATGCAAAACTTCATCCTGCAGGATATAAACTTACCAGACATTTTAGGGGCACTGTGGAGTTACAGCAGAGTGTAGGGTTTTGTCACACAAACATGCAAAAAAGAATTTTTCCATGATCCAGTTGCATGGACAGGGCATGAAACTTTCTCCCAGACTTGGCAATTCCTCTTCCTACTGGCCAGATGCTGATTCCATGGGAAATCCCATATGATTAACCCCTGGGGTTGGCCACTTAACATCATCACAACCGTATGAGGGCTCCTAATAGCCTAGTGGTACTGGGAAGACATTAAAAGTCACCTCAGGGCTCTTCTTCTCTTGGTATTGCTGTGTGGGAAGCAACAGCAAACTATACAGTGCACATATCTGGGCTGTGAAGTGATAAGATCCCTGTAATTAAGTGTAACAACTCCTTGATTATTTCCCCCTGGGAACCAGAATGTGTACTATACCTTCGAGGGACTGGTTCTGGAATGATAAATGGCACTTAGGATTCCTCACCATCTCGGTGGGTTTATGTAGCACCTGGCTAACACACGTCTGTGCCTCCTCTCTCCTTGCAACGGAGCTTGAGCACTATCATTGAGATATTGATTTCTGCAATCCTGCAGTTGCTTTCGCATTTAGCCTGTGCTGAAGCTTGATGCTCTGATTCAAGGAAGTAGAAAGGGAGGCATTTCTGTCCCTGTGTCAGAAAACCAAAGCCCGGAGTCATCTGCTGAAGCTGAATGGCAGGAGATTCAGGACAGATTTTTAAAAAAGGATTTCTTCACGGAGTCCTTGGATCCACTATGGTGGAGTAGTGATGGCCTCCAACTTGGACAGCTATAAAAGGGTTGGGTTAGCCAAATTCATGGAGAATAAGGCCTTTGAAGGCTACTAGTCATGCTGGTCATGTATTTTCTCCAGTATCAGATGCAGCATGCTTCTGCATGCTAGTTTCTGGGAACACAAGCAGGAACATGTTGTCACATGTTGCACAAGTGCGTCTTATGGGCATCTGGCTGGCCAGTGTGTGAACAGAGGACTTACTGGGCAAGACTGTGTACTTATGTCAAAGCACTTATGTTCCTCTTGGCAGACAGAGAGAACGAGAGAGAGAGAGAGAGGAACACACAAACTACAACTGAGGGATGGATTGCGGCATGTCTCTGTAGATCTGTACAAGTTTGCATTCATTGCTGTCTTATGTCACAGGTTTTCTCTTTAGGGTTATCTTTCCTCGGATTCGCTTTTTCTTGCAAATAAGACAACTAGTTTTTGCAGCTTGGTTTGATGAAAGATAATGGTTTATGCTGCCCTGTGTTCCCTTGATCCCTGATTCGAATTGCGCTGATCCCTGTGGAAATGCAAGGAGAACTGGGAGAAGAGGCTGTTCTTGCTGCTGTTGTCTTGCATTAAACTTAGAACTAGGTTCTTGAATGAAGCTTCTTCCAAAGGCTGCTACGTACCTGAACAAAATCTGTCTTGTGCAGGAAGAAATCATCTTACACCATGAACACAAGGCCACACCCTGACGGCCTGCTTCAATTCATCCGGAAGAACTACTGGGCATGAAATGTGAAGGTTCTTTTACAAATACATGCCTGAAAGATGATAGGTGGCTGTAAGAACACTTTTTGGTCGTGGCGTTGCAGCTGTAGAACAACTCTTCTGGGGAAATTCACTTGACACTCTCCCAACAAACCAGCTCATGAAAGCATTTTTACTTCAGAGATCTTTTCCTATGAATAGATATTGAGCTGGAGTGCTAGTTTTCAATTGTGTGTGTTTTGGTATTGGATCGTTGGAGTCAGATGTGTGAGAATAATGGAAAACCAGGAAGTAGAGAAGCATAGAAAGGAGTATCTTGGCTTGTGTAATGGCCGGATGGCTGGCTCGAACCTTGGACTGGAGCACAAAAAGATTTTTTACACACACACAATTTGAACAACCTATTTTGTTAAAAACATTTATACTCTGTTGCTTAATCATACTGACATATGGTTGATATGTAAAATGACAATAATAGGAATTAAAAGAGTCAGCCGAGTACAAGAGAGCAGCGGGGTTCAGTTGCGCTGAAAGCTGAGCAGCCTGACAACGCAGGTTATGTTTCAGAGTCCCTGCCTCAGTGCGAGCGGCCAATGTCTCGTGTTTTCAGTGGTGGGGTCTCAAGGTTGGCCCTGTCAACTCCCACATCATCTTGTTTGCAGCGTGACCATGGCTTGCGATCAGATGACACCCCAGATGGTTGCAAAGCGCTCATACCTGCGAAATGCTGCTTTAACAGACTGTGTTTGTCATAGTCAAGCTGTGAGCCTGGGTTGTTTCTCCGCAGAGGCTGACCTCAGTGAGCAGAAAAAGCCTGCTTCTCTTGACACATTTCCCATATGTCAGGCATGACTTGCTTTTTTAGAGATCTGTCATGGCCAGTGGGAGGCAGTGATATTTGTGGCCTGAGTAGGAGCTCCGAACATTCCCTGTGAGTGCAGAGGCGATATTGCTAATCTGATGGAGCAAGTTTACCCATTCCATTCCCTTTTCCTGCCCAAGGTCTCCCTATGCTCTTTCATCAATATTTTACAATCTCAGGCTCAGTAGCCATGTTCTCTCTGATGGAGGCTTGCAAAGGAAAACGGCTACAGCACTTTGTTTTCTCTGAGCTGGAACACATTCCTCTTGTAACCAGAACGAGAGCAGCGGCTTTCAAGCTTTTTACCTTCAGTGAAGCATTTTCTGCATTGATTCCTCTGATGTGGAAGGGCGGGCACACTGACTACGTTGCAAAGGATTCTGCATTGCCCTTGAGGGTGCATTTGGGCTCAGCTGTTGCTCGGTTCTGATGAACAGAATGGGCTGCGGTGAACCGGGTCCTTCCCTCCTCGCTCTCAGGCTCCAAAGTGCAAGACAATCCTTTAGGGTGTGGATCTTTATTGACACTTCACAGCTAACTGGACAACGTAACTCTAATAGCCTTCTAATAAGTGGAGAGCTAAGGTTCTGCTCTTGTAAAGCAAGTCAGACCGGAAAGTTCTCTAGTCCTTCTGCTTAGTAATGCTGTGACTTTACCCTCAGGGTGGTTCCCACTGGTGGAGAGCCATCTGACAAGGCCTGGATAGCTTGTCTGCCCAGGCATTCCAACATGAGATCAAGGACAAAGTTAGGTACCTGTTCTCCCTTTCCTGAAACCCCTCCTGTCTCTTCCAAAATTGGCCTACTCTCATGATTGGTCTGGGAAAATGGCAGACAGCTTGATGGAACTTGATGGAACAAATGGCAACTTGATGGAACTTCCAAGGCTTTCCCCCGCATTGCCTCTCCTCCTTGACTTCTTCCTCAGAATCCCGTATTTGATGCTCCTGAACAGTCAGCCAGGAGTGAGTGCCTGGCCCACCCACTGGATGAACATTCTAGAACAGGTCTCCTCAACTTGGCACCCTTCAGAAGTTTTGGGCTACAACTCTCATAATCCCCAGAATATCTGCCTGGATGATTATGGGAACTGTAGACCAACTTGCCTGGAGGACTCTAGATTGGTTATCCTGGATTGTGCCCAACTAGTGAGACAATTCTCTCTTTGAAGGGCTGTTGAAGGACTGTCCTCTAGTTTGAAGGCTGTCTGTAGGGCTGTACTTGCTGTCACAAACTGTATTGCCTCCCTCCAACAATCACCAGCCTGGACTGTTCTCAGCAAAACTCTCTTTATTGCTTCTACACATAAATCAAGTACAGTCAAGTCTCTGAGCATGCACAAAGCAGTTTACTGAACCCAACCTAACAATTATTTCCCAAAATTCTCCTTATGAAAATGCTTGTGGCCCAAGCCTTGTAAGCCTGTGAAAGCAAGGACGCCTTTTTTCTACACACTCCTCAGTCAATTGCACTTCTCACTGCTGCTGCCTAGCCATGGGGCTATCTCAGAGGAGCGAGGCTGATCTCCATCTGAAGATTCCCCAGTCTCAGCAGCCCCCTGGCTTCCTGTACCTTCATGCTCTTCCCAGGGCTGGTCTCCGCCTCTAGCTCTGTCCTTGAGCTAATGGCTGGTATCTCTCCTTCCTGCTGCATCTCAGGGCCTGGAGCAAAATCTTGCTCTTCAATCCCGCCTAAATATTCCTGTGCTGAATGAGAATCTGAATCTGCAAAATGGGTGCAGGATGTGTCTGGTAGGAGCACTTGCCCAAATCCACCATCCTGCTCGCTCTCAACACTGGCAATGGGATGTCCCTCTGATTTAAGTTCAGTGGACTGTCTGCTTCCAGCCCAATGACTGGAAGAGGAGCAAGTCAGGTTTCTTTTCCTTCCTGTGGATTTTCATTTCTAGGAGAGGCAACAGTTCATTCATTAAAAAAAAAACACTAATATAATTTACATAATTGAGCTACTTGTACAATTTATGCAAATTTATATGATTTGAAGACTCTGGAATCTGAAAGCTTTATAGTTCTAGTGTGATTTGCACAAATCATGGTGGAACTGCATTGGTTTCAGTTTCCAGTTTGTGCAAACAGTGCAATTAGCATGGGTTTCCTTCTTAATGGTCCAGCCTTGGCCAGTCTTAGAGGCAGGAGTACACAAGCTGGCCTCAAGTCAGTGCCAGGATGAGGCAAACAAACCAGTGGACTGAGACTTCCTCACACATCCCGAGCTGTCCAGTCAAAGTCCAGCTTAAAGATTAAAAAATTTCAGAAAGATGAACTGGGCCTTGAAATGGCCCATTAACAATCCCTGGGCAGCAGACTGAGGACTACATCAAATAATTTCCCACACTATAGTGAGATCTATTTCTGTTTAAATTGTAGCAAACGATTCCAGATTTGCACCTCTACAGATACATAGATCAGCACCTGTAGATGTTATGGAAATAAGTGTCTCTGTTTTTGGTAGTGAATTTTCCCTTTATTGTCAATTCATAAATAGCTACCGTATTCACGCCCTCTGTGCACTGCAAGAGAAAATCAGTAACAGCAGGCTATTTTTGATGCTGTTGTCCTCCATTATCTATATATCATTCAGGAAACCCTGATAATTTTGCAAGGACCCAGGAGTCCTGGGACTGATGCATTTCAGCACCATTTACTTCATGGTAGGAGGAAAATCCAGCAATTGACTATGATATGGCTTTGTTTGCTTGCTACTGTTGGTCTGCTTCCATGAATAACACAAGCCTAAGTTATGTTGATAGATTTCTTCCATTTTTCTGCACACAAATCTCAACCTGAAAAATTGTAAAACTATTTCTTCTTTCAAGGGGGACTTTGAAATATCCAAAACCCCCAAACCAAACCACCATCATTGGATCTTCCTCCCCTTTAGTGACCAATCAATATTTATCTCTAGCTTTTCTGGACTGCTAAACCCCTTGCCTTCCATTAAGATGGATATGCATGGAAGGGAGGATATTCCGTACATAGAAAACATAGATCCATGCAGTTTACAGAAGAATATCTTGCCAAAGCCTACAGGCCTCCATGCTGATGTCTAAGGATGGGCAGCAACCCACAGCTTGGTGCCCTCCAGATTGCCATCCTTATCCAGCATGGCCCACACATCTGGAGGGCACCAGGTTTGAGAAAGCTGGTGTAGATGCTCTGCTGCTCCATTTCTTTTCTATGAAAATGGGTGTGGGTGTGAGTGGAAATAAATGAATAGGCCTCCACACGATTGGCTATTGATACCAAGGCTCCCGCTTATTTGTTGTATATGTTGCCCCATAGGAAGAAGCGGCTGCCCCCTCACAATGCAAGCCAATGAGCATGGAAGGTTTCCACCAGGGCCAGAGCAAGGTCCCTCATTGCCGAAGACAACACAGAAAACGCACCGCCGCCTTTGCCCCTGCAAACCCTCCACCATTACCCTGCACCCCCTTACATTATGTCTCGCTGTTGCCACTGCATCATTTTGATGGAGAGTCTTATAGCTTGAAGAAGTAGCTGCAGGATTCTTGTGAGACCTCTCTTGGGCATTCCTGGGAGTTTGCACCAGACTTCAGGGCGTTCAGGTGGCTCTCATGAGCCCTTTCAGGCCTATGGCAGGAGATTGTGTGGGCTTGTAAGACCTGGCCGAACTCTTGTGAGAGCTCCACAGCTGCACCTTCCAGACAGAGGTGACAAAGGCAGGAGAGGGCAAGCAGCCGCTCTGGAGGGTACCACTGGCCACTCTCTCACTGTGACGAATGCCATGGTGGGAATCAGCTGGCAGGGCTTTCCAGGGAACAAGATGGAGGCTGTGGAAGACGCAAAGGGTCAGAGTGGTGCAGTGTACCACTCCTTCCGCTCTACCATCGGCTGCGAGTATGTAGTCATTTTATATGGGTGGGCTGGTCCTGATTACTGCCACTGGCAAGGTATTGATCATGACTTTGTTTTTGTTGCTTGCTTTTAATTCCCTGTCCTCCTACAGCATCAGCTTGAAAACATGATGGATGAATATCTGAAAATATCGCAAAGCAATGATCTAAAAATATGTGATGTTTTCAAATATTGTCATTTGTAATTTCACTTCACCGTTCTGGAGCTTTAAATGTCAAAAATGCAATTTTCATCTTGAAAACAGAGAAGACACTGTTAAAGGTACACCAAATTCCTTTTAAAATTAAATGAAATGCTTTACTAGTTAATTAAGGCAAATGTGTATAAAACTGAGCAAAACCAGCAAGCTCAAAACCGCCCTCCTGTTTGTGGGTGGTGAATTTGGAGGGGGCTATTTTACGGAGTATTCTGGGTCCTTCTTTCCCCATTCATTGGAATGACCTAAAACAAAACAAAACAAAACAAAAACAAAAACAAAAACAAAAAACAAAAAAACAAAAACAAACAAAAAGAAAAACGGGGAACCCTAATTCTCCAAGATTTTCTCCAAGAACCATTTCCTGAGACCGTTTGTGTGTGTTGCTGGGCATTTAACTTGCCAGACTGAAAGCAAATGAATAACAGAGCAGGGAACTGGCATTCAGAATCACAGGGATGCAGGAGACTCTCATCTTCAGAACTTCAAAGCTCCTATTCCATTCAAAAGAAAAGCTGCAATGGGTGTGGAACTCCACTGAGCTAGAAGTCCCCAGCCTTCCCTGGTAATAGGAGAGCTTGCGGGAAGGCAGGGCTAGTACACTCCCTTCCCTTCCTCATGCATCGACTCTGCCTAGTTCCTCAGCATCTGAATATGGCTGAAGTCCCATGGACAACCTTCCTGGCAGTGCTACCATTCTCTGCAGCATTCACAGCCCTTGCTCATGTACAGGGACGTGCATTTCCTTTTCTCTCAGACCTTTTGTAATTAGTTTTCTTGCTTCAGTGCCCTGTATCCTTTGCTGTTTCCCACAAGCCTTGTTCTCCACCAAACTTTCTGCTGTTCGCCATTGGCTGCTCAGCACCATCCTTTCATCCTTGCCTCTGGGCTTCTCATCTCTTAGCCCCTTTCCTTCCAGAACCTCTTCCAAATTCACATCCAGACCCTCCTTGAAGTGTTCATCCCAGCCAAATTGATCATTTCCCCTGTCATTCACAGAATCAGGGCTGAAAACCGCCCCTTTCCTCTGAGCAGTTGGTTATTCTAAGTTATCCTGCTGGTTTGGTAAAGCACCATGTCAGAGGGTATCTTTTCCTAAAACATAGATGTATAAAGCAATCCCATGCATGTTTAGGCAGAAAAGAATCCTACAACTCCAAGCATTCCCAATCAGACTTATTTTCCTTCCTCAACATGATCGAATTCCATTCTAAATTATGATTGCTCCTAGAACCCCACCCCTTTGTACCATTTCCCTTATGTTTATGTCTTTGGACCGCACCTTATTTGAGCAAAGCAGTCAATGCTTGCAAAGCACACCTTTTCTAACCGCTTATTTATGGGGTATATTTTTCCTATTACACTTTGAAAAAAGATGTGTGACTATGCAGCTGTATTTACTGAAGCTCTAAGAAATCAGCAAATGCTGGCTGCGTTACTAATTTGTGTTCATGTGTTTTACTGCATTATACCCAGTGGTACCTCAAGCATAATTTTAGTGCATCATGCAGTTGGAGAGACTTATTGTACTAATAAAAATATGCCAAAGTTATGGCATGTGTCATATTCTTCTCCCACTAGATTCTCTTCCTTCAGATTGTGCAAACAAATACCCAGTGCTCATACCTTATTTATAACCTGTGCTGCTTCAGGTTCTCAATAATTAATTTTCACTAATGTAAACACCTTTTGAATTTATTTTGTAGACAGGATGTATCCACTCTCTCTCCTATTGCACTTTAGGAAATATGCATAGCACTTATTAAAATGAAAAGCAGAGCTCAAATATATACTGTGGCCAAGTCCACTGCCCACATTCATAGGCTACTAATGTGTGGATAAAACAGTTTGTCAGGTTTGTCAGGTCTCATAATCCTTCCACACTTGTTTTCTGATTTTGGATGCAATCCTCAATAAATTGCTGCATTCTGCTTCTGAATAAATTTGCTTACAATCCTCATGGTAGTATTGATAATATTCGCATCTCACCCTTTCTCCAAATAGGACTGTGGAGTCTACATGGATTGTCTGACCTTCTCTTCTTGCAACAATACAATGGGGCAGGGGCAGAGCAGTCAGAGGCCGTCCAATAAGGGCTGCTGCTGAGTCTTAACCCTCCTATTATGTAGCTCAGCCGTGCCACAGAGACTGGCTGGGGGCCTTGGAACCCCATCACAAAGCCTGAAGAAACAGCCTGGTCTTTGTTTTTCAATGACCAACAGAGTTAATCCCTTTTCCACAATACTGCAACTTACTATTGTTACATTACATTTCTGTACTGCCCCCAGCTCAAGCTCTCTGGGCATGTCACAACATTAAGTCACCCCTCCAGCTTTCAGCCAGGCCTGAACCTGCTTCACTTCCAAGGTTAGGCAGGATCAGGCACTTCAGGTTATATGGAAACTAGTTAGAAGTAGCTGAAGGGAAAGGTCCCTTAGCACTTAGAATTTCCCTAAGCCACTTTAGGGCCTAGATTTGTTCAGACAAGGACTAGCCTGTGGCAGCAAGCCTATTGGTAATTGTTTTGGCAGAAACCCCTGTAAAGTGGAAAGTAATTTGTACTGGGAATCCACAACATATATATAAAATAAATATTTTCCTGGGGAAAATGCTTAGTCACCCAAAAATTGCCCAGTTATAATGAAATGTTATTCTGCAAGGTGCTCTGAGAGCTATAGCTAGTTAACAAATACCCAGAACAAACAAACAAGCACCAAATATAAATTCCTCCAATTCCCCCCTTATTTCGAGAACACGCAGGGAGTGCTTGGCTTTATGAGTTTCGTTCATCCTCCCAATATAACTCCGCCAGGTAGGTTTTTCAGTACCCACTTTACAGATAAGGGGCGTTAGCATTCATCTCGAATGTTGGCAGTCGTAGAAAAAGAAGCTTAAGATGAAACAGGTATCAAAGGAGATTGCTCAGCAGCTTTGTGTCACACACCAAAGGCGGGGCTTGGCATCACCATATAAATCAAAGCGGCATACATGGAAGGAGCGTACAGGCCAGCAGGATAGAAAATTGATCGAACAGGCACGTGGCCAGTTTCAAAGCAGTTTGCCCTCCTGGACAGAATCCCCTCCACGGCACAGCGCTGCATTTGCTTAAACCCCCGTCTTTTGCATTTTGCTGATGGCTCTGCAGGAGGCTGATCAAAAGTTTCCTTTTCAGGCAGGAACTGAGGTTCTTGATACTTAAGAGTTGCCCTGCTACGTGTATGCTTTAGTCTTGATAGAGATGATGTCAGTGTCTTTGTTTAAGGTGTATAAAAACCCAGGGTTTTGTGCAGTTAGGCTGCTGTTCTTTGGTTGGTTCCCTGCTGCTAAAATCAGTCAGGGCTTGGACTCCCAAGGCGGGCTTCTTCTCTGCCCTTGCTCATCAGAGTCAGACTGAAATTGCTGGGCTGGGTTTTGAATTAGTTCAGATTGTGGCTGAAGCACTTCTTCCATCTATATGGCCTTGCCACTGGATGCTTTGGATGCTTAGTCACTCCAGCTTCCAGCTCGGAGGTCCAAACGGTCTCTCATGGTGCAAGACTTGCCCTTGGACAAACCCAGATGGAGCATATGGTGTGATGCCCCTCAGTCTCTGCTTATTTGCACAGATGATCTGGCTGCTTAGGTCTTTGCCTTGATGCAGGCAATGATGCACAGAAGCCTGATATTCTGAGGACATGTTTTTCTTGTTGCTTCTTGACTTCTTTAAACTGCTTAGCTCTGCTGTGCATCCTCCCCTGGCCAATTACTGTGACAGATTGCAGCTGGGACCCTGTTTTGCACCCCTTTCAGTTGGGTCCCACATCAGGAAGAGTTTAGTAAGTTACAATAGTCCATAGTTGGTCTGAGTGTGCAAGTCAGAGGTGGTGCTAGGTGGTGGCCAACTAGGGCTAGAGTCCCAACATTTACCTTTGGAAACCTGAATCCATGGGAGGCCATCTGCCCCACCACCCTGCGGTCCATGGGTACTTGCTGAAATGTAGGAGCCCTGTTGATGTCTGCTGTATCTGATCCCCCTGGAGCAGCTGGCGTGTTGCCCCCTTTCTTCCCTCTTAATTCTTTCTGCCCTTGATTTTCCCCCCTGAAATCAGATGCCCTCCCCTCCCCTGTCCGTAGATCTCCCCACTTCAGCTAAAGGAGTCCTTAGGAGGCAGGGTCCTTTAAAGACAAATGCAGACACACATACATGGGAAAACAGAGAGGCTTTAAAGCATATGTCAGTAATTCTATGCTGGTCCTGTAAACCCAGATCTTCTTGGTACTTAGCAGCACCCTCTGGTGCAAGCCCATTTCAAGAGGTAACAGGAGGTAAGGGCACATAATACCGTCCTATCAGCTCAGCAGGTGATTCTGCTGAAGCTCTGGTTGACCTCTGGAGCAAAGAATTGGCCCAGGCAGTTATCACAATGGCTTCTGAGTCTCCTCACCCATGCAGTGGAGGCCAACAGGAGCCCTGAGGATGTAGGCAAGATCCCTGGAGACATGGGACACACCAGTTGTGTGAGTCACCCTTGCTCTTCTTGGCATAGAAAGGCAGCTGGCAGTGGAGTGGGACTGGCTGAAGGGGAAGGAGCAGTGGCAAATGCTTCTTTACTGCAAGGTGTGGTTCTGCCTTGCCTAAAGGAGAGGATGGAAGGAACTTGGTTCCTTGAACTCTACCCTCCCTGACTCACACTGTGTCCAATAAATTCTGGCTGATTTGCAAGATTCCATTGCTGGGCAGGGGGTTGGAACAGGAGGTAGCTCCTCTGGTTGGGGGGGGAGGTTATCTTAGTTTTTTCTTGGTTGTATTTTAGCTTGAACAAATTATATATAATAAAAAAGAGGGCCTTTGGCCTGTAAGCGGGTCTGCTGGTTCATAGACTTCCTTTGTTCTGTGATTATTATCTTTTTATAGTATTTTAAGGTGCAGTCTTATTTGAACCTATTTTAATTTGTTTTTGTAAGCCACCCTGAGTGCCATTTTTGGTAGGAAGATGCTGCATAAATTAAATCAATAAATATTAAAATGCTGGAAGCTGGCACAAATGCATCGAAAGCTCTAGAAAAACCTCTTTCTTCCTTCCCTCTTGTTAGGGTAATGGTGTTTCAGGACTAGCCTCAGGGAAAAAACTGCCCCTGTCCCCTTTTATTCTCCCCACTCTGTAATGCTCACCCAATCATGCATTTTCTGCTCTTCTGATTTCCCTAATCCCTGGCTCTTTAATCTCTGCCCTGACAAACTCTTCCCAAAACAGGCTGAACAATCAATGCAACCCACTCAAAGCTCTGGAGTCAACTGCCAAGAGAACAGTGCTAATTTTCCCCCAAACACCTTTCTCTCTACAGGCTTCTGAAGAACTGAACTGTTTTGCATAAATTTGTTTGCATTGCAATTGCTGTACCAAGTTACTTTGGCCAAAAGATTGAGTACACATTTTAACTTCTTGCTTTTATTTGAAGAAATCTGGATTATTCCTAAAAGCATGTGTGCATATTATCCAGGTTCCCTTTCTTTGCCATGTTAATGTTAAAAAGGTCCTTCTGTTAAATACGTGTCTTGGAAACTGATGCACCAATTTGTACAGATATGTAGAAAGAGCACATTTGGTAACAGGGTTGTGGTCTAATGGTTAGAAGTTTGGGCTGGAGCTCAGGAGCCCTGGGTTCTGGTCCCCACATGGCCATGAAGCTCACTGGGAGACTTTGGGCCAGTTACTGACTTTCAGTATAACCCTCCTCACAGGGTTGATCTGAGGATAAAATGGAGAGGAGCTGCCTTGGATTCTTTGCAGGAACAAGAGGTGGGATGGAAATATAATGTATGAATGCACAAACTAATTCTGACAGTGGATGACAAATAGTTCTCAATAGTAGAGTGACTCCAAGTCCAAGACTAACTTTTTACCTACTGTGCCAAACTTGCTGTCATTTATTTTCAGATGGAAGCTTTGTTTGGGCTGCATTGGCTTTACATGTGAAGACAAATAGTGCCTCCATCCAAATTCAGTAGAGCATTTCAATTTTACTTCATCCATTCAGTATTATGATCTTTGTTTGTTTAATTTCATTGATGTGGGGATGGATTTGGGAGGATGCCGCCAATGCACATGGAAATCTGAAGCAGGACAAAAGAAAAGTCATTGCCAGAGATGGCAAAATCCAAAGAGAGCACTGCGGTAAATGGAAGCTCAGCTGGTGGACCTCACTCTTGATTCCCAAAAGGTCTCTTGGCCTATCCTGGCCGAAATGCTTTTTCCTGGCACTGCCATGCAGAATTGACAAAAAGACTGAGCTGGCAAGGAAAGCAGTTGGGCCTGACTTCCTTTCCTGGACTGAGATCAGGGACTAAGACACATGGGTCCTGGGTCGTACAGGTTTGCCAGTGCTGAGCTGTTGAAATTTAGGATAAAAGCCACCAACAAAATATGAATATATGGATGATTCTCTGGAGCAAGCCTGGCAAAGCTGGTGGTCAAAAGAAGCAAGCTGGTGATAAAAAGTTGACAGAAAAAGTTTGACAAAATGTGCCCAATGTCTGTAAAGGTCTGTGTGGGGCAGGGACTGGGGTCTGTATGCCTAAATTCAAACTCATAAATCCACCTGGGTGCCACACCTAGACATGGAAATATTACCCACTGATCTCCCCCACAACCCCTGCCAGGCTTCGCTACATGAAAAAATTATGGTGTTGGCATGATCCTTCAGTCACAGACATTTTGCAGGACTTTTTCATGGTGTCATCATCCTCTGAGTCCTTTCCTGTGCTTTCCTGCCATCTTTGCTGCTATTGAGCTATTAAGTTTCAAATCCAGAACCAACCGATTTGAACATCTCACAAGTCTGCTATACTGCAGCTGTACCACAGAACCACCCTATGATCTGGTAATGGAATGCACGGAAAAGTGGAAAAGGACACACTTGGGAAAAAACCTAGCTGTAAAGCTCTTCCACCCACAAAGAAACTGGAAGGGGAAGCCTCAGTAAGGAGATCAGTTAAATGTCTCATGTAGATAAGCTCTCTCCCTCCCCTCCCACTCTTTCTATAATGGTTGGTTGGTAGGATTAACAGTCAGGGGTTCAAAAGTGTGTTAGGCTGAACACCGGCTCAAACTTCCTCTCCTGTATTATGCAGGAGCTCTGTTGCAAGCTCTTCTGAGTCAAGGGACAGAGGAAACTGGCTGTCTCACACCACTGGTCCCTCTAAGCATTATCTGCACCAGGGATGAGGAGCACATGACCCTCCAACAGGTCACTGGACTATGACTCCCATCATCCATCATCACTGGCTAAGCTGGCTCAGGCTGATGTGCATGGAAGTCCAACAACAGTGATCTCCATGGTTTGGCAGCAGCTTTCTAGGGTTTCAAAGAAGGATCTTTCCAACCTTTGCCTGGAGATACAGGTTGAAATTGGAATCCCAAGATGCTCGTGGTGGACAGGTTAGAAAAGCTTGAGTAGCAGTTATGAAGCTTCCTCTCCTTTCTCCCACAACTGTTGCAGTCTCCCTGCCTGCCAGGATTCAACATGATATGTTTTCAGGTGTCCTATGCATGCCTGACTTTTTTCCCAGAATTTTCCTTTTGGGAGCCAACTTCTAGCACTTCTCATAGAGTGTTTAATGACACTCTCCCAAGAAAAAGAAACAAGAGACTAGGGGAGATGTGTGTGAAAATTTGCACGCAGTAGTTCTTGCCCAGTAGCTCAAATTGAACATGCATGGTAGCATTTTCAGCTGAACAACTTGTTATATCATGATATCCAGGAAGAATGTTTTACTGTTGCTTGGTTGTCTTTGTTCCATGGCCCTCTGATCAGGTTTACATAAAACACCTTCCACATTTTATTTCATTCTTTTTAGTTGCTGACCATTAGTGACCATTTGAAGTTGGATGGCCATGTCCTCTTTTCAACTATAAATGTGACCCATCATGATGTTAACTGCCTGGCTGGGGCATGCTGGGAATTGTAGGCCTTTCTTCTGTTTAAAAATGCATAGGCTTGTGCCCTAAATCACTTAAGCTGGCAATGCTCAACTACTCTAGCATCATTCCTTAACATCCAGGTGCACCAGCACTTTGAGCTTGTCAGCTTTCTCCACATTTGTTAGAGGAATTTTGCAGTGCATCGCCTCTGTGCTAAAACAAATTTTGTTCATCTGCCAGCCTTGGCAGTGGAACAGTAAAACACAGCATGCATGTGATGGAGATTGGTCTTGGCGGGGTGCAGAGAGGGCTCCTGTGGCAGAGATGTCACTCTTATTGCTCTGCGGAGGTGCAGAGAGCACATTTCCTGGGGAAATTGAGGACGTGAACTTTTGCCAAAGCGAATATTTCCAGAATCACGAGGAGAATAGAGATAAAGTCGGGGAAGAAGAGAAAGGGATGGAAGGTCAGACCCATCCAGCTTTGCAGAGCATGTTGAACGAAGAGAGATTAGCAACAGCAATATTGAACTTTTCCAGAGACCCAAGATTTAGAAGCTTTAATTGAAACATCGGCCTTTGCCTCGACACTCGGAGCATCGAAATCCTTCTTGTTGAAATGTGTGACAACAATGAGAGGAATGATTCAAGCAGTGGCAACGATAGCCTTTGGATCGCCCCACACCCTGTCTCTACTTTAGCCACACTTTCAACTGCAGTGAGGAAATACGAAGCCACACAGTCTATGAAGCCTCTTTCTAAACAGGCATTAGATTTATATGGGCCGATAAAACCTGAAGAGTCAAATGAGGTGAGAATGAGATGTGGTTCTAAGTCAGGAAACCCAACTGCTGCATGCAAATCATGCCACCCGCTTCCTCAAGAAGGTGTTTAAGAAAAGAGCAGCCCCTTGGTCCCCCTTTTACCAAAGAAACTAATTTTGACCCTTTGAGCTCTCTGTAGTGGTTCTGAACACCTTAAGACACAAAAATTCACTCACATCCCTCTCTCTCTCTCTCTCTCCCTCTCTCTCTCTCTCTCTCCCACACACCCACACACAAATGCCCCCCCCCCCCACAAGTTTTCCAGCATAGGTAGAAATGGCAAATATATGTCCTGAAGAAATCTGTTAAATATGTACTTGAGCTTAGTATAGGAGACATGACATTGGCGAAAGTAGCAGCTGATCTCCCGTGCTGGGTCTTCTTTTATGAATTAGCAGCCACACAGGGAAGTTTTGAAGTTCAGGGAAGTGGTTCTTGGCTTTGTACTGGGGTTGAGCACAAGGAAGGGCGTGCTTCACAGGAGGCCAAATTCTCTTCAGCAGGAAAGGCAAATCAGCAACAAACCCAGGAGAGGCCACCCTGAGCCATCATCGCCCTTTCCTGGTCATCCCTTTAAATGTGCCTTCCTGACCAACACCTGCAGAAAGATTGTGCTGTCTGCTGCCTTTCTGCCTCCCTGGTGGGTTTTCTGCAGCAGGAAAAGAGGCTGGCAAACTGGTGGGAAGATGTGGGAGGGCTGCAATTGGATGCCAAGACAGGCCCCTCCCTGCCTGAATTTTGCAAATGAGGCAGGGCTGACGGACAGTAAAGGATCTATGTGGCCCCTCCCTTGCTTTTGAATAGGCCTGAGTGGCACTGCCGGGGGCACTGAATCAAGTATTCCACCAGCGGAAGTTTCAGCTGTACAGAGAGTGCAAAAGTGAAGTTAAACTGGTGAAACGCTTGGTTTGGATAAGCTTTTAAAAATGCTTGAAGCTGTTAAGTATGTGATGGTGTGGAAAGCATGAAATATATAAATGCTGTAACATAGTTTTAGCAGGAGGGAATCCTGCCCAGAGGTTTGTAAGAAAGGTGTGATCTGTAAAATGCCAAAGAAAGGCATTTAAGGGAGGAGGAACCATGCTCCTTTTGACACTCAAATTAGCCTCCCTCCAAAAGAAGTAGAAAATAAAAAAATGTGAACTAACACAACCATGGATGGGCGAATTGTGTACCAGGCCTGGAGGCTTCATATGAGAGCATTAACTTCTTTGCCCATTGGGTAATTGAATAGAGCAATCCTATACATGCTTCCTCAAAAGTAATCTTCACTGAGTCCAATGGGACCTACTCCCAAGAAAATAGTATAGGATTGCAGCCCAAGATTAGATTTTGCTAGCTGAAAGTGCATGACAGCAAGTGTGCATGTGTTTTGATGGACCAATGAATGACCCATAGCAGAATGGCCACAAATCCTCTTTCCCCCTCCCTACCCTATTTCCTGACAGCCTGACACAAACTTAATTCAAGCATCACTACCACTAAAATTTTGTCCATAATTTCACTCATAAGAAACAAATGTGCTTCAACCTGGAGGGAGGTGAGCGCCCACATCAATATTGCAGGTACTAGCTTTGCTTGACAGCTTCTCTGTATAAAGCATTTAACCTGGTGCTTTATTGAGACTTCTTTGCAGGAAGATTAGTGTTTCTGCAAAGATTTTCTTTACAGGAAGATTAGTGTTTCCTTATTTTTTCATCTCTGGATTTTCCTCTTTGTCTTCTTATATGCTCCATTGCACAACACAAAGAGGAGCTGTGGTATAAAGCAGAATTGTGGAAACACAGGAAGTTCTGTAGCAAATAGTGGCGACATCCAGGGAACCTGCTGACTTTCCTCACTCGGTACAAAGGAGTTGGGAAAATGGCTGGAAAACTCAGGAGAAGCCCTGGAGAAGGATGACACTGTGAAAAGGCCCTGCAAAATTCCAGGAGTGAGATTGACGAGTGCACAAGAAATGCTTTCTGTGGAGAAGCCCTGAGTGAGTGAACATGCTTTGTACCTTAGGAGGAAGTGACCCTGGTTTTATTCTGGGCTTTGACTACCATGTGGCTCCGTGAGTGTGGCAAAGCCGACTTCTCGCCCACAAGTCATGTTCTTCAGGGGCCCAGGGCATAGGGATATGGGAAATTCTGGGTTTTTGATTCCACTGGGAGGAATCAGATGGGGGGGGGGTCATTCTTCAGGGATGGAGGGCAGGGTGGCAAAGCCACGGGGATGATGGAGATGGGGGATTATTGCTAGCAGAGTCTGCTCGTATTGCTGAGGAAAACCAGTAAGAGTTACGCATAGCAGGACTGCTTTTTGGAACTGTTTACTTGGGAAACAGTTGGTTACTTGGAAACAAGTAAACAGCTGTGTCGTGGCAGCTTTGTCTTGGAGTTCTGCAGGGCTCCATTTTGTCCCCCATGCTTTTCAACATCTACATGAAACTTCTGGGAGATGTCGTCAGGAGGTTTGGGCTGAGGTGTCACCAGTATGCTGATGACACCCAGCTCTACCTCTTGTTTACATCTGCTCCAGGTGAGGCAGTGGCTGTGCTGAACCAGTGCCTGGCTGAGGTAATGAGCTGGATGAGGGCCAATAAACTGAGCCTCAATCCAGGTAAGATGGAAGTCCTGTTGGTGGGCAGATCGCGGTTTCATGTAAGTGACATTGACCTTGTCCTGGACGGGGTAGCCCTCCCTCTAAAGGACAGGGTCCGCAGCTTGGGAGTGCTCCTTGACCCAGAGCTGTCACTGGAATCCCAGGTGGCGGCACTGGCAGGAGTGCCTTCCTCCAGCTTTGGCTGACCCACCAGCTGTGCCCTTACCTGGACAAGCACTGCCTAGCAGCAATGATTCATGGTCTGGTAACCTCCCGGTTGGATTACTGTACTGCGCTCTATGTGGGGCTGCCCTTGAAAACGTTCTGGATACTTCAGCTGGTACAGAACAGAGCTGCCAGGTTGCTGACGGGGACTGGTCATTATTCTCATATAACACCGGTCCTCTACCAGCTACACTGGCTTCCAGTTGAAGTCTGGGCCCAATTCAAGGTGCTGGTTTTAACCTATAAAGCTCTGAATGGCTTGGGACCAGGATACCCGAAGGAGCGCCTCTTCCTTTACATGCCCTCACACCCCTTAAGATCTGCAGGATAAGCTCTGCTCTGGGAGCCCTCTTTAAAGGAGATGAAGAGAACAACTACCTAGAGCAGGGCCTTCTCTGTGGTGGCACCCAGATTATGGAATGCGCTCCAGGGAGAGGTGTGCCTGGCGCTGAGTTTATATTCTTTTCAGTGCCAGGTTAAAACCTTTTTATTTAATTGCTATTTTAAAAACTAATATTTTATCATTAACAGTTCCTTTTTCGTTTCTGTCTTTGTTTTTATATAATATTTTATGGAATTTGTTTTTAATTGTATGTGTTGTGTGCTGTCCTGAGATGCTGAGGCATGTGGTGACAGCATAAAAAAGGTTTAAATAAATAAATAATAAATAACAAACTGCCAGGGTGTTACACAGTGTGACTTCAGCCAGAAAGGGAGGGAGAGGGAGAGGGAGAGGGGGAACATCCCATCACACGTGCATACACACGCACACGCACACAAGGAAGGAAGTTAGAAGATGCTGGTTCAGCAAAAGAAAGAGAAACAACAAGGTATAACAAAGTAACGGGTTCTGGACAGTTCCACTTAGGCTTGGAGCAGGCCCAATGAACTAGGACAATCGCATTTCCATGTTGTTGCTTTTCCAGCTATTCCAAGAGCAACCTGATGACTTCAGAACCCCATGGCAGGCTTCCCCTACTCACTGCCTTCATGATTATAACTCAGATACTTGGACCTCTGTGTGATCCTTTATATGAAGCATAGATGGATAGCCCAGAAAATCTTGACACACCTTAAAATTAATGCTAAAATATATTTCAATGCTCATGGTTGCTATGTACCTGAAAGTTTTAAAAAAGACAATCTCCCATCAGCCCCAGCCAGCATGAGTCAAGAATGCTGAGACAACAACATCATCTTCTTTTTCTGCATTTATACCCTGCCTATAAGGAACTCAAACTGCCTCTTGGAGTCCTCCTACACTCCATTTGAACCTCATAAGAAGCCCAAAAGAACGTTGAGGGCACCAGTTTGAGGCAGGCTGCCCTATATGGTACAAAAGACCCCCTTCCAGAAGATCCAAGAAATCAAAGGGAAATTCAAACCTAGATTAGGAATGCCGAAAGGCTAAAACAAGGGAACATACTATCTGACCAGGAGAAAATAAAGAAAAGGTGGGAGCAAATATCTAGAAGGACTATGCAGAAGAGATGAAAGGATGACAGACTCCTTTGAAGCGGAATGCTAGGAAGAAGAGCCTGCAATGTTAGAAAGCGAAGTGAAAGCCGCTCCAAAAGCACTGGGAAGGAATTTAACACCTGGCGCAGACAGAATGCCAACAGAACTATTCCAAGCAGCACAACATGAATCAGTCCAAATCCTAACAAAAAGATGTCAACAAATATGGAAAACTAAACAATGGCCCAGAGACTAGAAATGCTCAACATGCATTCCAATCCACAAGAATGGAGATGCAAGGGAGCGCAGCCACCACAGGACTATTGCATTAATCTCCCACACAAGTGAAGTGACTCTTAAAGTGCTGCAACAAAGAATATTACCGTACATGCAGCAAAAAAGGTTGGCTGTCCAATCTGGACTCCAAAAAGGAAAAGGCACTGGAGATCAAATATATGTTGGCTGCTGGGACACACCAAGCGATTTCAGAAGATCAGTCTAATTTATTTATTTATTTATGCATGCAGGCATGCATGCCAGGGGTCCTCAAACTTTTCCGCCAGGGGGCCAGTGGAAAGGTGGGGGCGGTGTGTGTGGGTGCATGTAAGAGATGGGGGTGGGGCCTGCAGCGAAGCCAGGTGAGGTGGGGTGGGCTGTTTGAGGTGGGCGCAGGAGGCAGCGGCTGGCTCGCCTGGATATCGTTTTCTCCAAGTGAGCAAACTGCTGCCTCCCCGCGTATGGGGTGAGGTGGGCAGTGGCGGCGGCGGCGGGCACATGTGTGGGTGCGGGCACACGTGTGGTGTCCAAATGGGCATGGCGGGCTGGAGCCGGCCCCCGGGCCATAGTTTGAGGACCCATGATTTAAGCTTTTACATACCATTAATTCACCACAAACTTTCAGAGCAGTCTACATTAAAGACTAAAAGCCCCATGGGGTCATCCCCTTACACATTTTCCTTTGCAGTGTGATATTGTGTGTGCGTGCGCACGCGCGCACATGCGCGTGTGTGTCAGGTAGGGCACAGCTTAGTGTTTCGTCCCTGGTTGAAACACTTCAACTGCTGCCAAGCAAAGGGGAAGCTAAAACGGACCCTGAAGACCTGCTGCCAGGGCATGCACTGCCATGGCACACCAGGTGAGCTCCAAAGGCCATTGACATGCTGAGAGGTCTGAGTGCAATTGCTTTGCCTTTCCAGTCCTCCTTCCCTTCCTGTTCCTCCTTCACTGCCTCCATCAGAGAAACAACTGGAGTTCACCCAGTGCCTTCCTCCTCATGCTGAATTGCCCAGAGAAGGAAGGAAAAAAGAAGGGAAAAAGGGCTTTCATGGTGCAGGAATGCTAATAGAGGAAAGAAATACATACACATGAAATGCGAGATCCTCTGGGGAGCAGAAGAGTCCAAGCTGGCGTTTCCGCTGCCCTTCATACAAGAAGGAAGCTGTTCCAACTTTTGAGCATATTCTTGTTCTGAGTGCATATTTATAGCTCAGGTTCCCGAGTCTTTATGTGAGACTTTATATTAGGCATAGATTGATAGCCAAGAAAATCTTGAGTACTTCCCAAACCTTAAAATTAATGCTAGAATATCTTTAAATATTCATGCCTGCCATGTACCTGAAAGTAAAAAGATGGCAAAGAAAATGAAGATTTAATGGACTGAATTTTGTACAGAAAAATAAAGAAAAAGAATGAGAGAGAAGGAGAGGAAGAGAGGAGCAGAAAAGGAAGCTGAATTTCTAACTGTTCCTACATTTTTAATTGCATGCATATTTGTTGGTGTGTCTCTAAAGGAGTACAGTGAAGAACGGAAGTGAACACTAATCATTTAAAGTTACATCTGAACTGCTGTTATGCTTTCCTGCCACCTTTTCTCCAGGTGCTCTGCTTGATAATGAGCAGATGCATCAGGCTGGATATTGGAAGATGGCTTTGCCTGATCAAATGATTCATGAAAGCCTGGCTACCTCTTCTGAGGGGCTTTGGGAAGTGATCAACAGTATTCTTTGGGTGCTAACCGCCTCATAATACAAACAGATGGTTTGCATATCCAGCCCTGCCACTGAAGTTGAAAGCTTTCTGCAGCTTCATAAGAACATTTCTACTGTGGTTGGATTCTAAAGCTGTTATTTGTTAGGGTGGCAGTGATTAAAGTTCCCTGGAGCCCTCTTTCTGGCTCTTGGAAGTGTTTGCAGCTAAAACATTGCGGGTTTGTAGTAAAAGTTGAATATGCAAGCCATCCTAACCAAGGACTGCATGAATAGGCTCCCAGTCCAACCTCTGGATACTTAAGCCCTGAGCCTCCCCATTACCAGGCTGCATTAGGCAATGTTACACTCTAACTGGGATTATACCAATGGCTCAGAAATTGCCTTTCACTGCTCTAACTACTCTGTCCCACACACCCTGAAGAGGGATCCCGTGAAACTTGACAGATCACATGTCTATGGCAGAGCCCTGCCAGAGTCAAGCACTTCTGAACCAGCAGCAATCCAAGCATTTCCACCATGTGCTAAAGATGCACTGTCATGCAGAGGTGGAGTTATACTGGTGCTACACAATTTTAACACAAACCAAGTGAGACTTCTACAAGGAAGTACAAGGCAACAAGTCAGAGGTATGGATTACAATGAGCATTGCTCCGTATCATCCCTGTATATGAGGCTGCACAGCCCCTGGCCCAAGGGCTGCATCTGGCACTCCTGTGATTCCCCAGAAGCTCATGCTCCTTCCTCTGGCCTCACCCACTTTATCACAACCCCCAGCTCTTTGGTGGACTCCCAGCCTGAGCGCCGTATTGTCTGTGTTCTAGAAGGTTGAAACACTTCTCTCAAAGCTTAGTTGCTAAGCTGCTTATTCAGCCCCACTGCTTATTAGTCATCAGCTTCACCTGTCATGCAGGTCCCAGGAGGTTCTCTCCTTTGGGCTGAAAGATGCTTGACACACCTGGCATGCATTTTCTGCAGATGTCGGAGTCACCAGTGTTCAGACCAGGAGTCCAAGGAGGCAAGGAGCAGGGGTCTGTTCAGACAAATTTCTGTGCTCCAGAAGATCCAGAATGTAACCCAGCACTAATTCTTTCTCAGCCTCAGTTCAGGATTGCTGAGCTAGTGCTGTCCCATACCGTGTGATGATAACTAGTCTTTGGCCAAACTGTGTTGGGATAGATTTTTATCACCTGTCTGTTGTGTGCATTAGGGTATGGTTGAATAAATAGATTTCTTCCTGTCTCACTCCTTGTATTCATCAGCCTCATGTGTAAAACCTCTGCAAAACATGTCTGTATTTATCAGAAGGTGCCCAAAAATGGTAACTTCCACACACTCACTCACACCTGTGGTGTGATTTTAGCTTGCAACTGTGGCAATATCTCTACAGCAGTGAATGAGCAGCTTGGCAGCCTTTATGAAACTTTTCTGTTTAGTCTCAACTTTTGAAGTATAAGTGATAAAAAATGAACATTTTATTTGTTTTGGCATGTTGCTGCCCAGCTCACACAATTGCAGCAAGAAAGTGTTTGTACTGACAATCCCCAAACTGCAACTGCTAAACAAATAGATGTCTGGAACTTTTACAACCTTTAATTAAAGTTTTTATGACTGTGCTGGTCTGAAAATGCATCACCAGCATTCAAAAAAGTGATGTATGGAGCCACCCCTATGTCAACCACATCCGGAATCAAAGGTCACATATTTGTTAAACAAGAATGGACCATAAAAGTAAGCATCTTCACAGAGAACCCTCACTAATTACACCATTACATGAATTTAAATGTATTCTCTGCACTGAAATAACACACACCTTCACAGATAAATCATCTTTCTCATTATTTGCAAAGCTGTGAATAACTGGGGGAGAGTAAATAAATGCATGGAAGGCAATTTCTTGACATTCTTGTCAATATGCATGTTTGGAAGTGACAGCATGAAAAATTGCAGCAACAACTTAAAAAATGGAAATCCTCAGGGGTTGGAGGAAACACAAACCATGGAGACAGGAGCATCTGCATACTAGGACTGTGATATATGAATTCCTCTAGCCAATAAAGGAAGATCTGTGGCTGCCACACTTGTTTTTCCCTTCAATCATCACCAGTCAGAGCAATTAGCACATAATGAAAAGTGCTAGAATAAACTGGGAGGGGTGAAGGAGAAAGCCAGCCTCCCTCTAACACTAGTTGCTCTGCACGCAAGTAAGTGCAAGGACTGATGGGTTTCAGAGAAATCTGAACTCGATTTGAGAGGGAAATCTGCATAATTTGGTGAAGTGCAATATCATAATTTAATGAGGTTATAACCAGCCCGCTCCTGTATTTTTCCTTTTTTTTGCTTCAACCACTATATGCAAAGTCATGGAAGAGAATTTTACCAGCACGCACATTAATAAGGGAGTGAATTTGAATAAGGAAGAATTTGCTGTTAGAAATATGCACACATGTTATGTCAAGCTTACAAAATGGGCTTTAATTAAATCTGGTTGCTTTGGGTAGAAGTTTATTTAAAACAGACTGTAGCACTATTCTGGTGTTTTTATTTATTTTCTGATTTGCATCAGTCTTGGGGACCATTTTCCAAGCTAGCAAGGAATTATATGCTATTAGATGTTTAATAGGGCAGTCCCACCTGCAGAATCCAAATATTCCAATCAGACTTACCCCAAGCCCTGCTGTGCTCCTACCTGCAGGGCAAAACCGAGGGTGGAATGGTGCAGCCCTGCCTTTGGTCCATTCCCCCTCCAACTATTTCTGCCCCACTGCAAGCAGTGGGAAAGCTACAGTGTTCAGTGACCAGGAAGGCTTTGGATCCTGCAGATCCAAGTCCCTTCTGATTCCTCCTGATCTGTCACTTTTCCAGTTCTCGGGGTGTCACAGCTCTAACGTTGGAAAGATGATCACTGCAGAGCTATCCACAGGATCAAGAAATGGGACTCGGAAGCTGGATTCCCCCTCTGCAAGGTAGCAGAACTCTCTTTGACTTGGGAGATCTAATATTTCCCATGGTGCTGAGGATGCCCTCTCAGGGAGCGCAAGATTGAGAGTAATTGCTTTATTGATATTGATATTTTTGAATACTTCTGATGTTATATTGGAAGAAAGGAACCTTGCTGCCATGAGCTGAGGTTCCACCTTTGAGCATTCAAAAGCCACAGACCATTTTCATGACATAGCATTCCTTATTGACCCCAAAGCACAAATCATCCAGAACAAATCTCTGAACATGCATGGAGCAGCTTGTTGAACCCGATCTAGTTGTCACCTCCAGGTACTCTCCGTCTGAGTATGCCTGGAGCCCACCCCTTTGGGAGGGACCTTCCAAAGACACCTCTTCCCCATGTGCTGATTGTCTAATTGGGCTACCCTCCTCTGCTGGTGATGCATCATGGGGTCAAGAGCTGGGCTGCATCTGAGAAACGTTCTCAGAATTCACTCCCACTGGCTGTATAGCTTGGTTATTCCTGGGAACTGCCTGCCCACAGGAGGAGTCTGGCCTTGAAACAAGTGTGTCCTCTTCTCTTACCTCATCATTTCGGCATGGCCTATCCTCCACAACTCCCCTTTGATCTGCTTCACATCCCAGTTCTTCTGAAGCCCAGCTGGTAATCCTTGTCAACAGCATCCGAAGTAGCCATCCTTTTCACTCCCAACACTCACATCCCTTTACTGAGCTCCCACTCTACCAGTTATCTCCCCTTCCCATTCTTCTATTTACATATATGAATATATGGCAAAGGAAATGATTTTTAACATTTGTTCTTGTAGTTGTGGCATGTTGACACCATACTTAATGAAGCTGCCTTCTTCCAATGAAGTGGAGTTAAGATTAATCATAGTGTGCCTGGTTTACTTGACACGCTAAACTGTGAGTAATTTAAAATGGTATTTCTGTGGTAAGAAAAGGATGAAAAAACCCATAGGAAAATATAGGAGGATTAGAAATGGAAGACATGAGACACCCCCCCACCCCACCCCAGTTCCATGAATGAGGCAGGGCAACCGTAGTCTCATTGGAGGCTCCCCGGGATCAAAGGAAATAGCCCAGTATCAAGCCAGTCTCAAGTGTACAGGAAGAATTCATTTTCATTTTAGCAGTGTAACTCATGTCTAGTAATGAGGATGAGTTGAAAGAACTTCTGTCTTTAGGTTTTCATCTGACTATTACATTATTTACATCTGTGTAACTCAGGACTCTCTTAAATATTTCCTCTGCTCCAACAATATATCAGATGTAGTGAGTCACATACCTCTGCCTACCTGTTTTATTATATCCTACTAAGGTAATCAGGAAGCAGAAATCATTTGCAACCTTGTCATCTCCTAAACATTATCTAATGATTTCTTTTGCTTTTTCTGTAACTGTGCTGGGAATCCTTCCTCACCAAACAGAATCTTAAATGGCAATTTTCGTGCATCATTAAAAGCTTGCATTTCCTCTGACATGATTGGACTTATTCTTTTATGTTTGAAAATTGTTGCTCAATTATTTAATTGTGCTGTTGTTATTAACTCTTAATATTATCTTTGGCCTTTCCCATTCCGTACATTTTTCCATCCTGTTGTCTTTCTTTCAGTTTCCATACCTTTTTGTGATAGCTTTTCCTGCTGCTTCTGCTGCCCAAAGAAATTAGCTTCTAGTTTCCCACTTGATGCACCAGTTCATTTCTAATTGGGAAGATGCTATACATCACTGTCCAAAACAGGGCTGGGGAATTTGTGGTTCACCAGCATTGTCAATGGTCAGAATGATGAAAATTGTAATGCAGAAAACTGGGCTATCTAACCCTGCTCTAGAAGTTACACTCTCTGACATGATAGCATTTCCTTAATCTCATGTGGACACTATTATTTTATATACTAATATTACTCTAAATTCTTCAAATACAAGTCCTTATCTAGCTAAACTGGAACAATCCATGCAAAAGAGGGAGGTATCAGCAGGCTTTAGTTGAGTTCAAGTTTTTCAGAAGTCCAGAAAACATACTACTTGTCCTGCATTAACAAAAAACTAGCTTTAGCTGCACTGGGGATCATTTTTGACCCCAGACAAAAATGGCTCAGGTAAAGAAGCTGCTGCACATGAAAGATTTTGTTCTGGCTGATAATTTTCACCAGGAAGTCTCAATCAACATAAGAATGGCTTTCAGTTTCAGCAAGTACAGGCAGTTTAACGTTTAATCTTTCCGAGGCTGTGCAAAATGATAAAATCTGTATAATAATGCTTGGCCCATGCTTGGCCCATTGTATTATAATAATTTGGCCTACTGACTTTGAAAAGATCATAACAAAGCTTTCCATCAATGGATTTTAATTCTGTTTGCTGGAGGTCTGAGCTAAGAATCTTAGCTTTAAAAAGAGAGCAAGGTGTTCTGCATTAAACCTAGTTTTATTGCTTTGTTTGGGGTATATCAGTGTCCCATGCAACAATTTCTATGGTGATTCTGGGGAACTTTATCCCTGAGGCATGTCTTGGTTTATTGGAAGAAAGTGTAACAGGCTGGAGGCTGAAAAGCCCTGGACTGAAGGGCGGGGGGGAGGGGGGAACCTGGTAAGCAATTATAGGGCAAAATTAGCAGATAGTCAGAGGGACCGTGGAACCCTAGTGCTTGGGAGACTTGCACCTTTAAGAAACAAATTGATTTACATATCAGGATTGACTCAGGAAAACCACACCAAATGTTCTGGGAGGAAAATGTACAAAGCACTTTTGACATATTGTTTTAATCCATACCATACTTTATGATCAAATGCAGGAGCAATCTACACCAGAGTCCCTTTGGATGATCAGGGAACACTGTTGCAGTATTTATGCAAGACACACTTACCCCTGGTTGGGCCCATGCCAATGAATACAGCAGTTCCCACTGTGTTGAAAACGTGATCATGTGTCACACACAAATGCAACTGTGGGGGAAGTAGGAGGACTTGGTAAGGTGATGCATGCAAGGAGATGGGCCTTGGTTTTTGTTTTATCCATTAAGCTACATGAAGAAGCAAAGGAGAGGAGATTAAAAACAAGCTACCTAAAAAGAGGAGGCACTCAAAAGCGCCTTCTGTCATGGAGATGGTGAGGAGGATGGAGAAAGTGGTGAGGGAGGGTGTGGTGCTGCCTGCCAACATCCCCCCCCCCCCCGAGTAGGTGAAGCCAGCAGGATCAGAACCCCCCCCCCCCAGCCAGAAGCAGTTCCCCAGAGCAGGGGCAGCCCCTCTTCCATGCTGACTTTCCCAAGAATAAGCACCGTTGAACTCAGTGTGATTTACTTCTAACTAAGCCCATTGAAGAGGATGTGATTTACTTCTGGATAGGCATGCAGGTACTCTCCAGTTCACTGGGCAAGCCAGAGCGTGTGAGTGAGGCACTGCGGGGCGGGGAGAACCGCTGAGAGCAGCCGCTGAGAGTTGCTGCTGATGGGTCGAGGCGGCCCATGAAGAGGTCGGCCAGGAGCAGCCTTCCTCACCCAGCCTTTGCAGCAATGGAGAAGCTTGTGCTATGCACAGATCCACACCTCTGCAGATGCTCATTTGCAAATGCCTCCAGAAAGATGGAGAAGGGGAAGAGGAAGAAGGAGGTGGGGATGCAGATGCAGAAGAAGGAGACGGAGACAGAGGAGAAGAGGAAGAAAAAGGAGGAGGAGGTTCTTCCTCTTGCAAGCCCGTTCCCCACCAACCCAAACTATTCCTCACCCACCCCCAGAACATCCCTGCAAGTGTAGCACACATTGAGAAACATACCCCAGAAAAAAAGCAATATATGAAAACATCGCGAAGTAACTGCTCTGAAGAACTCTGAGGTATAATAGCAAACATAGCATGAGGAGGTTGCTCTTGGGTTAGTGCCATGCAACACATCGCTTAGTCAGGCATGACAGTGCCTGTAAAAATCCTGCGCACAGAGCAGCACTGTGGAGAAGGTGAGGGAGAAGCTGTGGAGGAAGAAGCCTTGGTTCCTAAACCCTGCTGGGCTTCCACTGGCCAGGGCAAAAGATGGTGATTTGGAGGTCCCCATCTGCCTGTGTGGGTGCCACAGTGGCTCGGGGTCATTTCCTCTCCTATTGGTTGCGATGGCAGGGAGGACGGGAAGGTCACTCTCCCCTCTCCTTCTGGGCAGGGCAAGTCTGTGTGGACAGAGGAAGTTTTGGGTCTGGTGGGTCCAAAGCCTCTCGCAAGGCAGTCCTG
Organism: Varanus komodoensis; assembly: GCF_004798865.1. NCBI lineage: Eukaryota > Metazoa > Chordata > Lepidosauria > Squamata > Varanidae > Varanus > Varanus komodoensis. The sequence goes on from NW_025335349.1 coordinate 27,503,810, forward strand.
ACACGCTCTTGTGTCTCTGTATTGCCTGGGCACCCCAAAGCACCACTGGCAGGGTACCCACCATGGCAGACAGCCCTGCTGTTGCCTAGGGAGGACTAGGTCTGTTGACTTTATTCTCCACCCATGGAAGAGGAGATCTGCAGCAAAAGAAGACATCCAGTTGTGTAGGGAGCAATACAGGCTTTCCTCAATTCCCTCCCTGGAGCCACAGGGCTGCATTCCTTGTCCTGCTTACACCCTTCTGCAATTCCACCTGATTTAGCCATTGTTCTGAAGTGGATCAATGTAACAACCTTGCTGTGGACCAGAGCCACGCTGGCTGCGCTAAGATTTAAATGCACTGTTTCCTGTCATCTTTTGACAGGGTCAAGCAGCTCCCTCTACATCTCCCGCTGCTATGCAGAATGACTCCCTCCTTTTCAAAGGTGGGTTGCTTCTCACGCTCTGCCTGAGAATCTTTACTAGCTTGAGGCTGCGGAGTCCTCTGCCCACTTCTTCCCCCATGCCTCCTCCCCAGAATGGGACAAGTCTCTCTGAGGAGACTGTAATGTGTGAGCTCTGGATCCCCTTTCTTCAATAGGGTCCTTCTTATCCCCAACCCACCCTTTCATTTTTTTCTTAGGAATTTGTTTGTTTTTTGGTAAGTAAAGCAATAGATTTCATTTCTAAGCCCCCAATATTGTGCCAAAATAGATATTTCTTCAGCCAGAGAGGAAGAGAAAAAGGGAGGGAGGGAGGGAAGGAGGGAGGGAGGGAGAGAGGGAGAGAGGGAGGGAGAGGGATACATAATTTTATCTTTAGAAGATTGAGAGCAGTGGAGGGGCAGTAAACCTGTGGAATTATTACTCTGAAGTTATGTATCGGTGGACAACATTGACAACGAAAGTAGACTTATAAATATAGCAAATTGATATTGGTGCTGAGTTCCTTAAAGGAAAAGTTTTATGTACTTTGACACTATTCATAAAGTCTTGCTGAGCTATCCTTATTCTACTTCACTTACTATTAGCTTATGATGTGTTTCCAGAGGAATCCATCTCTGCAAATGGATGGCTTTTGATGGCAGTGTGCAATGGCGGTGCTATATCTGTATGAGTTTTATAAGCTTATTTTGCTTGTTGGCACAGAGCTCCTTCCATTTTCCACGGTAGAAGTGTGTCCACCCACACCCTGGATTTCAGCGCTTCTGTGACAATGGGCACTTGCCCCATCTTCCTGAAATAATAGGTGATAAAACACCCATTGCATGTAATGGATCGGGATAGTTCCTGACACTTTTGTGGGCTGTTCTAGAATGAATGGCCCCCTTTTTTGGGAGGGCATGGGCGTACCCATTCTGCACACTCAAGATTCTCAAGGCACATGCCGACCGTGCGCATCCCTGACATCCTTTTCATGTACTCGGCAGACACAGTGCTGAGCTGAGTGGTTGGTTAGAGCTTTCCAAGCTCATTTTGGGTTGCCCCAGTAACTGGATCTGGGACACCCTTACCACAATCTGTAAGAGGAGATAATGGATACCAAAGAAGGAAGAATGGAATGACATTCAAGAGAGCACTGCACCTGCTTCCTTACCAGCTTGCCAGCAATCTGAAGAGACCCTTGGTGGCTCTCAATGGATCTGCAGTCCATTTGGAACAGAGCTGTTGACCGCACTGAGCCCCTTTCCACGCAGGCCCACGCATGCCGATGCAGGCAGGACCAGCGTTATCTTGTTCACAGCATCTGCCAAAGTCTTTTCTAAAATCAAAACAAGCCTTCCCTGCCTGACCAGCCACAGTTTTTTGGGTATAATTTGATTTTAAATGTTTTCATTCTCTATTTTGATTTCTTTTATTGTTTGCCACTTGGGGATCTTATTAGATACAGAGTAGCTTATGAATCTTGTAAATAAAAATAAGCTTGCTGGGCTTTCTACTGCAGAATTCTGGAGGACAATTCTAGAATGCTGGGCTAGAATTCTGCACCGTGGCCAGTGCCTGCCTCTGTGGAGCTGGAGAGTCCAGCCGTGCACGCCAAACGCGATCACCCCTTCCATTGCCGTCCCTCAGCAAGGAATGCTCCTGGGGGTCGCACATACCCACCGCAACTGCAAGTGCCGGCAGCCTTAAAGTCCTCCAATCCATGTTGGTGGTGGCCATTAGCACCTGATGAAATCTGCAGTGTTCAAAAGGAGCATCAGCTGTGTATTGTGTCCTGTGTGATAGACTGCGATCACCAATCCCAGGAGTCCCAGGAAGAGCTTCCAGCTGCTTGTGCCCTCCGGGGTGGAGTCTGGATTTCAGAGGGAACTTCAAAGGCTTCAGACTATGCGGCTGGCCATCCTCAGAGGATCCAGGCACCCCCAGGAGCGAGCAGCTGGCGTCTGCACATACACCTTGTGACTGGGGAGGGTTCAAGGCTCCCGAGAGGGATCTGGTCCGAAGAGGCTGGCCTATGTTCCTGGTGTGTGTGGGGTGAGGATGTCCTCGCTTTCATAGAGGGTGGCCAGAAGACAGTCTTCTGCTTGAAGGTGCCCTCTCTTTGAAGGGTTCTCCTGTCTAGTTCAGGTTTAGAGATAAAGCGCTGTTGTCCACCATCAGCATGTGCCTAGGCAGCAGATGGAGCAGGCTGGCACACGGGTCACTGGGCCATTTCTTCTTAAATGATAGCAGTAATGTTTAGTTTTGCATCTATTCATACAAATTAGCATATGCAAATGGCTGCCCTCTTTTTTTGGTGTCAGATTGTCCCTTGCCCTGAGAGTCTCACCCATGTCCTCTCAAGTTTTCTTCTAGCTTCCGCTTCTTCCGTGTGGGGGCCTTGGCCACAGGCAGGCAGCGCTGGTTGGACTCGGCTATGATGCATGGCAAGCGGGAAGAGATGGCACCAGGGACTGTAGGCCACAGCCTGGATACGGATTTGGGCACATGCATACAGCATCTTCCCCTCCTCTCCTCCCCACAACAGCCCCGCTTCCTGCCTCTGCATTCCTCCAGACTGTATATCAAGGGGAAGAACGAGCTGCTCTCTTTGATGGCTGCAAACACGCGCTGAATTTAATCCGCACAGTTGTCAAAGGCTCTCCACTATGCAAGCAGGGCACATGCCCTGAATCGTGGTGGAGGGGCGGGGAAGCGGTTCCTGCTCCAGAGGAGGCCTTGCTCTTGGGCAGCCTCCCAGAGCAGATCTGCAGCCCCCAGCTCCTGCCAGAGAGTGAGGCTCACGGGAAGGAGTGGGGAGAGTGGGCCTGGGGCTTGGCAGGCTGCCCCAAGAGTGGGGCACACTGCCAAACTCTGCTCTGCTCGTGGTTCCAGCCCGGAGGCTCAGTCCCAGGTGGGAGAGGAGCACGTTGCCACGCTTCCTGCATTCACACATAATGACAAGCCTTTCCTGCCATGGCTTGCCGTGATGTGTGCACACAGCCGTTGCGTCACTGCTGACAACCGTGACAGTTCACAAGGGCCAGTCGGCACGACTGCTTCAGCCCACAGGACAAGCAGCAGGGGTTTTCTCATGGTTTCCTTGTCACGTTGTGACATGCCCAGGGGAATAGAGTGGGCTGTTTGCGGTGGGGTAAGGCGATCTTCAGAAAATTTGCCGGCTCCAAAAAGTGTTGGCACTTTCACCAGAATAACTTTCAGTGTTCAAAGCATGGAATTTGTAAAAAATGCAATCCTTTCAGATTTAGCAGAACACTATAAGGAGCACGTGCGCCCTCCCCTCCCCCGATGTCATAGATAGCCTACTTCCTATTAGAGCATTAGGAAAGTGCTGACATTGTAGAAAATCATGTCTGTGGCAAGCGTGCAGGCTAAATTCAATTAAAAGGTAAATTGCGAAACTGAAATCCTTGAAATATCCATTTTTAAGCTTCAGAGGAGGTTTCTCCACTTTAAGAACTCTGGGTTATTTTATGGAATATGACCCAAATGCATTGAAGACATTTGTCTTGGTGAAACAGTTATTTTTTGCACTATGTGAGTTATATTAACATGATCACCGTGAGACAGATGCATTCAATGCTGAATTTAATTTTTCACGTTCTGTTCTGTTCTGCTTTGTTTTTTGTTTTGGCAAATAGCTAATCCACAGGCAACCAGCTAGGGTCATAAATACATTTCTTGACATATTGAAATGAATGCAACTAAATTAAGAATGGAAGGGGAAAAAAATAAAATCCATCTGCATTGTTTGTTGCCGTTTACTCTTTGTGCTTCAAAGAAGAAAGGAGGCTTTTCTTTTCCCATTTGTCAGTTCCTTTCCTTAACGGGCGCAGCATCTCAGCCATGGTTACCCTACCTATGGCCACCAGTGGCTCTGGCTGCTGGTAACCTTGCACCGCGTGGTCCCCGGTTAACCAAGTCCTCTGAAGGCTTCCTCTGCCTCTGTGTGATGGGGAGGGCAGGGGGTGATGGCCCAAGCTAAAGCTTTAAATCTTTGAACCCTCCCATTGAGAGGACATCAGGAAAACACTCTCTATGTTCAAGAGGCACCATTTGTTAATGTATATTAACTGTTTGGCAGCCCTGACCTTCTTGGCTGATATCCCAGTGGAGCCCTGCAGTGCTCATTCATCCTTGCTCACGGGGCAGCAATCAGCAATGGCATCCTGAATGTGGCAAGCCTTGTTTGATAACCGCTAGGCATGTGCAGGCCAATCTGGGTTAAAATGCCCATAGAGTGCAGTGCAGCAAATTGAGCAGGCAGAATGTAAAACATTTCAAACATGTGATTATGGCAGTTGGCCAAGTCTAGTAGTAAATGTGGCAAGTCTTAGTTTAATTTTAATGCCTTATTTTGCTGGGTTACTTTTATAGAATGCTGGATTTGCATTTTGTTCCCTTCTGTTCCTGTGTCTAATCTACTGTGGGCTGGAAACGGAGCTTCCTGCAAGGTCCTTTTTTGGGATACGAATCCCCCCCCCCGCCCCCAGCTTCAACAGGGCCTCCTGATTCTCTCTGCAGCCCTTTAAGAGGGCTGAAGAAGCTACCAAAAGGCAGAAACGTTCACATCCTCTGGTGTGTTGATCCAGTTCTAGTCTGGATCTGCCCCAGTTGGTGATATGCCATTAATAAAATAAGGACGAATAGGGCACATCTCTTCATCAGTACAGCATTTCTTTGTGCCGGCCAAGCTTACTTCTGGCTTAGCCGGATGAGCAAACCCTACGAACACCAAGCAGTCCCTCTCGCTCCTGCCAGTGGATCCATTTGTGCTTTATTCTCTTCAGTGCAGCACCAGGATACAGATGTAGTAAAATGGTTCTAGGTTAGGCCAAGTCAGACACAGTCTATTAAGCATGCATGATGTCCTGGCAGGAGACTCAGTAAACCTGTTTGTCCTGCTGCCCTGGAACTGCAAAAATGAGACACTTGTCAAGCACCTGTCAGTCCAGCACACAGGGCTGGTGGGCTGCGCTTGGCCTATTCCATCACACGTTGTGCTGGCCTGTTCCAGATTTCATGAAACTCAGCTCCTTGCATTTTCCAGGGTTCATTCTCGTGACACATGGGGAATAGGAACAGCAACACATCCATCCATCTTAGCTTGATTTGATGTCATGTTTCTGCAAACACTGCAGAGACTCTTGCCTGGAAGAGGCTAGGCTTGCTTTTCTGCCGGCCGCCTGGGACAGTGAGCTGTGGCGAGGAGGCAGTTGTGAAATGCACTGCACGCTCGGTGATAATAGGAGGTCCTGCCGGCAAAGCGTTGCTCGCTGACAGCAAAATCCAAACTTCATGCAGTATTCAGGCATTGACATTAAGTCTCCAAAAAACGCATGGGACAAGCAGAGCCCCCGACAGGACGGCCTAATTTGAATGGGGACTGCAGGTGGCGCAGTGGTTTAAACTGCTGTGCTGCAGGGCTGGTTGATTGAAAGGTCGCCGGTTCGAATCTGCACAACGGGGTGAGTTCCCCTTGCTCCGTCCCAGCTCCTGCCAACCTTGCAGTTCGAAAGCATGCAAATGCAAGTAGATAAACAGGTACCACTTCGGTGGGCAGATAACAGCATTCCGTGCACTTCGGTGTTTAGTCACACCGGCCACATGACCACGGAGACTGTCTGAGGACAAACACTGGCTCCCTCGGCTAGGAAACGAAGATGAGTATCGCCCCCTAGAGTCAGGCATGACTGGACGTAATGTCACGGGGAAACCTTTACCTTTACCTTTATGCATGGATGTTGTTCTGCTTCATTCGAATCCATGTTTTCAGGATGGGCTCTCTGATTTCCTTGTACTTGTGGTTGAAAGTAGCATACTCAACTCAGCCAGACTACTGGAAAAATGCAGACCTTCTTGATCTATTTGTATCCGTGGCTGCTTCTTTGCACCCGTTTTCCTATTTGCGATCTTCAGTTTTCTTTCACAGTCATTTACATCAATTAGCTGTAGTGAATCACCCAATTTTATTTACAGAGAGGTGTAGTGTTCTGAACACATTGATAAAATCATGTGGTCCTAATTAAAAAGAAGTGAAAGCAACTAAGATCAGGGACAATGAAGGCAAAGAAGAAAGAGGGTGCCGAGAAGCAGTAGCAGCCCTGGGGGTAAAAAGAGAGCTGGATAGCATTCAGACAATGTGAACATGCTGGCTTTGCAGAAATGTCTGCTAGTTCTGGTCCTTCAACTGATTATACATGTTAGTCACGTAATCAGGTGATCAGGCAAAAGATAATTTCTTGCAGAACAAATATTCCTATTCACTGATAAAGAGGTGCAAATTTCATTGGGCCAGTGGGACCTTGGAAACATCTTTCAGAGTCAGAGTAGGGATCAAAGGATACATTACAGGCCTAGTCCTTTTTGGAAGATGAGTTTATACCTCACAAACAGATCCTCAGAGCTTGCTCTTTGCCATGGATATCCTTCGGATGCCCCGTAGGTGATAGGTGTGTTGCTGTTACAATTTCAGTTCACTTAACAAATCAAAAACCAAATACTTATTTTTGGCTCTAGAAATTCACAGTGCTGCATTTAACTAGTTGATCTTAGGGTGGGATCTTCAAAAAATGTGTGGGTGAACATTTCCGTACATATAAAGAATTCCCTGAGAAGGCACAACTTGTGACTTTCCAATTCAAATGGAGCCTTCCAGGTATGTATGGATGCCATCTTCCAGGCTTGAGAAAATCTTCTTTCTCTGTCCTTGGACTAAAGTGAGATAGAGGCTATCAAAAACACAGAAGGCCGCTGCAATGCATTTGTGCTGGGTTGCATTTGACTTGGTGGGCCACAAAATTTGCAGGCTTGAACTGGTACCGCCATGCAGGGCTTCTGCAAGCAACTCTGTGTTAGCGGCCTCCGGAAGCCATTCGAGCCCTTCTCATAATCAAATAGCCATTTATGGGGCAAAGAAAGCAGGGATGCTTTTAAAAAATAAGTTGAGATATTGAACAGTAGCCACCATTTGAACTCTACTTTGCATCTCAAATAATGAGAGTGAATTAAAATACAAGCAATAAGTCCGTTTCATGTGAGCATGTCCATCACTGGAGATGGGTGGATGGCGTTTGGATGAAATATTGTCTACCGCATTTCATTTGTGCAGCGTTGTCATGGCGCACAGGCACAGAGCACATGTTTAATGAATGGGGCCCTCGATCTGGGAAAACCTTGGCATCCAATGTCTGAAAACATTGCTTATTAGTCGTTACTGTCACATTTCAAATTATGCCTGAAAGGGAGTTGAGGACTGCAATCAGCCCCTTTCTCGGCTGTAGTATTATATCATTAAAGGATAAATACTGGGATATACTGGAGTAGGCAGCGGCTGGGTGGGGAGAAGAGGAATGTGTTGGGTTCACACTCAGCACTTTCCCTTTAGTTGTGTAACTGGTCTGCAAACGTTTATCTCTATTCACATGTCTCTGCCTTCTTTCGGTTTTATATGTTTTCCGACAGACTATTTCTCAACATGTCCTTTCCCTACTAATTACTGAACACTTTGCGCTAGTGATGCCTAGGTAATATTGGCAAACCTGACCCGCCAACAAATCTGGAAGCTAGCAGACTTTCAGTTTTAATTCATCTGCCTTGGTGTCTAAATTGTAAACAAATGATTTGTCTTGGGCACATATGAAACGTGCCAGACAAGAATTGAAGTTGCGTGGGAGTGAAATCCAAGATCTGGGGAACACACTGTAATGACAGGCAAACTTGCCTTGGCAGAACTGATGCTGGGAGAGGCACTCACAAACCGAAGTGGTGAATGTCTGGGGGAAAGGTTTTTACTCACACCAAAGAGTTTGGAATTCACCTGTAATTGCCGGTCCTGTCTCAAGCCTCCACGGCTGTGAGTTGCTCTTTCCTGGTGACTCTGCTTCATTGGTGGAAGCAGAAGGAGGTCTCTCTCTTCCCTTTCCCACTGTGGCTGTGGAGGAAAGCAGTTCCATAGACCGAAGGGGAGCATCTTCTTCCTGCTCATCCTCCCTCTCTCCGTCTCCGTCCCAAGCATCTGCAACACTGCTACAATAGCATCTCCAGCACCAGAATCTCTCCCAGGGTGCATGATGTCCCTACTAACACTCTGGGAAATTGCATTACATTTCCCTGTAGAGGGATCCCACATTCCTGGATGAAAATCTGAGCCAGAGACAAGACCCTGAAGCTCACATTTAGAGATGTGCTTTGTGATGGCTGGCCTGAAGTAGCCTCCTCAGCCAGACCATGTCACATCACGGTACCCAGCCCCAAGAGGCAGTAACCCTCTTCTGCAATCAACGCTGTGACACTGCTGAGCTGGCCCAGGGGCTGTGTCGGTCCCACACTGCCACTCAGCCACGTTGCACAGGCACCTCCAGGAACGAGGGAGCAGCACCGGGCTGGGCAGCCAGGCCGTACTTGCCAAATTCTTTGTCCTTCACCACCGATTTGTGGCTCTGAGAAGCTAATCGCTTGTGCCCGCAAAATGGTTTGCCTCTTTAAACTGCCCAGGATGGTTGCATGTTTAGAATCTGGCTGGGCTTCTTCCCATTCTATGCCTTCCCTGATCCTTTAGCAATTCCTTTGCCCCGTTTCCCCGTGAACCCTGGCTGTGTACTCCAGGGGTGAAATCAGGGAGAATCTTTACAGATGGCTGGGTTATTGGGTCACGCTGGGTTGTGGCCAGGTTGCAACCCACCTGGACTCCCCTAAGGGCACAGGTGAGCTACAGGAAAGCACAACCCAGAGCACCCCAGTGCAATCCTTAGTCATCCTCAAGGGATCAAGAGTGCTCCAGGACTGAGGAGACAGGTTTGTCCGCTGCTTGCTGGTGCTGCTGGTACTGGCGGGCCCTTTGCCCCATACCCAGCGCCCTGCAAGGGGGCGGCTTGCAGGCTCCAGATCAACACAGCATTAGCTGTTGCTGCAGCAAGAGCAACGGCATTCCAGGCAGAGGAACATTGCTCAGCAAGAGCCAGCGGGCTGCGTGGCTTTAACATTGTGCAGACAAGCCCTGCCAAGCCAGGGGTCTCTCCTTCCTCCTCCCGCTTTGATTGCTCCTTTGGTAATCAGTTGTGTGGCAGGGCTTGTGTTGCAACCAAGAGCCACAAGCCAGATGGCTCGAGCTCTGAGGGAGCAAACTGTGGGGGAACCGGTACTTGGCAGTGTCATGCCAACACATGGCTGAATCTTCTGAAAATATTTGAGGAAAGTGGCTCGATAGCCGGCTGGCATAGTGCAAACTGTTCTTACCCTGAGGAAAATAACCATGAGACTAATTCAGATCATGCTGTCTGCATGTCAGAAGTGAGCTGTACATGGTCCCACTACCTCTGTGTGCCTGTGCGCACACGTGTGCATACGTGCTTGTCCTACGGGTGGAGATCATGGTTGATAACACTAACGAAGAAAGCCCAGTCAGTCTTAAGCCATCGCATTAAACTTTTTTAAAAAATCAAAGCAAAAATACCAATTTTGAATTTTAAGAATCTTATCTTGAATTTGAGCAATAAAATCGAGAAATTGGTGCATTTGAAAATTTAATGATATTTGTTACAGCTCCAACAAAACTTGTATTACATTGAATTGTCTGCTATGTTCTTGGGGACCCTTTCCTGCCCAGGGAGATACCTCAACCTGTAGTGCTAGAAACTGGCACGTGGGACTGCTGTGCATGAAGCTGTGGGGTTCTGGGTTCTTCTCAGCAGCTCCCACCACCGCATATCTCAACATGAAGGGTGAGCATCACCTCCTCCCTCTTTTTTTCCAGAGATGTCCCTTGAATGTCTGCAATGTTTGATGCTCTGGGTCAAGGTGGGAGCACGGGGTACTCTGGCACCCCCAGTTCTCATACTTTGACTGGGTCAAGTTGGCGGTTAGGTTCCAAATGCTCAGCCATCTTTGCTGTATCTTAAAACCAAGAATAAGAAAGAACCCAAAGGGAAACCCATGCCTGCTGGACAGCCATCTAACAAGGTCTCCTCTGGTCTCTGGTATGAGCACGCAGACTCCTTTTCTGTGAGGCGAATGCCAAATACGAGTTGTATCAGACACCTCCTCTACTCTTGTGTGACAGACATTTTCTGAAAAAGGGGGACTTCCATTTTGATAAATCCCAGGGCATCTTTCCTGTTTTTGTTACACCTGTTGCACAACATGTTTGAAGCAAGTCGGTGTTACCTGCTCTCCCTACAAAATAAGGATAGCAAAACACTTTTGTAATAGAAAATCCACAGCTATTCTGTTTGGCTTCCCTGGAATTGACCACTGATGTTCTCCAGAAATCCAGTGGTTCCAAAAGGGAAAGAGAGAGGATGAGGAGGTGTCTGAGAAGAGACTTGCTCTTTTAAGCATGTGGAGGCTGTTTCTTGGAAGAGTTCAACATTCAACAAGTTCAAACACTACCTTGTTAAACACATTTATTGATTTCTTGACAGTAAACACAGTAAGTAAATGACCATTAAAATATGAAAAAAATACAAAAGCATCTAATTTGACTTGGTCCAATCCTGGTTTGTCCGTAAACAAAAATAGACCTTTCCCCACAAAATATACAAGATTAAGCTGGTCTGCTTCAAGAATGGGCTCAGATAGGGACAAGGACATTAGTCACTTAAGGTCTCCTCCTATGCAGGGTTAGATAGAAAAAAGTCCTACAACCCAGCATCCCCCAGCTAGCAATGCTAAGCATGATAAGGCGTTCCTCACCTCCCAGTCTAACCCTGCATAGGACCGCAGGGTGTCCTAAGGGTCAGGCAATAGGGCAGCAAGTGTGCCTTTGTTGTGCGATCCAGATGCCCTCTCTTCTTTTGGGGAGTTATCCTTCTTTCAGGACCATGAGACCTGAATCTTGTAGGGATGATGGGAATCTTTGCCCAGAGGTGGAGATGGCTGTGATGTGGAGGGCTGCCTGGAATGTGCTACATGCGCTGATTGGTCCGTGTCTGAGCCACCTCCCTTCACGGCATCAATTCCATGTTGTGACCCTTTACAAGCATTTAGCCTGTAAAGTGGGGACCCTCCTGGAGCTGAATGGCTAGTCTTAAGCCAAAAAGGCCCCAGTCAAAGCCCTTTCCTCCCTATAGGACAGTGACAAAGATGGCGAGTTCTTCCCTCATGGATCATTCAGATGTGCATTCATGGGCAGTTGAGGTACATGAGCAGAGAACTCTGGAACCCTTCGTACTGCTCACCACAGGGAGGAGAGGAAAAGAGCTTGAGTGATTGGGAGCAGGGCACCAGTGGTGCTGGTGCTCTAGCCCCTACTGGGTTCAAAATCGGTCCAGTAAAACTTACTTTTGGATGTAAGGGCATACCATGACTTAACGGCCTCTTACACTTCTCCACCTTATTTGTGGGGACAGCAACACTGGGGAAGGGGGCATTCCCTGGCAGTTTTCTAGGATGCAAGAAATGCGCTGGCATTTCCCATGGGTGGCGCTCAGCATTATTCGTGGCAGCATATTTAGTCTTTTTTCTGGACTCTGTTTTGTGCTGATCCCTTGAGGAGCAGCATGTGCATTTCCCACAATGCCCCTGCCACCAAGTTTGTGTGTCTGTGTGAAATGGTGGAGAACATGTGAAGAAAACTGCGCCACACAGGCAGCTTTCTTTTTAAGGAGTGGGGATGAGGAAAAGGGAAATCACAAGGATTTTCAGAAAAAAGGAGAAATTTCACCTACATTGCATTATAAGCTAATTATACAATTAGATAAGGCCTAAGATATATTAAAATTTTCTTGTATGTGTCTGGTGTCATCCTTTCTTAATCCCATCTTGTAATTAAAGCTGCTCTACTTTAAGGCCCGATCCTATGGTCTCCGCATGTAGTTTGGGGGAACCATAGGATTCTTTTGGTGGGGGGGGGGGAGGATAGCATCATTTGGAGTCCCAGCTGTGAGGCCCTGTGACCTTGCAGCTGGGACTCTTGATGCAGAACTCCCTCCATGCCCTTCCCACAGCAATCCTGCCAGCTGCCCCTCTGAGCTCAGAGAGGAAGGAAAGGGCCATGCCAGAGG
>NW_025335349.1:27516333-27731761 GCF_004798865.1 Varanus komodoensis
AGCTGCCCCTCTGAGCTCAGAGAGGAAGGAAAGGGCCATGCCAGAGGTGGGGAGTGGAGGAGACTGGGCCCAGGGCATTTGCTGAGTTCTAACTGGGCACCAGCCTCCTTCCCTCTCCTCTGGCACTTCATCTAGATGGCTAAAAATGGGCACCTGGATGAAATGCATAGGGCACAGTGCTGCAGGGATGGAGACTGCATCCACCATGCATTACCCCATACTTGGGATGCACATAAGCTTTTGCGTTTGGAGGCTTAAGTGCATCTTCAGTGGAGGTCGCTGGATTGCACCCTTAAATGTATGCCCAGTTGTTCTTTAGCCTAGTCAACCTGGCCACAAAGTAATAAAGTAAGTTTTATTTTGCTCAGTGTAGTCAGAAGGCTAGAGCCTTTTTCATTTTGGGGAGAAAAAAAGCGAGTGTAGTAAATTCATCTGTTAAACACATTTATTGAATTGTTAACAGTAACCAAACACAATGTATGACCTTTGTAAAACAAGAAACAGAAAAATGGATTAATTCCAGTCTTGGCAGTTCCTACTACAGATATGTGATGACGGGAAAATATTTCAATTTCCTTTATATTCTTCAGTGATCTATTTACAATACTTATCTCAGTATCTGTCCATTATTAAATAAACAGAAGGTTCATGATCCAGAAATAAGTTTCCCTTACAATCTTCTAGTTCTGCTTTGCCAGTAACCAGTAATGGAAGTGATATAATGAGAGCTTTCCAAGGATTACTTGGCACACAGAACACAAATCCACTTGGATGTGGTAGCGGACCACCATTTTTTTTAATGGGGGGGGGGCTGATGGGAGGGGGAAGGAGAGAGGGGGGAAACAGAGAGGGCGTTTCATATGTACAAAGTCTGAAAAGTCTTTTCCTTGTGAGCTATAGTAGTTTCAGGAAAACAGTATCAAAATTGTAATCATGTTAACGGTAGATATTGTCTTTATTTTTGTTATGACTGATCATATGAATAAATTTCATTTAGCTGAATTCCCAGCTTGGCATCTTTTTTGTTGGAGCGTGGCTGCACGCCTGCCAGCTATGAAGTACAAAGACCGAGGACTGAATGAGGTTGGGGCATCCGCAGTACGTCAATTCACAGTAGTAGCATTCCTCTGAGGTTAAGAGTTCTTCCTGCTTTTGTCTTAATTACTTGAGCAGCCATTCATTTACTGAAAGGGAAAAGCAGCACATACATTTCCATAATGACATTGTAAAAAGTTTTCTACTATAAGGAAAGGTCAGGGATCACAGACTGGCCTTCTTGATGAGTTACTCAGAAAGAAAGAGTGGTATGCAGCTTCTCAGGTAGAGAAGCCAATAGATAGACAGACAGAGAGACAGAGAGACAGACAGATGGGGGGGGGGGGAGAGAGAGAGAGAGAGAGAGAGAGAGAGAGAGAGAGAGAGAGAGAGAGAGAGAGAGAGAGAGAGTGAGAGTTTGTGTGTATGAGCAGCAACAAGAAAATGGAAGAATGTGAGATAAGGAGACACATGAAAGAAAACTTCTTCATTTCATTCCTCTTGGAAAGGGAAGTCCACCGGAAAGCTGAATATTTCAAAGCAGCAGCACAACTTATAGTTAAGGTGTGCTGTGCTACTTAAAGATGGAATCCTATGCAAATTTAGGCAGAACAAACACCTCCAAGTGCCAGCATGGCCCAACCGGTATGGTGGGGGGGGGGGCACGGTGGGAGTCGTAGGGCCTTTTCCTGCCTAACCCTGAGGGTGCAAGCCAATGCCCCTCACCTCTGTGAATGCAAGTCTCCACAATCAGGGCTTCTGTCCGTCCAACGCATGGATCTAGGCTCTGCGAGGGTAACTGTGATTGCTGTGCCCGGCACGCTGTATCTATTTGATCTAGATCATGGCGGAGAGAAAGTGCTGGGGAGGAGGAAGGAAGAAGGCTGGGTGCGGGCAGGAGCTGGGGCAAGCTGTTGGCCCAGTCTCCTCACTCCCAGCACGCCCCTTTTCACCTTCTCCAAGACCTCACTGCCACCTCAGGGAGGCAGCCAGTGTGGCTCCTTCTGCACCCCCTGTGAGTGGGGCAGGGTGGAGGGCCTGGCCTTCCAGGTGCCTCCTAAACTCCCAATCTCAGAAGACAGTGCCAGGAGGCCCCTAGATTGTGCCTTAGGCCAGGCAATTTGAAAGTGTCTCCAAACAAAATAGGCATGGATACAGTTCTAGCACTTATCTAATTTATTTATTTATTTAAATGGCTTTTAAAATTGATTGTTTTGTCATTAAGCTCCTTTTTGCTTTTGCTTTTGAATTATCTCTCTTCTTTGGGGATTTATTACAGCCTCGGGCTCTCCATTTGCGAAGAATCCTTCAGAAGAGGTATTTCCCATGTGAATACATTTTATGTTTTGAGCATATTTGTTTTCAACTCATTATCTTTGCTTGTATTACTTCAACTTACCCTAATGGTCGGACTTCAGCTGGAAGCAGCTAAGTCATATTACTGATTCCCATATACATTATTTTGCTGAGGGTTTAGAAGCTTGTTGCAAAATGTTTGGGGAGGGATCGTAGCCCGGGATAGAGCACCTGGATCTGCACCTGGAAAGGCCTTGGTTCTATCCTGGCATCCCCAAACAGATGATCAGGAAGCAGGTAATGGGTACGAGACCCCTCTGGCTGAATGCTGCTGCTAGTTAGTGGAAAAGCTTGGGCTAGGTTGACAAATAAAGATGTCAGAAAAATCTGCAAGAGACTGAAAGGGTTTTGGAGATTTATTAATTTCACCTGAAGAATCTGCAGCAGACGAGGTTTGCTCGATTCACATGGATTTAACACTTGCAGATTCTTTACTTTAATTTTATGCAAACTCACTTGTAAAAGAGTATGAAAAAAGCCTGACCACATATTTGCATTTCCTCTCATGGACTCACTCTCAAAGACTGAAAATGGGTATTTTATGTTAGGACAGGGATTTATGCATGTTCAGAAGGACAAATTTGGACCAATGGGTATGAACACATCCATATGTGTTCATATGAGAGAGCCAGTGTGGCGTAGTGGTTAAGAGCATGGAGCTGGGACTCAGGCGATCCGGGTTCGAGTCCCTGCTCAGCCATGGAGCCCACTGGGTGACTTGGGGACAGTCACAGACTCTCAGCCCAACCTACCTCACAGGGTTGTTGTTGTGGGGATAAGTTGGAGGAGGAGAATGATGTAAGCTGCCTTGAGCCCTTTGTAGGAAAAAGGCAGGATAGACATCGAAAAATAAATGAATAAAATGTGGTTCCCTCAAGGAACAGATGATGGGATGAATGGCACCTGAAATTCTGCAACATGTGGGCAGAACAGAATCCATACAAAATCCATGGACAAAGTAGCTTGACCTTGTGGAAAGCAGCATCCTGCCTTCAGAGAAAAAGGGCTCCATGAAAAGGAGCGCCACAAAATATTCAGGACACTCCTTTTAAAATGGAAAGAATGCACAATACATACCTCTATACTGTAGTTTCTGTGCTCTATTGTTTGGGCAATCTTTCCCCTGTAAACTAAAGTTGATGTTTGTTCGGATACACCGATTGTTGAGAGGCTGGACTGGTCTGAAGTTGTCGCTCATACTCAGAAAAATCTGTGAAGGCTGATTCTGGCTTAGCAATCGTAACGAATGCATCTGCACAAACAAAAAGGGACCCACATCACACAGTAAGAGATACATCTGCTGAAATTTAGGAATGAAACTTAGGAGTGAGCTGAAATTCAGGGTGGACAAAGGTACTGCCAGAGTCTTGTTTATTCTGCAGCGTAATACTATTGCTAATAATCAAATGGAAACATTCTGTTCCATGCAAGGCTGAATGTTGCAGCTTTGAGAAGTTCAAGTTTATTTTGCTTACTTGGACTAATTTATTCTCTTTCTGGTAGTCAAGAGTGAGAGGCAAGCAGCCACAGGGGACTGAAGCCTTGCTCTGTGATCAGTGGAAATTGTAACAGTCAACTTGATCCTATAAGAATTGCTGAAGTAAAGATTTTGCAATACAGACCTATTCCCTGTTTAATCACAGACTCCCTCCCAGGTGTGACTGTAGATGTTAGCCTGGCCATACAGACAATGCTGACACTTCTATGGGAGCAGGAACCATTTTTCTTTATGGGCCCATAACCTAGGGATGTAATTCTGCCTTAATAAACAGTGCAGATGGTGACTTGGAAGTCCTGCATGTTGCAAAATACCTTGTTGTCTACCTTTTAGGCAGGCTGCTTGTGCGGCCAGCAGGAATCTCCCCTTTCGTTCAGTTTATATTTTGAGCCTTTCTAAATGCCACTTTATGGCAGGGGTGCTTTGAGTTGCCATTCCCTCTTCCCCTCCATGTGTCACCTCTCTGAAGTATTAAACGAATAATAAAGGGAGGAGCCCAGGATGTAGACTTGATAGATTTTCCTGAGAGAGCTCTATTCTAATGGTAGAAAGGGAAGGGTTGTGTCCAGTAGCCTTTCTTTCTGTATTTTCAAATTATAAACTGCTTTGGCTGTGAAAAGCCAAATGCTTTTCTGCTTTTCTCTGCTTTATACTACAGAGATAAATTAGCATTTTACATAAAAATTGCAGTGGGGGTTACACCACCATGATAACCCCTTTAAGCACCATTGAAGCACTGTGAAAGCTATTGTCCCATCTCTGAAAGCTGTCCCCTCCCCACCCCTCCAGCTACAAATGGGGCAGGGTTATTTTGACACACTTTAAAAAAAACACTCCAAAACGTGTTCAGATTTGGAGGAAAAAGAATGGCAGGGAGAAGGCTAAAACTATACTTTGGAAAGGCCAGATCAGTTTACAGGTGGAATCAGACCTGTAGGAAGCTCTAAATGCAATTCAAAATCTACCTAGCTGGAGGGTCATCAACTGAATTTAAAATACCTCATACAAAACACATTCCAAACTGCATTTCTACCTTTCACACTTGCAGGTCAACAGCAAGGGCTTCTTTCATAAGGTTGTTAATATAGTCTATCTACTTTTGCTTCTGTTGCAGAATTAAGGCATGTGCACTATCTGAGCAGTGTTTCCTGCCTTTCTGTGACAGAACCTCTCGGTGGGACTCTGGGATAGGTGAATAGCACAAATACCCAAAAGGAAACAGTTTTCTTTCACCACCAGAAATAATACCCCATCCTCCCTGCTCCAAAGGACCCGCAAAAAGTGCTATTTACAGGAAACTCACACAACTTGGGTGAAAAGGGTTGCAATGTCACTTAAAGAACCTGCAAATGACTGTGAGTTGGGGACAACACAAACACAGTAAATGCCTCATGCAGAAAAGCTCCGGGAGAGGTCCCAGAGCACTCGCAATGGCATTGGAGAAATCAGTCCACGTCCTGCTTGTCTGACAGGGCCCTTAGGTAGGAGGCATTGTTCGGAGGCAGTGGCAGAAAGTGGCTGGGACTCCCTGTTACTTATTAAAGCCACGCTGCTGCCCTTCAAGAGTGGTCCGGTGTACAACACAGGCTGACAAATCCACAGCTCTGTTTTCCAGGAACCAGTTCAACTTCCTCATGGCCATCTTGAGATGAGGGATTTCAGGAAATGCCTGAGTCGGAGAGTTACTGCCCCATCCCAGAAATCTATAATGTGCCAAGGGAGATCAATGCATTGAGCCTAGTCTCTGGTTGAGACTGCTCAGTTGCCTTTCTGTGGATCTGGTAAGGCTGACAGGCTTCTGGCAGTGAGTGGCTTGCCTACATGTCTGTCACAGAGCGACTGGCCAGTCCGAATGGCCTATAGGAGGGATCAGCTGAGTTGCTCCGATGCGACAGCAGGGCAGGTGAAGCATTGTAGGAAAGCGAGGGTAAAAGAACCAGGGCTGGGTGGAGGCAATGAAAAGATACGTTCAGAAAAACATGAGGAAAGAGGGAAAGGAACCTGTGTGTGTGTGTGGTGGGGGAGCATAGGAAAGGGTGCATGGGGAGGGGGGCATATGACCAGGAGCTGGAAAGGAAGGAAGGCTGAAGGTTGGATTTCTGTAACACGCTCTACGTGGGGCTGCCCTTGAAGACAGTCCAGATACTTCAGATGGTGCAAAACAGAGCAGCCAGGTTGCTGACGGGAACTGGGCGTTATTCTCATATAACCCCAGTCCTCTACCAGCTTCACTGGCTTCCCATCGAAGTCCAGGCTCAATTCAAGGTGTTGGTAATTACTTATAATGCCCTTAACAGCTTGGGACCCAGATACCTGAAGGAACGCCTGCAGCCATATTTGCCCTCCTGCCCCTTGAGATCGGCAGCAGGGGCTCTCCGCCGGGAGCCTTCCGTAAGAGATATCAGGAAGCAAAGTACCCGGAGGAGGGCTTTCTCTGCGGTGGCGCCCCATCTGTGGAATGCGCTCCCCAGAGAGGTCCGCCTGGCACCATCGTTATTCGGCGCCAGGCCAAGACCTTTTTGTTCAAACAGTATTTTAATAAACTTTAATATTTATAGTTTTAATTGTGCAGCCAGTGTGTTTCCAAGTTTTAATTGTAATTGTATTTGTTTTATTTATTTGTTGATGTGAGCCGTCCCGAGGCTATGTAGCAATGGGGACGGCATATAAAAACTTTAAATAAAATAAATAAATAAATAATAAGGTCATATGCATGAAATAACTAGCCATGTCTTTACAGCAGTCATCCCCAGTGGCCGTTCTGGACTACTATTCCCAGTGGCCATGCTGGCTGGGGGGTGACAAGACCTGAAGTCCAAAACATCTGGAGGGCACCAGACTGTGGAAGGCTGATTGATGTATCTTCCCTTTATTCTGGCTTTGCATATAACATACGAGTACACAAATTCGTTCTTCTAACAGGTCACGTATTCCATCCAGTAATGTATTTTACTTTACCTGCATCCTTGTTATGTAGACAGGTTTGTTCATTAGTATCCAACTTGCTGTTTCATAACAGGGTGGAATTGTCATTGACCCATCATATGTAATGAAACTAGAGGTTTCAGGGTAAAGTTCCTCAATATTAAGTCCCTGCAGTAAATATGCATCATCTAGGGAAGAAATGGTGGTGAAAGTATTAGAAGAAAGCAGCATTCAAGCACACAAGATTAATGTTGTCCTTTACTACTGCATTAAGTCTAAATGGAAAACAGTGCGACCTGCATGGCCCTGATGTACTTGTAGTCCGATTTACAAATTCAAAGAGAAAAGGGCTAGACTTATGTGGCCCATCTTGACCCACACATGTAAAAGATCCAGTAAATGCACGTCATGCGTGGTGATACGCTGGTTAGGTTTAACTGCAAACGCGACAGCCTGGACTGCCAAATGAAAAGTCTGCCTGGGCTTGTTCCCCCTTCCATGGATGCTGAGCACAAGGCAGGAGAACAGGTACGGTGGGATACCTGGGTCTTGTGCACCCGACCCAAAGGAAGCCAGTGGCCTAGAGACTTTCTGTGCCAGCCCTGCCTGCTTGGGACAGCAGTGCCAACAGACCTCCCTCCCCAGTCCAAGCAGATCCAAAGCAGCTGGCGGGGGCAGTGCCTGGGCCTCAAATGATCCAAGTCTCAGGTTCACAGGACAAATGACTGCACACTCACACATGCTGCTTACACAGGCACATGTACGCACATTTGTAAGTAGAAATTGTTATTATTGTTTACATGTTAAAGAAGGCATGCACATTAACTTGTTCCTTGCTTCTGGGACAGAACTGTATGCTGCCCAAATTTTGCTTCCCCACCCTCCCATGCACCCACAATTTTCTTTGATCTTTCAGTCCCAAATCTGGGACCAGCAAAGAATGGCACTCTCAACATCTCTCCCCCTTCCACCCACTATCACTAACGAGCACCCCATGGAGATGGTAGGACTGGAACGTCGCCTTGCCCTCCTGGTCCCATCAGACCACCACTGCCAATTTTATTTCACACATTATTTGGGTAGTTTCTGGGATTCTAGAGCATCGTGTGTACTTGTTTTCTTTTAAATACCATTCTTTTTTTTCTAATTTCTGGAAATTCTAGATCCTAAAGTACCAAAATGGATTGCTGGATATGTTGATTTGGCTTGTAAGACCAGCCAGAATTCCTAATATGCTGTTGCCTGACTGTAGATTTTGGGATTTTCTTGCTCATGGACCAGCATGGCTACTTGTGTTTTTGGTCTGGTTGTTTTTGTTTTTAATTACTTGGGAATAAATCTCAGTGAACTCAGTATGGCTTCCTTTTGAGTAATGTTGTTTAGGATTACACTGCAAGTTTGATGGAATCCTGAACCTGTTCCACCACCCTCAGATCCATTTGTATCCCCACTCATTTCCTTACTCCACCCAATTTCTGGTGCCATCTCAGCTACCTTTTCCCACCCCACAGATCTCTAGCCATCCCCAAGGCTGTCACCAAGATATTTTATTGCCTGGGACACCAACAAAGGGCTCCTCCCCCCATCCCCAAGCCCCAGTTCAGGTGCATGCAATGTTCAAACCCAGCCAAGTTTATTTGACCCTCCTATGCATCTCTTCCCTGGCAGTGAAAGTACAATAATTAATACATTAAGTAATAAATAATTTGCTACAATTTCATGATGTTCCCAATCAGTTGCCTGAAGCAGCTGCCCCAGGCTCTAAGATTTGAGTATGGGTGTTTAAAGTGCCCTGTCTCAGAAGGATATCCCTGTTCATAAAAGGGATGCATGGAGGGGGAAGAGGAAGGCATTTGATTTCAGACAAAAAGGCTCAGGAAGAAACATTCAAGGAAGGCAACAAGAAGGAAAGCAAAAAGCCAACTAATCCAAGAGGATCAGATGTAACCAAGTTCATTAGATCTCCTGTTCCTTTGCTTTAGCACGTGCCATTTTGCTCCAGTTCCTTAAAAAGCAACATCTTTTGGAATAAGTTCCTGTACAGTGAATTCCTGACCAGAATATCTTACACCACAGTGAATGTATGAGTCTTTAATAAGTCAGAAGGCATTGTTGCCTTTAAACACAAAACAGCAAGAAGCCTCTGTCTTCCCATGTCTATTCACCTTTCTCTAGGGCAAACCCATGATGCAGAGCAGTACCAAGCAGCCACTAGAATCTGGCCACACGGATTGTGGGAAAAGCAGGTGTACTCCAGAAGGAGGACTGCAGAGGCAAGGTGCTCCAGAGACACTCAAGCAAGCCTGGGCAATGTGTAATCACGTTCCCAATTCAGACATTTGGTTTTGTTTTGAAGCAAACCTGCTTCTCTTTTCTTCCAAGGTAAGGAGGCTGGGCCAGTCTGGAGGAACAGCAGATGAGAAACTCCATTTCAGCTGTGAGCAGCTAATTAATGCACCTGCTTTTCCTCTTATCAGGACCTTGCTTCCCTCAACAACCCAGGGTACAAGCCATTGATCCAGGACTTGGCTGGGCAGGTCTTTGCAGAGTCAGGCTTACTCTGGGAAAGCTGGTGCTCTCAGGCAATCTTGGGCTCTAACTTAACAGCAGTAAGCAGACTCTGGAAGGCAAGCTGACAGCCTCCCCTCTAGTTTAAAAGGGCAGTATCTTCATATACTGCACTCCCTACTAGTCTGCTGGGGGAGTGAGCCCCAAGGTTTCCTCATAACTGCTAGGCTCCTTAGTTCAGAGGGAAGAAGCAGGATTGTTTTAAGGCAGACTGGGAGATCTTCAAAGATCCAAGCACTGCTCAAAGATTTGGGGGCCATGCCTTGTTGGTTCTTTCTAACAGTGTCTAAGGGGATGGTTCAACTATTGGCTGAGTAGGGCTCCCCCAGTTTTTGTTTTGCTTTACTTTCAGCATGGAGTTATTTCATTCCAAAATAGTGAATTATTTCCACTCGGCACTTCTGGGTGCAGTATGAGATGCTTAAAGATGTGGACTGGGTTCCCTACCCGATAAGATTGCCTGGGCAGGTTCAGTATGAGTGGGAGGGGAGACAGCTGCCATGAACAGAGATGCAGTAGATTCTTGAATAACATATACCCAAAACACTTGAAGGGGAAAAGCCTCTTTTGAATACGGGATTGGTAGATCCTTCATCAATTACTTTTATGCAAAGATAAATCATTCTGAACAGAGTTCAGTTATATAAGAAAAGCTTTTTATTCTTTACAGAAATAGAACTTATTAATAAAAGGCACTACAAGTAAGGAAACAGCAACAAAAATGGGGCGGAGGGATGATTCAAACTGTGGCTCTCCCAGCCTTTCCTCTCCCAGTAGTTCCATACTTAAGAAGCAGGTTCCCCAACAGGATGCAGACAGTCCCCTCTATCTCAAGTCTGCCTCCTTTTAATATTCTTATATTCTTTTTTTTCCCCTTTTGCTTTTCCAGAGGTTAGCCTGCCCTTCTGTTTTCAAACCACCAGCCTTATCTATTCTATTCTTACCTTATGACTAATTTTCGGTTTTAAGAGGCCATCCTGAGACACTTGCCATGGAAATGCTCTGTGTAAATGGCATTTTCCAGCCACAGTTAAATATTTTCAGTTCCACTTGATTTCAATAGGAGAGATTTAAGCACATGTTCTATTTGATTCAGTCTTTGTGAATGTCTATACAGGGGGGCACTAGCTGTACCTCTTATATCAGGGTTGGGGAACCATTTTTGGTGCAGTTATTCCTTGGAGAGCTCTTGGGCTTTCACCAGTGGTGAAATGGGCCACAAGCAAAAGTGAGCAGGGCTGAAATATTCAACCAACACCAAATTCCATAGCCGTCAGTTTATAGTGGGAAAGAAATCTACTCTGGAGTAAGTATGAATAACACATCTACTCAAAACCATATACATTATTGCTCAGCAGTAAACTGGAAAGGAAAAATGCAGCAGCAATTTCTAATAGTATCCCAAATACCACACCTCTGCAAGTCTTCTTAGAATGGAGGAGCACAAGCATTTATATGGCTATTCTGAATGAAGCAGGAAAAACTCTGGGCAGCACATCCAGACAGCATCCCAAATGCCAGGCTGCTGCATGTCTACTCTGAAGTAAGCATATTATCCCTGCTCAGGTGGAAGGAGGACAAGCTGCTGCAGCACAAGTCTCAGAAGGAGGCAGGACTGGATGGCTTTTAGGTTAAATTGCTTCTAGACTGCATGCTGGCCTCCATCTTTTAATTTAGGGCAGGTTGGAAAAGTTTGGATACAGACAGACAATTCATGTAAAGCAGGAACAAGTCCTTCAGCTTCCAGAGCACGAGCGCACAAAAGAAATGACCCCACCTTTGAGTCAGAGCTCGAATGTATTTTTATTCTGCTAATTTTTGGAAAACTAAAAATCCACCTTTTTGCTTGTTCTGTCATGCTTTGGAAATAATTACTCTCGTTTTTTGTTGTTGGGGGAAGGGAAGGGTCTTGATTAACAATTATTATTTTTGTTCAACACATCCTGGAAAGGCCAAGAGTATTTAGATTTAATTACCCTTGCACTGCAGAAAAAGATTGTTCTACCTTGTTAAGGTTAATGTATGATAATAAAGATGCTCAGTGAAGCCTAATGCCCTTTAGTGCATGCAGTGGGAGTTGGAAGGCACGGAGAGCGCGCTTGGAATGCTCAAGCCAATGGAAAAAAATATGCTTTTAAGCAAATGACTGGGCTTCCCACTTCTCTTTTTTAAACACAACCTTCCTTGCTAATTAATGAACCATTCCTTTGTAGAAAATTTCAGAGTGAACATGTTCTGTGCTCAGCCTATAATTAGAAAGGGATCCAGCCCTTAAGAGCCATCCAAGCAGATCAGCACCTGTCATGCTGTCTGTATTTATGCAGCAAAGGGCTTGCTTAACAATTGCTTCCAACGCTTGCCCCTACAACAACCCTACTGGATAGGTTTTGTTGTTGTTTTATAGATGAGAATCTGTTGCTAACAGCATACATTTATGCATATTTTCTCAGAAGTAGGGCCTGCAGAATTCGGAGGGCCTTACTCCCAGGAAGCATATATAGGACTGCGCACTACTGGGGGGGGGGGGTTGCCGAAGGTCACCCTTCGTAGTGACCTGAACCAGTCTGCTAATTTGGAGTGCAACCCTCTCAGTTTTCGGAACGAACTGACACTTGGGGGTATTTCTGCACCAGTCAAAGTGTGTCACAGCCACATTCCCCATGTTGTACAATAGTCCCAGGTGTTTCCTTTGTTTGAGAATCATGAACTTGCCCTCTGCCCAAACAGAATGCATGAGTCAGAACAGAAAGAGCTGCTTTAGGCATGCCCAGCAATGCTTTGCAGCTTGGCCTGCAGTTCCCCAGAGTCCCACGTGGCTGATGCCTCCTGGGTTGTGCCGCACGAGTCCTGCAGAATGAGTGCCAGTGCAATATAGTGGCGGGAATGTTGGAATGGGGACTGGGGGAGATCCAGGGTCTAGTCCCTGCTTGACTGCGAGGCTCTCAAGGTGACTTTGGGCCCCTTGTGGACTCTCAGCCTAACCTGCTTCACAGAGTTGTTGTTGTTGTGAGGAAATGACATGGAGGAAGATTACGGAAATCACTTTGAATTCCGTGCAAGGGGGGAAAAGGTAGACTATAAATACAATAATAACATAGTTCTTTGGAGGGAGCTTTGTTTTCTGCATCACTTTAAAAAAAAGCACAACAACTGATGGGAAATCAAGTTTCCATAGATTTATACAGGGACTATACAGAGTAGGTTTATGAAAAGTGGGAAGGGGGCTGGAGCAGCAGTCTTCACTGATACAATCACAGAAAAATGCTCAATGAGCACCTACAACATGGGAGTTTCAAAAAACGTTCGAGAAAACCCATTGGAGAAAAAGAAACTTGCAATAAGATTCTGAAACCATGATGTGCCTGGGTTCATGTACAATAAAGCCCATGGTCCCCATACCTCTTGCTTGTACTCTTGCTGAATGTTAATAGCATTTTGGATCTGTAAGCATGGTTGCTCACACTAACATTCCAGTTCTTTGATAAAGAGTGAGACTAGAATTTAACAAACTGGCATACAGAAGGAATTAGGTGAGGATTTTATTTTTTGGCTTTAATTAAGCAAAAACAGATTAAAACCGCAGGCTAAAGTTTCTTCATGCACAACACAGGCAACTGTGTTTAGCATAAACCTTTAGCTCTTTGAGATGTCTCCACTGTTCCTATATATTTAACCCTAATAAAGATGTACATATTTAAGGGTAACATACAGGGAGAGAATGATTGTAACATTAACAAATTTCAAGCAGAGCAAAGTGAAAACAAGAGAGGAGGTGTGAAATGTATAGTAGGAGATGCATCTGTCAGCCACTACATTTTTACAAAGCTCAGGTGTCACCTTTTCTTTCTCTACTTGCCGTGCTTGCACATCAGGCAAAACTCATGCTCTGCAGGCAGCATGCAGCTGCTGGCTTAAAATGCCTCTGACGGGGGCATGGACCCTGCTCCACCACCTCACGCACTTGGTCTGCCTGTCCAGGCCATGGGAGGGAGATGCAGTTGCAGGGCACCGGAAGGACTGGGCACCCACATGTTGGATATTCTATGAGCAGAGCTGGCTTGTGCTGGGAGTCAGACCTGATGGCCCAGGAGGCCCCTTCTGACTTGCTCTCTTTCTGTGTTTCTCAATGTGTTGACCGGCACTCCCTCTCCTCTCTGCTTTGCTGCCCCTCCCCATGCTCCACTTTCCCCCGCAAGGCAGAGCAGCCTCTCTCCCTGCCCCTTCCCGTTCTCCTGCTGGCTGGACTGGGCTCAGGAGCAGGCAAGTGTCTTCAGCAGTCACTTCCTCTGCATGCACTCCCTGGGCCCCCAAAGGCCCAAGGAATGCTTCCCTGCAGAAGGGATCCAGGCCACAAATGCCGGCACTCTTCCCATCACTCCTTGCTGCTTCCTCCAGGCTGCTGCCCTGGCCCTAGACGCTGCGGGGCTCTTCCTCCTCTTGCACTGCAGCTATGCACCTTGACCCCTGCGACAGTGGCCAACAGTTCCTGACACTGCAGGTGATGCCAGAATCCATATTTAAGTAAAAGTGGAGATGAAAGGCTCAGAAAGCCTCCTCTCAGCTGTGAGCAAAAAACCCCTTCATGATAAATCAGGGGCAGTCCACTCAGTACCCCTCGTTTTGGACTACACCCCGGATAATCCTGACACGGGCTGGTCTAAAACATCCAGAGGGTACTGGCTTGTCCGCCCTGCTTCCCATGCAAAATCATGGGGTGTGCCAGCACAGCTGCTGAACTCGCTCAGCTCAAGTATTTAGTTCATAGCCATAATCTATCCTCCTCCTCCCAGCTGGTAAGATCCTGCACACTATGTCTGGAAAGCACTTTGCATCCAGTGCCTGTTTTACACACTGCATGCTTGTGGCTCTCTGGGGGTGCTGTCCTGTAGCAGCCCCGGGTAGGGGCTCGTTCAAGAATGCATTCACTGGCCAGGCATCTCTTGGCTTGGGAAGCCAAACGGAGCTGCAAGTCAGTCACACAGTGAGCTGCTCCAGCACACAGGAAGCCTCCTTAGACCAGGCCAGACTACTGGCCATCTGGGCCAATGGCTAGGGCCCAGCCTCCCCGGTGGAGAGGAGAGGTGCCCATCCCCTGCTGCACATGGGGGTTTTAACTGCAGGAGCCAGGGACCTTCTCGTGCAAAGCAGGCACTCTGCCACTGAGCCAGGCCCTCCTCCTCCTCCTCCTCGCCATCCCCATTTTGTCCCTGAATTGGGCCAGAAGGTGCAGTGTGGCACTCCTCAGTTCAAGGGAATGCCACAATGCGGGGCTGTCCGCTGGATCCTGTCCCAAGCAATAATGCTGGAACCACTGCAGCAATTCTCAGTTCGTGCTAACGCTTGCCAACAGCCTAATTTCTCTTCCTGCAAACGTGCATGACTTTCCCCTTGCCTTTCATTTGCCTGCCCAGAGCCCAAGGAAATGCTGCCGCAAACAGATGTCCAAACTCCCGCATGCCCCTGTGCTTAAATATGCTTTAATGGTATACTGTGTATATATATATATATTTATAAATATATATATGCATGCTGTTCTGAACTGGCCAGAGTTTCAGCTGTTGGGTGGTATAGAAACGAAATAAGTCAGTAAATAAGTAAATGCATCGAACTTGGCAAAAAGCTGTATGTCCATTCTCCAAGGGAGGAAGAGAAAGAGTAACTGAGGAGGGGGGAGGCAGAAAAGAGAATTTATTTTCCTTGATTCCTGTACAAAAGAGGTGACAGCTGGATTTCCTCCTAACACCTGCAATGCAGCAGCCAGAAGTAATTACCTAGATAGAAGATTATGGGGTAACTGCAGCCTAGCTGCCAGCTGCTGAGACAGTTCACTCAGTGGGGTGGCAATAGGAAGGGGAGGGGGCTTCCCACCCTTCCCCCTTTCAGCCGCAGATGTGGATTGCTGATGCCAGCAGGGCCAACCTTCTAAACAGCTACGGTGTCCTTGCTCCAGCATCCCCATCTTCCATCTATCTGATGCATATGGGTGACATTCTCCTGTGGGTGCCACACAGCAGTGGCCAGGGATCCTGGCCAGCAATCCATCTCCCCAAGACCCAAAGCTGAAGCCTACCTCTGTGGCACAAAAGGGTCACAGCTGGTGCACCCAACAGGCCCCTTGTTACTTTGCAGGCATTCTGCATTTCCAAGGGAAAGCGAAGGCAGGAGCCCTGTTTGAGTTCTCATCTAATGCTCTTCCTGTTTCCATGCACATCTCATCACTCTCATTTTTGGCCCACAGTAATTTTTAATATATTTTTATTGTGAATTTCAATAATTCCAAAGCAAAACCAAAAACCGTAAATAAAAATGAAAAACAGTTTCCTCACATAACATTTAAATGGATTAATTACAGTGAACACATATGAAATATGTACCCATAAATGTTATATATTAAGATAGATATAGTACTATCCATGAACATTATTATGTATAAGCCTTGATTTAGGCAGATCACATATACAGACATTTATTCATTTGTGGGTTATGCTTAAATACCACCCATTCAAAAGCTGAAAGTGTCATTAAATGCTCAATGCATCGCTATTTGTCCTCCCAGTATATAATACCAATCATTTAGCTTTCAAAAGGGTACAGAAAACCCATTTATGTTGACCTTAATTTCTTCTTTGTGCATCACACCTATGGGCTCTGTGCCTGCTCAGGGCCTTTTGTCAGGATGATTTCAGAACTAGAGGTACCACCTCACCCCATGCAGAGGTGGTGTTCAAAGGCTACCGAACACTGCCAAAACATGAGGATGAGAGAAGTGCTAGCTGTACTACATCTTCAACTGCTAGCTGATTAAGACAAACCTACACTAGAGTGCCTGAAGAACTATAGACGGAGGTTCGCAACATTGTAAAAGAGGTAGCAACTAAAACCGTCCCAAAGAAAAAGAAATGCAAGAAAGCAAAATGGCTATCTGAGGAAGTTTTTCAAATAGCTGAGGAAAGAAGGGAAGCGAAAGGCAAGGGAGAAAGAGAAAGATACACCCAAATGAATGCAGAATTCCAGAGAATAGCTAGAAGAGATAAGAATGCCTTCTTAAATGAATGGTGCAAAGAAATAGAAGAAAACAATGAAATAGGGAGGACCAGAGATCTCTTCACGAAAAGTGGAGATATGAAGGGAACGTTTCATGCAAAGATGGACATGATAAAGGACCAAAATGGCAGGGACCCAACAGAGGCAGAAGAGATTAAGAAGAGGTGGCAAGATTACACAGAGGAACTATACAAGAAAGAGCTTAACATCCCTGATAACCATGATAGGGTGCTCACTGACCTCGAGCCAGACATCCTGGAATGTGAAGTCAAATGGGCCTTAGGAAGTCTGAGCAACAACAAAGCTAGTGGAGGTGACAGTATTCCAGCTGAGCTATTCAAAATCCTCAAAGACAATGCAGTAAAAGTGCTACACTCAATATGCCAGTAAATTTGGAAAACTCAACAGTGGCCACAGGATTGCAAAAGGTCAGTTTACATTCCAATCCCAAAGAAGGGCAATGCCAAAGAATGTTCAAACTACCACACCATTGCACTCATTTCATATGCTAGCAAAGTTATGCTCAGAATCCTACAAGCTAGGCTCCAGCAGTATGTGGACTGAGAACTACCAGAAGTACAGGCAGGGTTTGGAAGAGACAGAGGAACTAGAGATCAAATTGCCAACATATGCTGGATCATGGAGAAAGCTAGGGAGTTCCAGAAAAACATCTACTTCTGCTTCATTGACTATGCTAAAGCCTTTGATTGTGTGGATCACAACAAATTGTGGCAAGTTCTTAAAGAGATGGGAGTACCAGACCATCTTATTTGTCTCTTGAGAAACCTATATGCAGGTCAAGAAGCAACAGTGAGAACTGGACACGGAACCACTGATTGGTTCAAAACTGGGAAAGGAGTACAGCAAGGCTGTATACTGTCCCCCGGCCTATTTAACTTATATGCAGATCACATCATGCAAAAGGCCAGGCTAGATGAATCACAAGTTGGAATTAAGATTGCCGGGAGAAATATCAACAACCTCAGATATGCAGATAATACCACTCTAATGGCAGAAAGTGAAGAGGAACTAAAGGGCCTCTAGATGCGGGTGAAGGAAGAGAGTGCAAAAGTTGGCTTGAAACTCAACATTAAGAAAACTACAATCATGGCATCCGGTCCTATCACTTCCTGGCAAGTAGATGGGGAAGAAATGGAGGTAGTGACAGATTTTATTTTCCTGGGCTCCCAGATCACTGCAGACAGGGGCTGCAGCCAAGAAATTAAAAGATGCTTGCTCCTTGGGAGGAAAGCTATGGCAAATCTAGACAGCATACTAAAAAGCAGAGGCATCACCCTGCCGACAAAAGTGCGTATAGTCAAGGCTATGGTTTCCCCAGTTGCAATGTATGGCTGTGAAAGCTGGACCATAAGGAAGGCTGAGTGCCGAAGGACTGAGGCCTTTGAATTGTGGTGCTGGCGGAGACTCCTGTGAGTCCCTTGGACTGCAAGGCGATCAAACCAGTCAGTCCTAGAGGAGATCAATCCTGACTGCTCTTTAGAAGGCCAGATACTGAAGATGAAACTCAAATACTTTGGCCACCTAATGAGAAGGAAGGACTCCCTGGAGAAGAGCCTAATGCTGGGAACAATAGATGGCAAAAGAAGAAGGGGACGGCAGAGGATAAGGTGGCTGGATGGAGTCACTGAAGCAGTCGATGTGAGCTTAGGTGGACTCTGGGGGATGGTGGAGGACAGGAACGCCTGGGGGAATGTTGTCCATGGGGTCGCAATGGGTCAGACATGACTTTGCAACTAGCAGCAACAATACTAAGCCCCCACTGCACTGAATATCACCTCTAAGGAAGCCATACCCTTGGGACCAAGCTATTTGAAAGATTGCACTCTCCATCGGAAGCCTGCCTGGGTTTAAGATTTCCAAGGAGACCCTCCTCTCAGTCCTGCCCCCTTCAGAAGCATGTTGGGCAGGTGCACAAGAGAAGACCTTCTGGGTGGCAGTTTCCAGGCTCTGGGACTCCCTGCTAAAGGCAGGCTCTCTGTTCTCCTTCTGCCGGCAGATGGACAGATTTTTATTCATACAGGCTTCATGAAATAAATGCATCAGATGGGGGTTCACAAGATACAATTTTAATCTTACAAACAAGCTTTCCCAAGATGGTGGTGTGGGAAAGTGTTAATACTCATGAATACATGATGCAACTCAGCTGTGAAGGTGGAGGGATGAGGCAGGGCATCTTTGCAAAATGTGAAACATCTGGCACTGCTTTGGTCCCACAGTTGGAGTGGAAAGCCTCCTTTCTTCCTCCTCCTGTGTGACCGCCTTCCTCCTGTTTTCTTTGCATGCTCAGCCCTTGCTGGCCTGGCGTGATTGTTTTGTTTCCAAGCTCAATGGAAGTACAAAACTACTCCTGTAGCAGTGCTGAACCAGAACAGTGTTACAATTGAACAGCTAGAGATGGCTGGGTGCACCTGAACCCTATTTGCAATGAAGATGGGTAAGGCAGCCATAATTTGTGGGAATTACATGCAGCTCAGGGTGATTTCTGTTTTTCAGGCCAGTGACTGGTGTCTGATTCTTCTTTTCTCTCTCTCTCCCTTTCCCACCTGTTCATTATTTATGAAGCACAGAGAGTCATGCACAACATCAAAGGGCTTCGTTGAAATGAGGTGTTTCAAATTCTAAAAGCCAACTTCTGCTGGCTATTTCCCTGTTATTTTTTCAGTGAGGCAGCTTGGATGAAAATGGAGGCAGATTCTACTAGATGAATGGAAACCACAAACCGGGAATCCTGGACACACACAGAGAGAGTTTCCTTACCTCTTTGGTCCACCTGCTCTGCCATATGCCCACACTGCATTATAAATAAACAGCTGCAGTCATTGTGGCATAATTACAGAACAAAAGCCCCATCCTGGAACTGAAAATAAACCTCTGCTAATGTCCCCCTAAAACATACAAAGCTGTCTTATGCAGAGTCTGTCCGTCTGTCCAGGCCAGCGTTGCTTGTGCTGACTGGCAGTGGGTGCCGCTCTCCAAGATCTTGGATGGGGTCTTGGCTCATCTCACCCAAGAGTCTTAAACTGAAAGTGCTGGGGATTAAATGTGGAGCTCTTAGCATGTACAGCTGGGGTGGAGAAACTCTTTCAGTTCAAGGTCCAAATTCAATACTGATGCCTTGGGGGATGCCTTCTATGAGTGGGGTGGGCTGAAGTCAAACGCCGTGGGGCCAAAGATAACTAGTGTGCTGTGATGTAAAGCTGTAACTTCAGGAGAGCCGGCGCAGTCTTTCAGAATGGGGAGAAATGGGCACAAAAGCTTGGAAGCCATCACATGATTGATGGTTGCTGGAAGGCCATGTGGGCATGACTGGGGACAGGGCATGGCCATTTGGGGAACCCCAGGGGTCCTGACTCGGAACCCAGGAGGGCAGGGATTGACCAATGAACCTGTGATTCACCACAGCAGTTTTATTTTAATTTTTTAAATTGTGCATTACAAAACCCAAATCAATGCAATTAAAGAAAAAAGGGACAACGTAAGCTAAAACATTATACATTTTTGGAGAAAAGCATATTGCAACCCAATATAAGGCATATGTTCTTCTCTCCCTCGTAACAAATGAAAACATTATTCCTGACCTTTGGTCTTCTGCGGGTGGCCATTAGGGAAACGGCACCACTGGGACTGGCCTACTGATGATGCAATGCCCACCCCAGGGAGGCCTGCCCACTGTGTACCTTAATGCCATTTCCGTGCCAGGCACAGAACTTCTATTTTCCCCAGGCTTTAAAATCTGCTCCTGTTTAAAGTCATTTGATCGGCACAATAGTTTTAATGCTGCTCTTAAGATCTTTTAATGATTCACCATATGCATGTTGGATTTGCTTTTAATTTTTGTGGTAAAGCGGCCCTAAACATAGCAGACAGACATATGGCTAGTCTGAAGAAACAAACCAATCTGCTGCATGAGAAAGGCCTTGTTAGTTGTCTGCTAAGGGCTGCTGTGTTCAGGCCTTGCTGCAAATGTTAGCCAAAGCACAGACTGTGGCAGAATGCACGTTTAGGTCATGTCACCTCTGAGTAAGCTTGCAGTTAAAGCAGAGATGAAGAGAGGAAGTAGCTCTCAGCACAGGCTTGCATTATGCCACTAACCACACGGAAAACAGCAGCCAGCTGGTAAATGGCTCCAGGACCACTGTGCTAAAATCTGGAGTGATTGCCCTTATAATCTTCCTCCCTCACGATAATCGTGTAGTTAGGTTTACTGTATCATTATTGAAGGGACTCTGCACAAACACCATCCATTTGTCAAGGTAGTACTGGGCTGATTCTGGCTGAGTTTTGGCAGCCCTTCTACCGTTCTTGATAGTTCTCACATCCATAAAGACAGTAAGCATAATCCGGATAATCATCCACAATTTATTTATTAGCACTGCTACTAATCAGTGTTGGATCAATTTACTTCCTGTAGTGTAATAGGTAGTCAGTACTGTTTGGTCTGCCAATACCTCCACAGGACTTTAAGTGTAAAATGACTGTGCTTTGTATATTTTAATTTGGAAGTCAGTGATGGGGTTTTCAAGGGTTGTCACAATGCAGATATTAAATGCAGGTTCAAATCAGATGGAATGCAAGGTTCCAACTTTCCAAAAGGCGATCCAGAATATGAATGCCCATAAAGGGTAGAAAATGGACAAGACAATGAGCTGAAAGCCATGGGAAACTCTGATGTTTAGGCAGATGGAGGAGCTCTCCAAGCTCCACTCTGTCTGGACTAGGAATTTCTTGGGAAAAATCACCCACACAGAAGTCTGAAGAAATGCCATGCAAATCCAAGGGCCTGGAGGAATCCCCCAGGTCTCCAACACCCAAGCACACCACCACTTCTTAATTTGGTGGCAGTGAAGGCACAGGCAAGAAAGAGGTGGGTTCTCTTTGCCCACTCCTGCATTGGATCACAGCTAGCAGGGGTTTAAGGGGCTTCTGGATCTGAGCTTGGCAATTTGGGGCTTTTAGAACTGGTCTTGCATGTAGAAGCAAGCTTTACGAGTCCCCAGATCTCTTTTTGGACTGGTCAAATGCCAGAGAAATGCTAGGCAACAAGGCATTGCAGCCTTATAATGGTAGTGACTTTGACTACATGCACAGCTTTACAAAACAGATTCACTTGCAGAAACAGTTCTGCTTGCCAACTTTGATCAGGGCATAAAAAGATACCTTTGTGTTCCCTCTTTAATGAGTCTTAATATTCAAAGTCATTTGATTGCATGAATATATCCTCTGTATTTCTCCTGTGACCCACAATGCTTGTTTATAATCTGCTTATAAATATATTCTTAGAAGCAACTTGCATTGATTATTTGATTCTTTTTACTGTTAGGGCAATTTCTAAACCAGTGAATTCCTTTCACAATGTTTATATTTTATTACAGTTATATTTATTTTTACACAGATGACTTTTTCCCTTCCAAATTGTATATGTCTACTCATCATCTTTTGCATTTGGTAGATACTTATTGTACTACTAATTCCTACTTACTGATAATAATGTTAGCCTGTACATTCTAGTAATAGACTTAAAACATAATCCAGCAAGATCAGTAAAACTTTTAATTTGTGTAACTATTAAATGTTAGATCATCTTACAGAGGCCTTGCCCAACTTGAGTTTGCCAGATGCTTTGGATTCCAGCTCCCATGAGCCCAAGCCAGCATAGCCATTGGTGCAAAATGCTGGCAGTTGTAGTCCAAAACATCAGGAGGGCATTAGGCTGGCAGCAATATAAAGAGTAATATGGTGGACAGAGTGATCCTGTGGATGGCCACAGGATCATTCTGATCTCCACCTCTGAGGCTGGGAAACAGGTCCAACTTTGGAGCTGAAGATCAATGCTTGCAGGGACCTTCCCTCACCCCTGGCAGCTGTGCTGGCTGCTTCTCCAAGGTCCTAAACGCCTTATGGGTGAAGAGGTTTTGGGGACATTTGAGAGGCAGGAAAGGCAGGAGACTGCTGCCGCCAAGACAGGACATATTCTGGCAGAGCCCCAGTCTCCTCCACTCCTGGTCATAGTGCTGCAGCTAGACAACCAGGACGGTGGCCCTAGTTGCTTGCAGAGCGGGCGGAAATGTTAGTCTCTGTCCATGATGAATGGGAATTCTACTCACAGTGATCCTCCCACCCTGCACAGGATGCCCATCATCCTCTGAGCCTGAAGGCTACAAGCAGCCTTGCTGGACTGCAACATAGCAAGTGAATGAACACATTTATACATCACTGGAAAGGTGCGGGGAAAATTTTGATGAAGTTGCTCCAGAAAGAAAGGAGATAATCTCATCAGGTGACTAAGTGGCTACTTGTAGCCCAAGATACCTCACCCTCGTGACTGCATGTTACTGCTTTCCTGCCAACGTTACTGCCAACAGCACGGAGAAAGCCATGTGGAAACTCACTCCTAATGAAGTCCACGAGATTCATGCCACATATTAAAACAAGAGTAGGGAGAGTTACAGTATCATGCACACTTGGTCTTCCTGCATTTCCGTGTAATGTTCTAGTACATTTTGGATTCATTCAAGGTACTATCATGTAGAAGCAAGAAGTAATCTAAATCAGGCAAAATTCCAATTTTGAAGGCAAATACTGACTGTCTAAATCAAGATTTTGAGTATTACTGATTTTGTGAATTTCCAAATTTTGTCAGGATGGACAAATAAGTCTGTTTCTGCTCTGTGTTACATTCACCTATGTTCACTCTCAATTTTACCTCATCCAGTGTACATAGCAAACTTCAATTTAAAACAATTGGAAAGCTTGCAAATATGTGCATTTAAGTATGCATTTGCATATTTGTAAGTAAGCAGATTTTTTTCCTGAAAACACACAGCTTAAAATACTTTGATAGCTCTTAAACTGAGAAATATCAGTACATTTGCGAAGACCAAAGTTCTGATAGTTAAAGCAGTTCAGGAGGTCATGCGTGGCACATGCGTCCCCAAAACATTTTCAGCTCTCTGATGTGTGTACCAGCATACCAGATATTAGTGCCTCAACCTGCGGGATAGCTTTGGCCCTTTCGAATTCCAAAATACAATGCACTATAAAGAAACGTGTACATCTTAGGCTTTAAATTTAGTATCACTGTGAGAGGCATTCCCTCAGCTATTGTGCAAAGCATTATGCAGTCCTATCATAACCTTTCTTTCCTTCTTACACAGTGCAGGAATGGATACATCTTATTAAGGAACAACGCAGTTGCAGGTAATCATGCTTTTTCTGATAATTGTGAACTATGTTGACTTTAAAAGCCAAATAACCGAAGTATGTGCCCATAAGGGGTAGATATAACTATCACACCTAAACTGGAATGCCTGCTACACAGAGGTATGCACAGAGTCTCTGGGGGTCTTCAGGCAACACACCCTCAATGGCCCCCAGAGAGTTCACCTTCTCACTGCCAAGGTCACCAGCTGCTTTGCTTTTCATTGTCTTTCTCCTCACTAGCTTGCTTGACAGGCAGAGAGCCTGGGGGCAAGTGGACCCGGCATCCCCTATTTCTCCTTCACCACTTCCATTATCTGGGCCAGAATGTAAGAACACAGGGAAAGCCACGCGGAATCAGAACAATGGTCCAGCATCCCATTCAGAGGGTGGTAAACCAGCTGCCCACAGAATCCCTCAAGCAGGATGGGTGGAAGACCTCCTCCTGCCCAAGCTCCTCAGCAACTGGGGTAATGTAGGCAAGCTACCTCTGGTGACTGGATGGTATAAATTGGTGTCCTGCAGGAGATTGGACTCAATGGCTTTCATAGCCCCCTGCACCTGTCCTATCTGTGATATAGAATGAGAGAGCCAGGGCGTCATGTTTGTTTGAGTGTCAGCCTGGGGACCTGGAAGACCTGGGTTCTGCACCCCACTCACCCATGAAGCTTCCTGGGTAACTTGGGCCAGTCACAGACTCTCAGCCCAACTGAGTCGTTACTGTAGGAATAAAATGTAAGCCACTTCAGGCTCCTCCCAAGAGGAGACAAGCAGGATATAAGTGCAATATAATAAGAGCAACTGTAAACTACATAGGATCTGTGGACTTTAATTCATTTTTCTGCAAAGTCTATGAAACCATGGGTAGTTTCACAATACTCAGACCCAGGCCTTTTGATGGAGCCTAAATTGGAAGTACAGCAGTATTTCCCTGGACTGCAAACCAGGGAGAAAAACACGTGGCCCATCAAATTCAAACTCAGTAGTAGATTGTTTTGTTCTCACTGGTTTTAGAACTACAGAGTGCTAAAAGCACCCCATTAAGCTTGAAACAACCCGAGTTTGTCCCCTTTGGCTGTCCGTTGTGCTTTGCTGCCAAGTTCTGTGGCGAGCCATACAGCAACATGCACACCGTGGCCCTTGTTAGGTGGTGGTCCAGGGGATGAAAATGCCCTTCAGACCCCCACCTCCCACCCTCACAGTTGCACATCCCACTGTAAACTCAGGACCTTTTCAAACATAATCAGGCAGCAAACTGTGGTTTGCCACTCAAGTGGGAGAGACAACCAATTGTGAGTCCTTGAAAAATTATGCTTGTACGATATGCATGCATGTATTTTAACTGTGTGCATAAACATCCAATATGCAAAGAGGCCCTAAAACATTAGCTTTAGCTGAAATGTGTTAGTTCATATAAGACCGAATGTGTTGCTCTTGGAAATAAAACAAAGATACTTAAAAAGATAAACTCAGAATCTTAAGGGCCCTCAGTTGCTGGCTTTTAAAAAGCTGAATATTAAAGCAATAATTCTTTAGAATGATCATTACAGTTACTACTACTTTCATTGCAATTTTAATGCATTCACTTTTTTTCTTTTGGATGTGGGGGTGCTAGAGTTAATGTGGAAATGCTTGCAAAATAATGAGACGCTCATCTAACGTCGACATTGACATTCTGAGAGGGCACTACACTATCAGAATTTTCCTGATCCATCTTCTGTATAGTATCTCTTGTGATGCTTTTAAAACCATTGCTTTAATTAATGTATTAGCTTTTTTTAATGGAAGCTATTTCACACTCTTTGCTCCAGCCGTAATTATTAAGTGAATGACACTTCTGATTTCCCTAGAACTGAAAGTAAACACTGACTGTAGAAATGGAAGTTTTTAAGTTCAAGGTCTTGAAAGCCAGCTGTTTAAAATCACCACAGAACCCCTTCTAATACAGGAAACAAAATTAATTTTTCTAGCAATGACACTATAATCTGTCATCCAAGACAACTGTAAAATTACTTTCAATATTTTTTATTTTGCATTGCCTTTTTTGTCCAGAAAAGGCTTCTAATCAATAGTTGTTCTACAGAAAGACACTATCTTTGACAACCCATGTTTGACTGCATTCTAATGCTGATGTTCTAATTCTATTAACTTGGTCACACATTTCCCATTTCAACCTTTGGCTCAGACCTTTTGCAAATTCTTTTCTTCCACCATCAAATCAGATGGAATATGCACTTTACAGTCAATGAACACACTCAGGAGAATCAAAAGTTGCTTATTTGGCATGAATGAAAGCCAGATACATAATCTAGTTTCTATTAGGGGGAATCACACATTATGTGTCTATGTATTACAGCTAAGTATGGGTCAGTCTGT
Source organism: Varanus komodoensis (assembly GCF_004798865.1). Classification (NCBI taxonomy): domain Eukaryota; kingdom Metazoa; phylum Chordata; class Lepidosauria; order Squamata; family Varanidae; genus Varanus; species Varanus komodoensis. Next base: position 27,542,354 of record NW_025335349.1, read on the forward strand.
CAGTTTCATTTTCTCCCACATTCAATTATTTTAGGCATGGGTGAGAAATTAGTTGAGGTCACCGTTTTATTAATTAATAGCTTTTATATACCATTCAATCAGCCATAAGGCTGTCTGAACAGTGTACAATAAGAAAAAAGACCATATAAAAACATAACATAATATAAATAAGTTTGGTATCCAATAGGACATCAACAGCATCCATAGTTTTGTAAACAGCAAACAATTAATAAATAACATATTTGGGAAAATATACACAGAAATACATACAAAAATCCATGTGGGGACAAAAGGCATACAATGTGATGTTGGCCTGAGAACCCCGATGTGCTTAAACTTCACTGATAGCTTCTGCCTTGCTTATCAGGAGCCCACCAGTGGGTACGCGCCCTTTCCACCTGAGTTCCTGGTTTTTGCTAGCCATCGTTTATCAGGACACCCGAACTGGCAAATTATGGGTGAAATGAGTCTCCATAATCCTCATGAATACCATTTCAAATCCTGCTGTAAGCTCATGCTAAGGAAGCATGGTGCTAACTACAGTTTGGCAGGTTTAACATCATGGGAGACTGGGGTTGAGACAACTCAGACGCAGAAGGAACTTGTGCAAGAAAGGGGACAAGGAAGGGGTTGCAAGAGCCGTTAGTGGCTGTGGCATCATGTCTGCACTGAGCCATGGGGTGCAGCTGATATTTAGGATCATGGGCACTTTGTGACACCAAAGTGCTTTTGAGAAGTCTCAAGGCAATTATGGACCTGGAAATTATATACTGAATTCACATGGGCATCCCAGTGCTTATCCCATGAGTGGTACCTTGCATATTTTTAAAAAGCACAGTTACTTTAGCTCTAGTTTCTCTTGCACTGTAACCCATAATGTTTTGATTGTGGTTTTAATTATTGATGGCTACTTTCAAAGGCTTGGGCTGAAAAACATGTTAATAGTATTGAGATAAATGAAATAGATGCTTTCTTAATTCTTCCATCTGGAAATGGCTGGGCATATCCCATGATCTCGCACGGGCCAATTGCTTCAGGGCAACTCCTGAGCTCCACCCACAGCCATTGTCCATTAGGCATTCCTCACAACACAAGGGGCGCCTACTGAATAATCTCCCCAATACGATTCTGTAGCTATTTCCATGCAGAGCAAAACAAACAAACAAACAAACTTACTTTTATATGTTATTCTTGTTATGGTGTCTCTGTTGAGCATACGATTTAGAAATGGATTTGATGATTCAGATACCTGTAAAGGAATGAGTTCATTGTCAAAAACTAGTCAGCAGAGATTTCTTACTTTGAGAAAGTGCATATATTTGTTGGGAGGAGAAAAGTCTAGGGGAAAAGCGCTGCTGTCCAGTGAAATGGCTGCTGTTGTGTTTAACTGAGGGGCGGCTGGAACAAGAAGGCCCTACACAAAGTGGCATGGAAAGGAACGAAGCTTGTCTGCCCAGGCTGCAGTCTGCCTTGGTATTTGGCCATTCTCATTTTCTCTTTCAGAATGACCCTCAAAATATGGGGAGCAGCATAGTTTGTGATGTCTTTGTTGCTGTTTTTTTAAAAAATGTTTTAATATTTTAAATGGAAATTGTTTTTAGCTGTTTTAAATTTTGTATATGCCAACAATTTTGTTGTAAGATGCTTTGGCTCTTTTAAAAAGAAAAGGTGACTACTACTAATTGTGAATCTACTTCTGTCTGAGAAAAGTTCTCTTTGATCCACAGGACAGGCTGCGCGCAGTACCTGATTCACTGCATCAGTTGTGTGGAAAATAAGGAGGATTTCACGTGTTCTCTATGGATGCTGCATGCCTTGCTGGGATTGGGCTTCCTGAATGAGCACGCTGCTGACTCACTCAAATATCCTCACACAGACACACCCACACCCACACCCATGTATGTCACTTGAACCTAAGACCACGTCTGCCCCAGTGGTTCTCCACAGGTTGGATGCACATCAGTGTACATCTTGTGGTGGAAACTTGTCTATGCTGCTGTTTTCCTTAGGTATCCTGTGGACGGAGGGTCATTTATGGCTGAAACATTTAGAAGCGTGCCCCTACTCTGCTCCAGGTTTCTACACATTTGTTCCTGCCTCATTGCAAGCAAGCTACAGAGCTACCACTCCTGCCTTCTTCCAGTCCTGATGTGGAGAATACCCTGCAGCACACGTGGCCTTAAAGCACTCTTTTAAAAGAACAGCATCGGCAGCCCTTTCAGGTCTGGGCTTTCATCACTGTGACTGTGCTTTGAAGTTCTTTCAGATACTCTGACATAGGCTGAGCTTTGTACTTTGCCTTCTGTTTCTTCAGCTGTTTTGTGAACTGTAGTCACTGCCTCTGTATACATTGACACTTGGAGAAATCTTCATGTTGTGGTCACGATTCGAGGCATCATCTGCTGCTGAGAGGAAATTTTGTGTGGGAATTAGTCAGCACTTGACATTCTGGCTTTTGGGTTTGGGCTGCATGAGAAAGATATAAGCAGTAGTTTCTAGGAGTATTTCTGTACACGACTGCATTCTGCGTTTAGAAAGCCTGCAAAATTCATGAAGCAGCAACTCCTGCCCTTCTGTGCTTCCATGCTCTTTTCTTTCTTTTGAGGAAATTGATACTTGTAGAAGAGCAGGACCGGAACTGAGTGGTATTTGGAGAATGATTCATTATTAACTTTCATACCACTTAGTTCTGCTCATATCCTATGATCCTGAGTGCTGACCAGTGAGGGATGGAGAAACTTCTTACTGGGCTATTTTCTGTTGTTGTGGGGAAAAGCTCTCATATGCTTGCCTCCAGAGCTTTTCTAATTCAAAGGAACAACGTCCCCAACTATTAGAGGAGGAGGGCAAAGATGGATTAGCTGACAGATCAAAGCATCACATGATCCTACAGTATGCACTGATGTAAAAGGAACTTATAAAAGAAGGAAGTGCTTGTGGAACAAAACATCCAGCTGTTTCATTCATTGCCTGAGATGTGAAGGCTCAGCTCCAGCCGATGGTGTTTTTGGACCTAAAAGCTGATGCTCAAGGCTTAGATCCCAGAGTCCTCCTTCCACCGTTCTTCTGTGATTTCGCTCATGGAATGGGACTTTGGTGCCCTCCCCTCCCCTCTGTTGTCCTCTTTAGTGTCTTCCAAATCTGTTTCAGAGGAGCCCCCAAACTTCTAGGGCAAGGGAGGAAATGGAAGCCCCATTTCAGAAGTGGCACCTCTCCACTGGCAGGAGAATGGTTCCAGACGCCAGCTGCAGCAGCCAGCACGTTTTCACCACATCTCCTCCCAGTCACTTTCCCCCTTGCTGCAGCCAGCACAACTCTGAGAGCCCACATGGGAGAAAAGCAGCTGGGGCAGTGCTACGGGAATGCAGTGCTTATTTACCTTCACAATGTGCACCTCCCCTGCAAGAATTAACACTTTGACAGTGCAGACTAAGTAAACAATTTTAAACCCATTTCTTAAAGTGTGTTTGTGGTGGTGGTGGTGTGTGTGTGTGTGTGTGTTTGGGCTGGGTAGAGAATTATGATGAGATAACAAAAGCAATGACTATTCTAAAAGCACAGGCACTATATCAATAATAAGCTTGAGGTCGTTTTAAAAAGATGAAGATGGATTTCTGTAATGCTAGAGTTTGACACGGAGGGGCTAGCCCCACTGATTCCTTTCAGTTTTCCCCCACACTGTGAGCAGCCAGCCATGAAGGCTTCTAGGATTCAGAAACTGGCAGCTGCTAATGCTCCTTATTTCTTAAGATTATCTGAAGGGAACAGGACTTTGCACGGATGAAATTGTACTATACTTACTTTCATAAATATAGAAACTACCACCAAGCCATTGGGACTTTTTGCGGCTTCTGTAACATTTGTATATAACTCATGGTTATAGTGGATTAGTTGAACCTAAGGATAGATGGGAAAATGAAGATTAAATATCAGAGAATCAAACCCACTGGTATTTTTTAAATGACAAATATGCTCTTTAAAAATGCAGATTTCTTTGCTATATGAGCTTCACCAGGCTTGTAAATTTCATAATAGTTCTTTTCCTGGAGGTTTCTCTGCCTGCATTATTTTAATAACCACAGTGGCCATCTGGCTCACACTGGCATCTTCCCAGTGAGTCCTCCTTTCCATTGTCAATAAGTAAATTTAACACATTAAGATGCGACAGCGGCCAGCACCATTCTCTTGCTGCAGTATTTTATCATATCATCATCATCATCATCATCATCATCATCATCATCATCATCCCAGTCATATGTCTTTGCTTCAGTACCCCAAGCTCCAAACTTGGAGGGCAGGAGATGGATTCTCACATAATTTGGAGAACAGAAGCTGACATTTCAAGTCCTAAGCATGCAAATCACATCGAATTCAGGTTCACAAAGGCCACCCAGGAAGAGGTGCCTGAAGCCATGCACAAAAGCAATCTCAGACTTCAGGACTGCAGGCATAAGCTGGAGCTGCACAACTCATCGCATGTCATGTGAAATGCAGCCCACCAAACAGGAACGGCGCGCTCCCTGGGACTATGCACTTTCAGTATTTGCTGCCTCCATGAACCGTAATTCATGCCCCTCCCTGCAACACTCAAAGGGTACATGCACTTGGGAGACTCTAATCCATGCGAAATGGGCCTTTATGTTTCTCTGGGCACAGCATAGAGAGGCTTGATGTAAACCATCCTTTCCCAACCTGATATCCTTAAAAATTTTGGACTACAACTCCCAGCATTCTGACCTTTGGCCATCCTGGCTGGGGTGGATGTGAACTGATATCAAAAACACCTTGGGGAAACAAGGCCAGGGAAAGCTGATGTAAACCAAATTATTACAGTGGGGTCATGGTAAATGAACACTGAATTTCAAGAACTGCAGATATTCCCAGCAGACATATTCCAAAGAGATCCATAGTCCCCACTCCAAAAGAAGTTCAAAAATTCAGGCAGCTGTGTTGATCCAAAGGCTGTGTGTATAGATTGCTGGGCTGGGTTCACATCAGCCCTGATGTTCAAATTTGCACCTGCCCAGGCGACTGTCCTTCACAGAAAGGCCGCCAGTCCCTTAAAGATGGAGAACCATCAGAAGGAAGAGCTAGGCTTTGGAGTCACTGATCAACAGCTCTTGGACAGCCTGGATAAACAGGTCCCCTGATCACAGTCTCCCACACTGTGCTGAGATGTACTGTATTTCTATTTAAGTTATAAGAATGTTTGGGCAATTCTCGTACATTCCCTGGGTAACCTGCCTGAACTTCGCCTACTGAATAAAAGGATCTTGGGCCAGGCCAGATCTGTTCTCCAACTCCCCATTCACTTGCAACACTGACAGATATTGTTTTGGCCGATGACCTCATTGTTTCTGCTGTGAAAACAGTACCGGAGCTGTGTTCCCCTGTGTTCCTGCTCTGCTTCCTTGCTATATGAGGATATAGGGGATTTTAAAAAACCCTTTTTGTAGTAAAAGCCCAGAATAGTGGGCTAGGCAAAGGGGTTTCACATGTAACAACAGCTTTACTTTGGTCAAGCCTCAAAAACTGCAGGTTTCCTCAAGAATCAGCTTCAAGCCAAGAGCGCCTATCAATTTATTCCTCATGTTTGCATTCTTCACATACAACCTCTGCCCCAGTTTCCAACATACACACAGACAGTATGCATTTGTATATAACAGATTATATGCAAATACTGAGGAAAATAATGCTCTGGATAACAACGATGCAAACATGTTTGTTAGTTTTAGAAAATCTCCTAAACCAAATGTTGTGGACAAACACAGTCGAGCAAAAGTCCTTACTGGCTGCTGTTGTTACATTAACAGATAGAAACATGCAGAAATAAAAAATGGAGGAGAACCTCTGATATCAAGAGGATTATTTGGGAAGGGGATGAGTGTGAAAAACCAGGGCAGACCCACACTAGAGCTTTGTACTTTGCACAATCCAAACTGTCCTTCTCAAACTATTCCTGCCATTATATTCCAATATATTCTTCTAATTGATTATATCACAGTTCTTTTATGCATTGCATTTGCTTCTGAGTGCTAAACTTGTGGAACCATTTCAGGGAAGTGACTTCAGTGGGGTGATGGGTGGGGGGAAGTGGTGCTACGAGAGAGGGCCTGACTTCGCACGACGCAACTGCCCATCTTGGCAAGAAGCCCTCCAATGGTGGGTTGGTTGTTTTGCAATGTACCTCCAATGAGCCTAAGAGATGATCAGGTGCATCGTGTGTATCTCCCTCCCTCCCCTTCATTCTTCCAGACAATATCCTGGGGACAATGCAAGGAGGATCAAGTTATGTCTGCAAGCAGACTGCAACTTGCGGAGGCTGTCAGGGATTTTCCAGTGCACAAACAGTGCTCAGGCACCAAAGGACGATGGGATCCACTTCCAGCCTCAGCTGGGACAGGGTGCAGGGAGCTGCACATTGCAACAACAATCCCGAACAAATGGAATGGGATTGAGTGTAGATTCTCCCAGGACAAAAATGATGGGGTTGATGAATGGAATGCTTAGAGATGGCTGATTCTTAATGGCAAGACCCACCTCAAAGGCTCAGGAATCCCGGAAGCTGCGAGACACCATTGCTTGGCTGGGGATTGCAAACAGAGATTCCACTTGCACGAACTGGTAACTTAACATGGACACTGTGCTTCTGTATCTCTGCTGAAGCTGCTTCCATACCATTCTGTGTAAGGAGAAGGCGTGGGCAAAAGGCCCTGGGCAGCCCAAGCAGTAGCAGCAGTGGCAAAAATGCCACAGAAAGAGAAGGCCTGTGGCCTGGCATTTACTGCTGAGACTTGTCCTTAATGTACCAGGGAGCAGGATGGAAGGAAGCTGATGGAAGGTGATGATTGGACACCAAAGCCTGAGCCTCTCCCCCCTTTCCCAGCACCCCCTTTCAAGGCACACTCCCCCTCCAAGGCACATTCCCACTCTTGGAGCGGCAGGCAGTGCATAACGAAGCTCTTTCCATACCAGCTCTGAGGGGGGGCAGATGCTTGGCTGCTTAAGTCTGAGCATGAGGTTGGCGACCTCCATGTTGGGCCTTGGAAGGGGAGGTTGTCGGACCACATCCTTAATTTCTCTTTGAGGGAAAGAGAAAACCAGCAGAGGAAGGAGAATAAATATTGCCTCAATTTTTTCTTTTACATTTGGTACGGGAGGGTTTTTTAAGCAAGCAAGCAAGCAAACCTGGGCAGAAGAAGTAAAAATGTCAAAGGCAATGAAGTCATCTGCAGAGTTTTGAAAGTGCTGTTGTGATCCCTCTACTAGAATCCTTGTAAAGAATTAATGAGGTTTTCCACTAAGTGGTGACAAGAGGTTGCAGACTCATTAGCCATCAGTTTATGATTTTGCTGAACTTTTACAACATCTTAAATCTTAGGATTGTACTCTTGTCTTGTTGGCATTTGGATGCAGCAGCCATGGTTTTGATTTTTATTGGCTGCACTCACTCCAGAGGTCGGTGAGTGCAAGAAGAAAGAAGTCCAGACTCCTGCCTTGGATCTTCCCCTTTACTGCCACTTTGAGATGGAGGCACTGATGATGACGAACAGGAAGAAGTATCAATTAAAAAGCATAATGAGTCAAAGTGAGGTATGGACTGTGCTTAGTTCCTTCCACAATCACAGCGAAGTCTGTATCAATGCTGCATACCCACTTCTGAACGTGGTGCTTGCAGGGTCAACATTAGCAATGCTATTTTTCAGTCTATTTACTTTGGAACATTATTTAGGGTAGAGGACAGGTGAAAAGAAACTGTATTTGAAAACTGTGGAAAGGAGTGAGAAATTTCTCAGGGCATCAGGCTGCAGTGCTTATCTTAGTATAAAGACATGACTGAGGGGTGGACACACACTGTATTTTATCATCTCCCCCTACACTGTACTTGCAGCCCCTCTGGTTACTCAAGCTTTTTGAGGACTCAGCAGAACTCCTGCTGTGAGCCGCCCCGAGGCTTCGTTGTGATGGGGGCGGCATAAAAATGTTTTAAATAAATAAATAAACTCCTGTCCTTGGGACTTCACAATGTTTTTTCCTGCTGATGGCCTGAGGGCTGAGCAAGGTCTGCTTGGTTTGGTTTGTCGCTGCTTAAAGTCCTTTTAATGAAAACGGCAACAAGAATTCCCCAAACACACAGCTTTCAGGCCCTCAGCAGGCGGCAGAACTGCAAAGCTCCAAGGGGAGAAATCCTGGGTAAATTCTCTACAGGGTTTTCCAAGGAACTCAAGCAGCTGGAGAGGCCACAAGGACAAAACTGGGGAAGATTGTGAAAGAGAAAGCTCACCCACACAGCCACCTCCTTATGGGAAGCACTGAAGCCTAGCAGCCCAAGAGATTTCTCTGAAATTCTCAAAGCCCCAGTGAAAGAGGCAAAAAAATTAAGAACAGGCAGGTGGGGTTTCAATGAGTATATTGAATTATAGCGATGGCCTTGTGAGATATTCTAGTTTAGATGCTATTAGATGTTATGAGGCAAACATGGGTTCCCAGCTCTTTGCTTGTTTCATAAAACTGAGGTGAGCATTTGCAAGATAGAAATGACAGATGAGAAGGGGGATTATTGCCAGCTTACTTTTTTTTTTTTAAATCTAGGGCACTACCTAGAATTTTGGTTTGTTAAAGTAAAAGACTGTGATTGTCCCTTTATTTCTAGCCTCCGCCTACTCAAGAAACTGTGCTTCAGATAAGGTAAGAAGAAGATTCAAATTACAGCTGGCCTTTATGTTTTGAGAAATGGAGATCAGCCATTGCCTCTTTGTTACAGGTTTAGGAGAAAATTTGATAGCTGTAGTGGTGAGCAGTAACTAATGCACTCAGGATGCAATCCTATGCTTCTTTAGACAAAAAGGTCCCACCACTCTCAGTCAGCCTGGCTGTGGACCTCATGGCCACCACATCTGGCCTGAACGCTGTCATTTGACTTCCCGTCTTGACTTCTGTAACGTGCTCTACGTGGGGCTACCCTTGAAGACGGTCCGGATACTTCAATTGGTTCAGAATAGAGCTGCCAGGCTGCTGACGGGGACTGGACGTTATGTTCACATGTCTCCAGTTCTCCGTCAGCTTCACTGGCTCCCCATTGAAGTCCGGGCCCAATTCAAGGTGTTGGTGATGACCTATAAAGCCCTAAACGGCTTGGGTCCTGGTTACCTGAAGGAGCGCTTACATCCATATATGCCCAGTCGCCCCCTGAGATCGGCGGGAGAGGCCCTTCTCCGGGAGCCCTCCGTGAGAGAAATTAGGAGGGTGGCTACTCGGAGGAGGGCTTTCTCAGTGGTGGCGCCTAAGTTATGGAATGCGCTCCCCAGAGAGGTCCGCCTGGCGCCGTCATTTGTTTTTCGGCGCCAGGCGAAGACCTTTTTATTTAAGCAACATTTTAAATGTTAATACTACTGAATTTTATCTGGCCAGGGCGGCTTATTTTATATTGTGTGTATATTGTATTTTAAATTATTATTACTATTTTAATATGTATATTTAATTTATGTGGTTTTATTTATTGTTGTAAGCCGCCCCGAGGCTTCAGCGAATGGGGCGGCATAAAAATGTTTGAATAAATAAATAATAATAAATAAATTTGTGGTTTTTTCTCACCACCCTGCCTGATTAAGCATTCTGCAGAACTGGGAAGCTTGCACATTCTTCAGACTGTGGATTTGGTTTTCATTCTTATTGGTGCTCATTCTCAGAAGCCTCTTTCCCATAAATTCAGAGGAATTATTTTGTATCTTCTGGAATGCAGAAGATATGCAATTTATAAATAATGTTTTACTGACTTGTTTTTCAGTCCTAACAGCACCCATGAACCTTGTTCCTGCCTTTCCTTGGCTGAAAACAGCAGAGCCTAATAAAATATATGCAAGACACAACGTAATTACATGTGAATGTCAGATAAACTTAGCATGACCTACAGACTTCCTAACCCTTCATACTTGGGAAAAACTAATACAGTGAATGCAGTGTTAATCATATTAATGGAGTTATTTGTATATGGGTTATAAGTAATTATCCCCACTCCAGTGACGTTCTAAATAATATAGTTAAAACTTGATCACATAATGACCCACTTTTGCTCCTAGGATGGAGGGCTCCCACCTCTCCCCACCACCTTCTGTTGCTGTTGATTCTGGTTGAATTAATTAAATACATCAGAAAATTTAATAATAAAATTGACTTAAAATCTCATGGCAAGTAGATTTAAACACGATTTATAATGAAAGGCCAACTACTCTAAATCAACTTAGCAGATGGAGATTGTAGCAACTCCTATTTCATTACAGCAGTGGTAATTCATGGTATTAAAACGGCTGTTTGTAAAATAAATGAGCCATGAGAGAGACTGAAAGGGAAGGTGAGGAGAACAGGAGAGAAGGGAAAAGAAAGAATAGGATGCCATGCTAGTGGGAAGGTACAGGACATATTTCTCTTTGATTCCATATGTTCCCTATTACCATGAATCAGAGAAAAAGAGGCAATAAGCAGAGAGGAGGAGGAGGAGGAAGGGAGAGGAAAATGACGATGTAGAGATAGGAATAACAAAAACACAAATAATGAGTATAGGAGAATGAAAGATAAGAGAATGGAGAGGAGCTGGAATACGTTATGATGTTTTTAGCAGAAGAGAAAATGTTTCAAAGGACTGTGAGTTTGGCACAGGTACAAATAAGATACTAGGGATGAGTGCAAAGTTTGTTTGGTTCACATATTTACATGCAAATGTACCCAATTTTGTACTTCAGAAACAATATGTGAACCAAAGTTTACTAACCCTCTGAAATTCTTGCTTCTCCAAAATTTTCACTGGAGTTCTTTGATCAAAAATGTTTATGCAATGAGAAAGGGCAAATAAAAATGCATGTTCTAGTGAAAATAATATTCAGAAATACATTCTATTGGGAAAATGTGTTTGCAAACATGCTTGCAAAATGCATATATTACACATGTATTGGGGAAATGCACACAACTATGTATGAATTTTCATGCAAATTTCTTAAAAATCCTAAAGTTCAGGATGAACTAAATTAAAGATTGGAAAAATCCTCAAAATTTGAGACAGACCAAACTTAACATAGAAAAAAGGAGAAAAGAAAAATTGAAATGAAGAGATTCAAGGAAAGAAGCCAACCATTTGTAGAGTGGACCCCAATATTTTTTCCTCATTTCTGTCTCCATTACACACACAATAATTGGTTCCAGATAATTTTCTACTGTGTGTTGTTCCCAAAGGGTGAGAGGAACAACCGGCCTAACTTTCCAGCAAAGATTGTCCTGTTTTACAAATTCTGTCATGTGATTTTGTATGTTTTATTTTTACTTTTGTGTGTGTGTGTGTGTGTGGGCGGGGGAAGGCTCTCTTAGGGTTGCAAACTTAATTTATGCACAAACTCTTCTAAAATCAATGAAACAAATTCATATGTAGCAGGCATGACAAGTGCACAACTACTTGGCTACAAAAAGGAGCGAATTTCTGGTTCTGAACTAGGGATGGGCACAGCTATCCATTTCTGGTCTATGCCAGTTCTGCATACTTTTTAACAATTCCACTTCTACAATTTTTAAACAATTCCTCTCAAAATCCCTCCTGAGATAGGTTAGGCAAATATAATACATGGTAGATAGCTAAGCTCTGCTTTGCAGGTTATTCTGTCAAGTCAGATCAGATTATTGTATATTAGAATGGCAAAGTTCACATTCCTTCAGTTCAGCCTTCCTCTGAACCATGCTGCATTTTGTACAGAGCTCTGGATAGCCCAGTACAGAGGATATCGGCTCCTTCTCAGATCTTAAGGTCACATTCTTTTAAATGGAATGCACAGGAGCTGCCATTCTCCACCGCAGGCATCATGCCATTCCTGGTCTAGAGTTATGTTACCCTTAAGGCCTCACAACTGGTTCCTGAATGGGTATGCATCCCAAAGGGAAGGCAGTGCCTTTCCCTAGTATTGGATTTCAAATAGCATCAGGTTCTTGAGCTCCAGAAAGTCATCTTGCAGAAATTCACATGCATAGTGCAGCATCTGGAGAACTTCACCACGTGTTTTCATGCAATTAGCGTTTGCCATGGCCTCTATAAATGTCAGATCAGCTTTTGAGACTTCAGCTTTTCTTGAGGTCTCCAACATGCTGCCTGCAGAAGCTCCCTTTCTTCCCACCAGATTCTCTGATCATTCTGTTTTTTTATTTTATTAATTTATTTGTAATAAAAAGGATGATTGAGAGGCAGGCATGATGCATTGTGAAGAGCGGTGCTTTAATGCCATCTCTGAGTTCAAAGCAGCAATTTTGTGTTTTGGAACTCAGACCATCCCTCTGCCTTCTAATTAGGCTCTTGGGAAAGTTAATTTTCTGGCATTCTCTCTAATTTGCCTTCTGGGAAGCTGATGTTTTGTGACCAGCCATGCCCACCATGGCAACCACTTCATGAACTGGTGAACGCCTCCATGGCAGTCATTTTCTGCAAGCACTCAAACCACTCTTTCAAAATTCCAAATGTGCCCAGTGACCTCAAAATCTGAGGAGTCCTGCAGGATACATGTTTCTTTACTCTTAGACATGCATGCCTTTGTTCTGTGGCTATGTTTTATTGCTTTCAATTTTTTAAACTTCTGTAGAAGGACACATGATGATGAACCACCATTATTCCGTAATGTCCTTAATTCTACCATACCTCTGCCCAACAGATGAGCATCTGTTCTGTATCTCCTCCTCTGCTATTTGAGTGTAATGTGAATCTGGACCCCAAGATATTGCAGATGGAGCTCTCTGGGCTTTGAACACCATGGAGGATTTAAAGTGTGACCCAGGGGGACTTTTCATTGGGATGCAAGTCCTGGGAGCTGCCCATCACAGAGCCTTTAAATGAGATGCTAAGAGCCTGTCCATCGTAGTTTCCCAGGTGCTTGCACCTCTGGCTTGGATAAATTGAGCTGAGCCTTCTAAATTGTCCATAGGTTCTCAGGGCAAACAACAAATCCAGTGATTAATTACACATTAAAAAGCAAATGAAAGAACAATAATGCAACACCCATGCTTGAACCCGCAAAGCAAACAAAAACAAAATAGATTGAGTATAAAAATAAAATAAATCCAGAAGGCAGGCTTGGATCACCCTTTTCCCACTGTGGGAAACATATTTCTGAGTGCCCTTAGCAGCTGCTCTATTTTAAAGCTTTAGAAAAAGAAAAAGAAAAACAAAAGCTCCTTGATTAGCTTCTCGGCTTAGTACTCAGAAGGTCTTTGCTGGCATTTGGAAAGCTATTTCCATGCTTTCTTGTAATGGTGAAACAGACCCTCCCATTCAAAATAAGCGTCTTTCAGTGCAGCGAGTACCTGCTTTGCTTTGGAATGTCACCACCTCTCAATGGCTTGGGACTCAGCTCCTGACAGATCATCAATCTTCCCTGCTGTTCCTAAAGCAGCTATGATCAGTGGAGATGCTCAGCCTGACAAACATTTGATTTAACAGAGAAGATGCTGCTGATGGCAAAGTGTGCTCTGCCTTGAGGTGGCTTGTTTGTCTTAATATAGTTTGTCAAGAGTAAGTATCCTGGCACGCACGCAGGATGCCTCTGGTTGTTAAGCAAATACATGTTCAGCTACAGCAGAGTTTGAATAATACATTTAAATGCAGGCGCATGAATGTTAGCTGCAGGATCAACCCGAGGCTTTTAATTAGCCTAAGCAGGACCTGGGGAGTGGGTGGGAAGACTCTGCCCTAGTCCATTCCCCTTCTGCCCTATGATAAATACTGCTTCCTCTCTTTCAGGGATTCTGCTATGCTTCCATTGCTTTGCTCTGTCAATGAACAGATGCCCTTCAAAGACTGGTAGCCACGGTTTACAGGGAATGTCTCAGTTGCCTGGGACCACTCGTCCACTAAAGGGCCTTGTGAGGAGCAGAAGCACAGAGCAGTGGGTCTGGGTGGAGGTCTCAAGCCTTAAAGCAAGGCCTTCAAAGTCTGCAGCCCCCAACTACCCCCAACTATTGGTTGTGTTGGCTAGAGTTGGTAGGAGCCGTGGGCCAAAACATCTGCAGGGTTGCAGCTTTCCTACTCCTGCATTAAAAGCAATTGCTCCCTACAGTTTGGGTTTATTATAAGCTGCTCTGGCCTTTCACATCAGGCAGGAGAGCTGTCCAGCAACAGCAGCAGCTGAAGGACCAGATACCGAGCATGAGAGGAGCTGTCCAAAGGCTGATCAAGAAGATGGAGCAGGTCTATGGAGTGGCTCCCATTCAGTGGCCTCCAGGAAGCAGTAGAAAGTTTAAAATGGACAGGGGAAGTGTAGCATTTCAGATGTTTTAGGACTACCATGTCTGGAGCTCATGGGAGTTAGGATTCAAGCAATTGATAAAAACTGATAAGAACTCCATGCTGTCTGGAGCGGATGGGAGCTGGCGTCCAAGGGCCTCAGGATCCTCACTCATGATTTAGGGACTCCTTTCATGGAACTGAGTATACTTATGGTGATATTTCCTGTTCCCAAGTAGGGTTCTTGGGCGCCACATGTCCCACGCAGTTCTGGAGTCTGCTGTCTAAAGGCTGCACTTTGGGGACAGGGGGATGAGAGGGCCTGTCTAACAGCTACAGAGCATTTTCAACAAACAGTTGGTGGCAGTAGTGGTGGTGAGATCTTTGCTGGGAGGTTTTAAGCATATGAAAACATAATTTCATACCAAAAGCACTGTTACAATAAAGAATGCAGGGAAAATCCTCCTTTAGTTCTGCTTTTGAGCTTTCAAGCGCTTGTTAAAAGCTATTGATTTTCTTTAGAAGATTCCCTTTGTAAGATTAATTTGCCAGTGAACAAGTAAGCCTCATTTACTTCTCTTGGGGGCTAAAATTTTTCAGGGAGAAAGTTAGCATTAAGATTAATTACACTTATTTAACTGAGAAATATAAAATCCAAATGTATCCTTGTTCACTGCCCCAAGACTCCAACTTGCCATTCTTAACCATCTGAACTGAGGTAGTCCCACTAAGAGGATACTATATTAAGGTTTTCCATATTGCTAAAATAAGAATGCAGAAGTTCAAAACAGTGAAACTCCCATCTGTGGAAAAGCAGCGAAGGTCTGGATGACATTATCCACCAAATTTTGGAAACAGAAGCTGGCGGGGGGGGGGGGGGGTAGATCTAGATTCTATCAAGCTTAGGTTTGCTGAAATCAGTGGGATGGGTGATGAAATCAATGAGACTACAGTTAGTCACCCCCCTTAGGCAAGAAGGCCGAAGGTATGATAAAGGCATTGAGATGGATCCAGATTTAGTTACACTTTGGATGGATCCACTGAAATCATGGAAGCTTAGCTCATTTCAATCAGTCTGCTGTGACCAGATCTAGATCCAATCCACAATGTCTCATGGTGCATGAACTCATTTATTTTGTTCTTCTGCTGTCTCTGATCAAACTGCTTTTGGAGGTTTTTGAAGTGCTACCAAAAAATCTGGGCTCAGAGATGATATTGTGATGAGTGTAAACCTGAAGGACAATGACAGTTCTCCTAGAGCAGAACTACATTGCTTCCATCTGATCCTACCAAGTGGTGATAATTACCCAGCAGCTTTGGTTGCTCTCAGAGAGGGGCTATAGCTCAGTGGTAAAGCACGTGTTTTGCATGCAGGAGGCCCTTGTTCAGCTCTGAACTCAGCTAAAAGAGGCACCTGGCAGGGGATGGGAAGGTCCTTTGCCTAAGGCTCTAGGGAATCGCTGCAAAGTCAGGCTAGAGTCCAAGGGTAGGCAAAGGCAGGTCTGATTTCATTAGTAGATCTGGGGATTTGCAGTAGATCAACAAGGACTTCTGATTCCCAAATGTTTACTAAGAGGAGTAACAAAATGCCCCTCATGGCCCTAAATTATGCTGCTGGCATGATGAAACCTTGAGCCTATCCAGGAATGCAGTTGTGAGTGACAGCACTGTGAGCTCCCTTCTTAACAGAGCCTCAAATGCTGAGCTGCAGACTGCATTCAGTGTCAGTGCAGGTGTTTTGCACTAGGCACTCGCTAGTGGGGCTTGGCTTTCTCATTGGCAAAGAAAACAGATTCGAGGACATGAAGTCTGCTGACCCCTAAATGGCCCAATAATCTGATGAGGGATAAGGCTCTCTCTCTCTCTTCCAATTTATATCCTGCCTTTTCCTCAAGGCAGCTTACATTATTCTCCTCCTCCATCTTATCCGCACAACAACAAATCTGGGGGGTAGGTTGGGCTGAGAGTCTGTGACTGGCCCAAAGTCACCCAGTTGGCTCCATGGCTGAGCGGGGACTAGAACCCAGATTGCCTGAGTCCCAGTCCCATGCTCTTAACCACTACACCATACTGGCTCTCTTTCTTACATTTCTTACATTTCATCCAAACAAATTATAAACTGAATAACTGATAAAGTGAATCATTTTTTCAGCATGGAAGCGAATCCGGACCATTATTTGGAATTTCTCCCGCCCTATGGCCATGCTTTTTTGTAATTTCTTAAAAAGTCACCCTATACATTTTTAAAAACAAAGTTCTGCAGAGAAATACTGCCCTTTTGCTGTTCTGCTGCAACACTCATTTCACAAAAAGCCAAAAGAAAAAAGGGTGAGTACATCAACCTCATTCAATGCACCATAAGAACATTATCCTCTGGAACACAATAGTTCTTTAGGGATCAATCTTATGCATATTTAGACAGAAAAAAGGTCTAAAACTCCCAACATTTCCCAGCAGCCAGTCTGGGAGTAGTATGACTTTTGATGTCTAAGTATGCATAGGATTGTGCCTGAGGCAGGCAATCCTGACCTCTAATTGTGGACTGCCACCCCTGCAGGAGGAGAAGCAGCTCCATCCTTGGAGGTCTCTTTGTTGTAACAGCACTTCCTAACAGCATTTCCTACTTTTGAGCACAAGGCAATGAAAAGGGGTTTGCCATGAGCCCCTCAGGGAAGGCTTTGCTGGATCCAAAGCTTTCTCACTCTGTAGACATCACAATGGGGCAAATACAACACCAGCCCTGGAGCAGAGTCCTTTTCTCTCCCACTGAAAGTAATATGTGCCATGGAATCCAGAGAACAAAGTAAAAAAACACCAATGGCCACTCCAGCAGGACATATAACATAGTGATCCTTCACAATGGATTTTCCATCCATTGCCTTCATAGGCTTGTTCTGCCTGGCCATGCGAAAGCATCTCTTTTGTTTTAAAATAATGTCTTTGGAAAAGTTAAGTTCATGTCTTAGCTTTACAAATGTTAAAATGACATAGAGTAAAGCTATGCCTTTGGGTAATAAAGCAATGCCTTCCTTCCTACAGCACTTTTTAAAATATTCATGCTTTTGTACAACTCCCAGGAGATTTTAACAAATGACATAAGATTAGATGGAAATTCTTTCCCATTTCCAAATATGGCAAGCAGTTAGTCTTGGTTGAGAGATTCAAAAAATCTCCTTCATATGATGGACTCTGTCTGCTCACAGGACGCATGCATGTGTTAGATGAAGCACTGGATTAATTGTTCCAGGACACAGTCTGCTTCCTGGAACCAGTGCCTGCAACTGCAGCAGCCTTCATTACTCTGAGCCAAAGTGTCGCATCTGCAATGATATGCACATCACTCTGACCAAAACATTTACTAAAAATCTAAACTGAAAAAAAAAAAAAATCAGCTCCAAAATTTTTGCACTGAGATTTGAATCAAATGTTATCCCTCCCCCACAAAAAAACCACCTTCCAACAAGAGTGTTTAGGACATCAGATACTAAACAAATATCTGCTCGTTGTTGTTGTTTTTAGAATTGCTATGTAAAGCCAAAATATAACAGATAAACAGAGACCACAAACTAGGTAAGAGAAAAACAGATGGGCATAGCAGCCCCATGGTTCCTAGACAGCATCCCAGGGCCCACAGGTATCTTCAGTTTCCTGCTCTGACATCATAAAAGAGCTCTGACCTGGAGAAAAAACTCTGACCTTGGAGCTGGGGATACACACTTGGATTCCCCTCAAGCAATTACAAATAGTCTTCTCTGAAGGCACACAAGGCATCTGCCATGTTGAAGCTAAGCAGCTCTGGGCCTGGCCTGAGCTTGGAGGGGAGACCACCTGGGAACCACATGTAGCCCCCTTGAGTTCCACAATGGGAGAAAGGTGGGATAGAAATATAATCAATCAATCAATCAAAAGAGGAAAAATATCCGAATAATTATCCAGTTGAAGTTGGTGTCTGTATGTCACCCATTTAACAATCAAAAGCATTGTAAGATCCATAGTACCCTGAGCTAATACAGGTATCTTGTAATATATTTAGCTGTCAAAAAATGAAAGAATCAATTTCCCTTCCAATTTATTAATTCCCATGAAGCAGTAGATCATTTAGAAGAGTGTAGATCAGTGAATATTAAAGACTGTTCCAGCACAAATGACCTCCTCCTCAAAAGAAACAACTCCTAGTTGTTATGAAACATAACAGAAGCATCAGCTGTACTGCACCACCAGAAATGAATGAAACAATGCCTTATTAAAGAGATAAGGGATGACATAGAAATGTTTTAATAAATAAATAAATAAATAAATAAATAAATACTGAGTGCCCAACTGAGAGAACAAAAGGTTTTGTTGAACAGGACCTGGCCTAAGATTCATGGATGTAACAGAGTGATGCCAAAAGAGTGATTAGACACTCTGTGGGGTACCCACAGCAGTTTCTCAAATTCCAAATGTGCCATGGGTCCAAAAACACCAGGGAACCTCCGTTTAGTGCTTCACTGGTAACAACGAGCAATGCATAACATATCACTGTCTCTTCCCTTTTTTGATTATGTAAATCACCCCAGAGCCAGATATGGTGAGGGTTGATATACACATATTTTCAAAAAATAAATTAAAATAGTGACACAGACGGAATGGTTAAACATGATGTGTTTTGGTCAAGGCACAAACACACTACAACAACATAGGATGCTTTTCTCTCTGACTTGCTCACTAGGAACTTGTAACTGCAGTGATGCTGTTACCCAGTTCTTTTAGTTAATTAACCCATAGATCTATGTGTCATTTGTTATTGTTTAATTATTAAATTCCCACCAGTTATTTCCTTTTACAGTGGTTGGTAAATTGATGAAATAAATTTTATATGACAGCAATGAGACTGCTTAGTCTAGAAAATGAATTTGGCACATTTCTAATATCTGTCTGGAAGGCATCATGTATGCTGAGTTGGGAGGTAGACACCAAGAGTCCCAATATTTGGGAACAGGTGGGATATAAATAAATATAATAAATAAATAAATGTATGAATTTTGCTGAATCTTTCCATGGATGGACAAATGTCCTCTCATTAACAGAATCACATTTTTTCAACTGGAATTTCATTCTCACACTAATTCACGTTAGTGTTAACGAGCAGGAGCACCAATGCACACAAGAGCTGAAGTGGCCGTGTGCCATACACTAATCAGCTTTAGTTCATGCATGTTACTACAGATTAGTGTATTTGCACTCGTGTGCAAGGACATGCTGTTCATGTGCACATGCAAATTTGCACCCCTCCCATGAAAAACCAGCCTGCGAGTTCACGAAATCTGCATGACTCGGAAACAGCTAATCTGCTGCAGAACGCACAGGCTGGATTCAGGAAAATCCAAGCTTATTTGCATTGGCTGCACCTTCTCCACCAACCCCAGTGCTGAGTTTTAAGGCCTTATCCGTAATCCTGCATCTAAGTAGTTAGTCTGCACAGGTTGCCTGCTCACCGAAACAGCTAAAGGTGCCACAGATCTATGTTCAATCTACACAGATCAATCTGGTGAACAATGCTGTAGCTGTGCTTTATTTGCGGCAAGCACAACAAAGCTTCTTGGGTGGACAGGAAATCCTGGCAGATGTCATGTTGATTACAATACTGAGGCACATTGGACAGCCTGTTTCCTGTGTCAGCTTACCAGCTCCCACCATGCAATAGACCTTAGATGCAGGGATAGTCTGCCATTTTTGCAGCTCATAAAAGATTCAGCTGCCACCATTTTCATGATGGTTCTGGTCTTGCTCAGATTAGGATTAAATGAATGTGTTGACTGGCTCACTGGGCAAGTTTTTTCCTGAGCAAAACAAGAAGCTGGCTACTGCCTTCTTCCTTCAGTGAAACACTTCATGTAAGATTCTTTTTATATAAGTCTTTGTCTCACTGAAACTCATTAGTGAGAAGGAAATAAAAAGACCTTCCTAGATGTGCAGTGGATTATACCAGAGAAGCACAAAAGCTCTGTTGGTTTGAAGATTTGGAAGTTATGTGCTTGCTGGGAGGCAGGTTGGAAGTACAACTAGATTTATAAAACTTCACGTTTCTATACAAATTTGCTCCTGGTGATCATATTAGGTTATTGAACATCTGTTGAAACAGGTACTCAGGTTTGCATATGAGCAAAGAAGACACCATGGACAGCTAGTTGTCGGTGATCAAAGCAGTTCAGTTTTTAGAAGCCGTAGGATTGTTGTTCCCAAACTCTTTCTGCTTGCCAAACTGGGTCTGTGCTCATGTTACCATATTTACTGTATTTGTCAGACCCAGCTGCTGTACAAATTGTAGCTAACTCAGAGGGAACAGGGGACTCGGAGTGGGGTGGCTGATGATGTCCCCATCCCAGCTAAGGAAACGATCCTGGTGCTTTGACCCTGTGAGCCTTGGATCCATGACAACACTATCCATCAGCCACAAAAAGGGAACTTGACAACACACCCTCATATTTTGGACCTCTAGGGTGAGCGAGGAATCTAAACTCCAGGGTCTTTAGGTATTTCCTTTCCATTATTAACCTTGCAGAGGCGCTAATCTATGACAGCTCTGGAGGGCAACAATTTTGCTGCAGAACTAAATAACTAATCATTGCTGAATAATGAAACTAAAACAGGTGACCTTTGGCATGCAAAGCTTTATGGTAGGCAGACACCCAGGGAAATATTTTGTGAGGGCAGCAATTCTGCTGAAAAGGGGAATGAAGGAAAGACTCACTTTTTCAGCACCACTTTGGTGTATAAATTTCCAGAGCGGTGGGGCTGCTAGTAATGGGATGGAATAAATGAGTTGCAGCAGGAGCGGAGGGTGAATACTTCATGGAGAGAAGAGCGCAAGGTGAGTCCTTTTTCACGTTCAAAGCCAGTGGCCTGGTGACTGAGGGAAGTGTGGGTGAATCAGAACTGCCAGGTTGGGTGGTTACTGCAGCTCAGGCACAGGAAAAGTCACACAATGGAAAAGACCCCCTGAAAACTTGACAAAGCAAGTTTGAGGACCAGTGGACACCAGCACCTGCTGTGTGTGTGCATGTGCATGTGTGGAAGAGGCTATTTAAATGTCTTCTGCAAGTCTGTGTAATTGAGAAGTCCATGCATTACTCATTTCTACTGCTCCTACCCTGTCCAAAACACTGCAGCCAAATACAAACAATGGATTGATCTAACACATGTTGGCTGCATCGGGGATGTATGAGACATTCTTTTGGTTGGTTGGGGTTTTTTTACATCATAGCTTATTCAATTCAGACCTAGCAGCTCAAAGACAGAATCAAATCCAACTGTATCCAAAGTTCATACATCTCCAAGTTTCCAATGGGATTCGTGTTCAAAAATATGTGTTCAACAGCATGTTGGCATTTGACAATGTTCACAAACTACAGGAAACAGGCAGAGCAAGTTTTGAGGTGGAATTTAGAGAACTTGAACAAGTGCCAGTCGTGTTTCTATGCATACCACAGGGCACAATCCAGTGCAAGAGTGAAGCATGCTCATGCCCATGGTTTCAAAGGGTTTCAGCATGCCTATATTGTGATTTATGGACATACATCCAGTGAGGAAGAATTGGGAGCCTAGTAAAGCCTAAAAGCAAATGCTTAAGTGCCACATGCCTGGAACTTAAGTGACTTATTCTTCCACAGACGATAGCTTCTTATGGAGGTTGTCTGGCATCCATGGTATACTTCTGATGGTGTGTTTATCATGCAGCCACAGTGAGAAGAGGGCACTGCATGCTACAGAAGGGATAAATGTGTGGCCACTAAGTCTGGGAGGCATCTGACTTTCACCGAGATGAATAACAGTAATGAGGTATTAAAACAATTGGAAATGAAAGACATGGGGTGATATTAGCATAGAGTCTAAGGCCCTGGGCTCAAGCAAAGGCATGTTTGAAGAAGCACAGCATGATTAAAAATAGCCCACAGCATCCTGGAATGAATATTTCATTAAAGTGTTGAAACTCCTTGCGGATATTATTATTCAATTTCTGACACAAAGCAAGAACATTTCACCTCATAATTTCCTTTCCTTTCTTTAAGTAGGAGGATTAAAATTAGGATGACCAATAATATAGCAAGTTGTTGGTGCCTCTGGGGCAGAAAACAACAGGCCATCTCTGGGTGAGAGCTTAGTGAGTGATTCAGCTGCCCTAATGCAAAGCAGACATATTTCCAGGTTCAGCTGCTTCTCGCTCTGTTTAAGGGGCCACATGGAAACCATGCTTTTCTGACTGGCAAAAAGGGACTGCAGTCTTTGCCAATTCAACTCATAAAAATATTGAGGTAAATGTTGTTTTAAGTTGTTTAAAACCCAGAGAAATCTATGGCACACATCAAATGTGGAGAGAAGCCTGTGGTGACGATTGAATGAAGAAACAAGCAGAAAGCAAATGATGCTGGTTTGATTACACTACCTTGGGTGAGACGAGAAACCTCATCAATAGATGAGTTGTGCTGGTCTGCAAGGGTTTTAGCACACTTGTTTCTGGAGGATTTATTGGAATGATACTCAAGATGGATGCCCCTTCTTCTTCAAGGCTGAGTCCTGGGCTCCATGAGCAGCTCTCCCCTAATGTCTGATAAAAGTGTCCCAGTAAGTCTTCCTTTCAGCAGCTTCTCTAACCACCTCCACCCATCTTGGCAAGGGATACTGTGCTCTGGCCCCAGGAGACAGATCTGAGAAACCATGTAGATGGTGGGGCTACCTTTGAAGATGGCTCAGAAAGC
Organism: Varanus komodoensis; assembly: GCF_004798865.1. Lineage (NCBI taxonomy): Eukaryota > Metazoa > Chordata > Lepidosauria > Squamata > Varanidae > Varanus > Varanus komodoensis. The sequence goes on from NW_025335349.1 coordinate 27,565,340, forward strand.
TGAATTAGTTTCGAGTAAAGCTTCTAGGCTTGTCAGTGCAACTGGCTGATAGGATCACACAATGCCTGTGCTTCTCCAGCTGCCCTGTTTCCCGGTCCATTTCTGAGTACAGAGGCTGCATTTACAGCTTGGATATTCTGGCTTGGGGTCTAAGGAATGTTTCCTTCTGTATGTACTGGCTCAGGCACTTAGGCCATCATTAGAAGCTCTCCTCCAGGAGTCCCCTCCAAAAGAAGAACGGGACATCTCATTTGTGGCATCCCATTCATGGAGTGCCCTCTTCCAGGAGGCCCACCTGGCAGCTGCATGGTTATCCTTTCAGCACCAGGAAAACACCTTTTTTTTTCAGGCATGTCAGAGACCTAATTTTAACTTTTATGGAAGTTTGTACGTAATTTTATATTTATATATTCCTGTGTTGTTTATATTGGATACTATTATTTTAACTGTTTGTAGTTTGTCCAGAGATCATTTAATATTGGATGGAGTAAAATAATAGAAATCATTGCTGTGTTGGAGTCAATCCAAGTTGTCAAAACACATGAGCCGTACAGTCTGAGGCAAAACCAAAACACTTCTAGTCCATTTCCATGCGTATGATGAGCAGCAAGGAATTCATCCAAGACCTTCCCTTATGCACCAGCAAGTTGTAGCTGAAGGTACACCCCTCAGCATTTCCCATAACAAAATGCTCCTGTTTTCATTAAAAGGATCTTTGGCAAGGTCTTCATCCAAATGTTTATTACATATCTCTATTTTTAAAGTATTTTATTGAAGTATTCATTATTTAAGTATGCGTTTAAATATTTTATACCATCTTATTGTAAAACCATCCAGGTGTTGTATAGATCAGAAGCAATACACATATCATAAATGTGAAAACCATCAGCCATTAACAGCAATAAAACTCACTGAAGACAATTTAAAAAGCTGGTAGATTAACAGATGTGCCTTTTCTTAAGTTGCCACTGGTTCCAAAAGTTGAGAGAGAGGACTGATTGTAACTCCTAGCAAGTGTGGGTCATGGTTTCACAGTGACACTGAGAAAGAGCTTTCAATGAGGCCAGTGAAATGGGCCTCTGCAAGGGATGGTGTCTTCAAAAGGGTTTCTCCTGGACTGGAGAACTGGACAAGGTCATGGTGAGTCAGGCAGTCCCCAATACAGCCAAATTCTCCGCCATCCAGGGTTTTAAAGGGTAAACCAACTCCTTGGCTTTAATCCTTGAAAGCAGTAGCAGTTGGTGGCTCCAATATAAGTAGGGTGGTGAATCAACTCCATGTTTAAGTCTGAACTTTATGGGAACTACCTTTGATGCTGGACCTATTTGGGGAATAAGGTTCAGCACCATGGATGTCTCCTCAAAAGTAAAGGCTAAATCCCAGGGTGGGCACAACACCACGGGATGCTGGAACACCAGATCCCACTGCTGGAAAGCAAGTGGCCACAACAGCTGAGCTTTCAACCTGCAGAAGAGCCTACTCTGCTGGACTCACTATCCTGTCCCTCCATCCCTTTAAAAGCCAGGCTAGTGTTTGTTTGGCAATATGTGAAAAGGCAGGACGGTGTGGCGTCTTAGTGGCCCTGTTTGTGCATCCTTTGGCATGTGTTCTGGAGACAAAGTATACCCAAGTTATATTCAGAAATTCAACTGCTAGATAGTGAGAGAACAAGCCCCAAAGAATCAAAAATCTAGCAACCTACACCAACAAATAGGGATAATAATTTGCCAGGAGCAGTGAAGAGAAAATGGGGACTACTTTCATAGTGCGTTCAAACTACAGCTGGAGCAAATGTAGAGTGAGCTGTTGAGGTGCAGTCTATGGTAACAGAGCAGAGGTAATGATCTCTTGGCTTCAGCTCGCATGGAGGTGAGCCAGTGAGTGAAACCCATATTCCTGGCCCTATCACCCTAATCAGTGGGTGCAGCCAAAGTTTCTGGCCTTCAACTCTTGCTCAGTTTACAAACAGGGACTGTGCTAAAATTGATTTCCAACAAGGGTCAATGAAGCGTAACAAGATAACGAGGTTGAACTGTCACTGCTTCAGTGAGCTGATTAGTGGTCCACATGGCTATAAATGTTTGCCCAGCACTTAGTTAATTAAGGGGCAAATCTTGCATCCCATGTGCTCTGAATGCAGTAAAAAAAATCAATGTGGTTCCACAGCAGGGATTGCGATTACAACTGCACATCAGGGGACACAGAGTTGCAAACGGCCACTCCACATACTGTGCCATGGAGGAGAGGTGAGAGGGGGTGGTGGTTGTTTTTAATTTCCATTCGCTCCAGGATGATTGGTAAGGGGGAGACCCTGGGAGCACTAACACGGCCTGAAACCAATCCTCCTAGATGTTAGGGCTTTTCAAAGTTTTAGTGATCCAATTAAAGAAGCATGAGAGCCAACAACAAAAAAGTGCATTTTCTCAGGCACTCACCAACTATTCTGAGGTTATTTACTCTGAACTAATGTTATCTCTCTCAGAATGGAGGTTATTGCAAAACCTTGGGAGTCTGGTTTTCTTTTAATGGGGCTCCTAGCAAGATGCACCAGGAGAGCTGAACTCCTAAGAAATTCACTTAGTAAGGTGGGCACTTGGCCAACACAGGAAGTGAATGGTGATGGGTAATGGTGACCCAACTTAAACTTTAATCCCACTTCCCTCAGATAGCAAAATGTGTAGGGTCTTATGATGTTTAAGATGAACCCTTCCTTATTCCTGCTGGCAATAAGTCCAGGCTCCAATGTGTCTCCCTTCAAAGTTCAGTTTGACAGTATCCATTTTTGGTTCTTAGAAATAAATTAAAAGAATCCACTGTTTAACTATACCTCACGTTTTAGTAAGATGGAGTGGGAAATGTGACTGAAAGTCATATTGGATGGAGGAAACAAATACAAGATTATTTTAAATATTCTGATACTAATTCTATACTAATTAAAAGCAGCAAAATGGATGTACTTGTAGTGACCTTCAACTTCCCCTTTCCCCTAAACCTTTAGCAAGCCTATCTGAAAATGTGACTATGCATTCTTGGGTACCATTTTTAGGAAATGAGTTCTGAGTTCAGTAGGACTTTGTATTAACCAAGGCTGCAATATTAGGTAGATTTACCAGGGAGCAAACCCTACAGAATACAGCAGAATTTTCCTTTGAATCAATACACACTGGATTTTGTTGCGGTTGTGCTGCTTAGGATCTCAGCCATGCCTGAAAATCAGGTGGATGGAGATCCACAGAACCACCCAGCTAGAGTGTGTCCACAAATGGGTTGTTAGGCATATGTTTCTCTTCAAACAGCACCCAATGCCACATAACGAACTTCAAAACAGAGGTGGGTTTGTAAAGCCGTTTGTCATCACAGTGGTGGACAGCAGTTCCTGGGCAGCTAACAGTCCTAGAATTTGATTCCCAGGAACTCAAACTTTAAATAAAAGATATAATCAAACAAAAAGAATGTTAAAAACTTGACAGTAGCAGAATGAAATGGCACCCGACTTGACATGGCTGCTTAAACGCCAAAGGCTTGCTTGAATGAAAACAGTTTTGCCTGCTGGTAGATGGGAAGCAGAGAGAGAGCCAACCTGTTTTTAATTTGCAGGGGGTGCCACAGCCTGAGGGACGCCACTAAGAAGGTCCTCTTTTGTGTCACCATGAAATACACCTTTGAAAGCATCAGTACCAATAGAAGAGTACCCCCCAGAAATGTTAAAACTCCTGGGCTAGTTCAAATGGGATGGGGAGGGGGGTGCTTTCTGATAGCCCCATCTGCCCAGAAACAGAGCAATCGCCAGTGAAGCTGTTGGGAAAGGGAACCATGTGCTTCCCTGTAACAGGGAACAGAGGTGAAAAGTCTGAGGACTTGAAGGTAGCTCTTTGGCTTTCAGCCACTGCATATTGCAGGGACAAGCTAGACTCTTGTTCCAACATTTGCCTTCTAACTGGAGATGTTTGGAAGCATAGTCTAAATCATCTGGAGGGAACTGTGTTGACTCCCTTGGTGTGTTGGGTAAACCTTAGTTTAAGGAAAGCAATGATCTGAACCTCCCAGAAGTATGTTCCCAGAGGACAACCCATTTTGGATGGATACGAACTCTGAGCATGTTTTAACAAAGGAGCCTCCAGTGTCAAACTATACATTACTGTAAACATTATCATCATCTACATTGCACCCACATCCTGCCTTTTCCCTCTTGCAAGGAACCCAAGCCAACTTATCTAGTCCTCCTCCACTCCATTTTATCCTCACAACAGCAATCCTGTGGGGTAGATTGCTGAGAGTGAGTGATTGGCCCAAAGTCACCCACTGAGCTTCTCCAAGACCCCCAGTCCAAACTCTAATCACTACACCGCATTGGCTTTCAATGGGACTGTGTGTTTTTCCAAAAGTATCCATCCAGGAGTTGGATTAGCATCATGGCTGTGTTATGTGGGATTTAAACCTTTCTCTCTAACACTGTTCTCTCAAAAACCATACATTCCCAAAACCGCTCTACTGGCACCAATAATGCCTTCCTTCCATAGGGAACAGTTGCTTTTGGGACAGAGAAACCACATCATGTACAGAGGAGATGGCTCTCCCTCCCATATTCCTGATGCCCTCTGCACTCCAAAGAAAGCATCCATCCATCCATCTATCCATCTAGACTAGATTGTTTTGTCAACCCAGGGGGGCAAACTCGATGTACTACACATTTAACGTAAGATACAATGAGGCTGGACCTGTAACAAGAAGCCAGTGGGGATGGATGCAACTTACACGAGGCATGAAATCAATGCTACTTGGTGAAGACAACAGTGGAAAAAGAATCTGCTTTATCATTTGCTTCACTGACAATATTCAGAAGGAGGGAGGGCCCCACATCCTTCAGTAACTGCTGCAGGATCTACCGCTAGAAATCAATCAACATCTCTGGGAAGTTTAAACACTGTCAAGTTAATTAAATGGTTCACTACATTTGCAACTGTAGTTTCAACAAAAATTACAAAATATTAAGGGATGCTTAGAGACATTTTGAAGGTAATTACTGTAGCAGCATTCCATGAACCTGAGAGATGTATTGTAGATTATGCTAAATGCATCAGCGAAGTTAATATTAACAATTGGAGAAGATATATTAAGCCATTTTTAAAAAACCTGTTAAGATGCGTTTGATTCAGCAAATACACAGTCTGTGGTAAATTTTCACAGATTAGATTTAGAGATGGTGCTCAGGTTTGTATTTCTGGACTGAGAAATACAACTTGCAGGGGCTCATAATAATAAATGCTGATAGTACAAGGTAAATTTTATGACTCTCTGCTTTTTCTCTGTCTTGGAAATCCAAAGCAAACTAGAGCGTTATTCCTCTCTGATCCCTTTCCGCCCAGTCAGCCTTCACTGATAGATGTCCGCAGCAGAGTAATCCCCGCAGCCCAGGGGAGGAGAGGCAGCCACGTATGCCAGCTCCATGGCTGGTGTGTGTGTTGGAGGGACGGGAGGCCTTCCTGTGGCTCACTTTTAGCTTGTCCATGGAATGCCAGGATGGACACAGGAATGGTGGATTTTGTTTAACCCATTCTGCATATGTATGCTCTTGTGTATTGCCTTTCACCCTGCTGGATGCACTCTGGAATCAGGTTTTTCCCCCTTTGGAAAAGTATACAAAAATGTCCACTGCAATTTATGTAATTTTTACTGGGGCACAATAATTTGTGTATTTTTCTTATTGTAGACTCTCTTCATTGCCAGTAGGCTGAACTAAGAAAACAAAAGGCTGGAGAGAGAGAGTACACAGTTGCATGCTGTCCAATAGTGTATATATTAGCATGTTTCTAGTAATTTTCATATGACTCAATTAGCATAAAATTACATAAAGTGAGGACCTGTTTTGCAAGTTGGCAGAATCAGTGTAACTCGGAAGTTGCTGTTCCACAGCTGCACAATCTCTGAGCTGAATTTGCAGAAATCCAAAATCATTGGCAACTCTTTTGGATTTCTCTGGCTTCCCTAATGGAATACTCTCCTTTTGCCTCTCTGGATACTGGGACTCCAACACCAGAGGGCCAAGGAACATTGAAGCTGCTGTGGTGGCTGCAAAGGGGTTTGTGAGGTCACATCTTGTCCTCTGAGGTGACACCTCTCTGCCTACTCCTACAGGGGGGATCTGAAACACCCTATAGTGCTTAGGATGGCCTTACAGATCTCAACATTAATTCTGATCTATGGGTGACTTGAAAAGACTGAAAGGAAGGACACTCATGTTGTCTCTGTCAAGATATAAGTCCTAATCTTCATGAGGTTCACACTCTCATTAATTCAGGTAATGCTGTTCTGCCAAGGAATAAATGCCAACAGTCAGTTTATAGACAATCAAGTCTGCCCTGAGAGATGATGGCACGCCTTGTTGATTTTATGTTCCTTGCCCCAATCTCCCAATTTTCTTTGGAGCTTCTGTGAGGAGCTATGTGGGAGACAGCAACATTGCTCACCAGCAAGTGGTCTCAGTGGTCTGCAGTGAAACGTTTTATTTGTGCTGATAAGTTATAATGATAATGTAAGGGTATAGTGCTCCTATTACACGATAGTATAAGAATAGAGCTAATGAGTGATTTAATCATCCTTCTGTCCTTGTGCGTGGTGAACCGAGTCCCTAAAAACAGCAGCCATGTGTAATTTAGACCACGTAAACACCAAATGCCTTTTCTCTTGGTGTTTTTTTTTTTGCTATCCATCTGGCATCATTCTTTTTATACCTGACTTCTATCTGTGCTTCCTTAAGGATCAGTTTATCAGAAGAGTGTGTCAATACGATTAATGGCTCTGCTGCAGTGGCCCTAGCACAGCATAGCCTTCCAGAATGCTTGCCTTAAGCTGCTGTAGCATTTCTTCAAGATGGAAGGCAATAATTAGCAAGCCAGGAGCCTTGATCTGCAGGAGCTTCCCATAATGAGGCCATGATCCAACAGTGAATAACTCTCCTGTCTATCATTGACAGGGTTGGGAGAATCCATCAAACTGAATCTTGTTTGTCCACTACCAAGCTTGTTTTAATTGGGGACACACTGAATTACAGACTACTTCTTTTAAGGAGGTTGCAGGTTTTTCTCGCTGTAAGATCTAATTTATGTGGCTTATCAAAATCTGCAAAGCTACCTGAGTCAAGGCCATTCTTAGGCTTTCTCTAAGGGAACAGAATTTCTTGGCCCTAAAACTGGACTGCTAAAGAAACTTGCTAAATCAACTGGTTGTAAATCATTGCTGTTAGCTCTACATTCAAAAAACAAAAGCAGTAGTATTTGGGCAGATCAAGAGTGTTCCTTCTGCAGAAGGGATTCATTTTCAGGGAGAGGAAGATTTTTACTGATTCCCCCTGCAACCCTCTTGCCAACATTCACATTATTCTAATGGTCCTCCAACTCTCTGGAAAGCAATTCAGAGTGGGCAGACAGAAGGCAAAATCTGAGAAAGCTGTCCAAGTATATGTCTTCTAACATATTCATACCAGGCCTCTGCCGAGAGATTATTTCCCCCCACACCGTTTGCATTTGGGAGGGACCTGCTTTTAAACAAACTGGATCAATCCTCTCTTTTGGTTTCTAATCCAGTGTTTGTTGGCAGATTGATATGCATTAATGTCCACTGGTTTGCAGAGATAAGAGTGTGAGAAGATAACAGATGATGAGATAGTAGGAGATAAACAGGGAAAAAATGAGTTGGGAACACATTTTGCCTCAATTTGTGTGGAATGGAAACCTTTTCGCTTGCTGGTTACAGTGACACTAATACAGCATTTAAATATTCTCCTATCTTGAGGGAAGGCTGCTGCTACTGCAGTAATTCCAAAAGAAAAGGACATTTCCTTCTAAAGTGTTTGCTTTGTTGCTGCTGCCATTACTTGCTGTTACACCGTTCTCAACCTATGGTGACCTTATGAAGGAATGTCCTCCAAACTGTGTTTGCTACACACGTGGTTTGGATGAACCCAACCAAAATCCGTCCCTCCTATATTCGCAGACTTCTCCTTGTGCTCAGCTGAGTCAAGCTGAGAGGAAGTCCACAAATGCTCATGGGACAAAGGCTGGGTGACTGGCAACCTTCTTCCAGGTCAGCACCATGGCTGCTGCAGGTGGTGTGGAAGGAGGAGATGTGGAAGGATATCTTGCTCCTGCCTGGCCCAAGACCAATAGCAGTGAGGAAACAGTAGCCTCACAATGGGATTGGTGTGAGGGTGGCAAGGCTTTAACCTTACCTTCCTGTCAGCAATCCCGAAGCACACGGCTGTTGTCCTTGCTAAGAGCAGTGGAGAATCAGTGATCCATATAAGGAACACTGGGGAGATGGACTTGCGTCCCCCTCCCTGCACCCAGCAGTGAAAGTGGAGGGGATCCCTCTGGGATGCGTGGAGAGAGGCTGAGGGATGTGTGTGGTCTGCACGGGACCCACAGCTTGCCCCGATGGGTTGTGGGTTTTTCCCATCTGTTCAGCTGCCACACACTCCACTCCTAAACAGCAGTCTATGAATTCATCCGGACTTTTACAGCTCACTCGCTCAAGTTTTCTAAGTGAAGACTCTGCCATGTAAATGATGTTTTTATATAGGCTAATTTTAACACATCAGTGCTGCTATTTAAACTTACATGTAACACGACATGCTGTTTCAGTGCCATTCTCTGATTCTCAGAAAAGAATCTTCTTACAGCGATATGACCGTGCTAGATATCCGCACCTGTGTTGGTGCAGAGGCAACTTATCTTGGAGAATCTGATCTGAACTTCCACCTGATATGCTAGTTTTGTTTCATTTCACACAAGGGAAGCATCTAATCCCTTGGACACCCAGCCATAGTGTGAAGTTCAGAAATGGGTACATCATATAAGATGCTGAATAGGCATCTCCTCATAACATCATGTTATCCTTGTTACATGTACAGAATCACCTATTTTTATTTTCACAACAACAACCTTGTGGAGTAATTTAGGCTAACAGATGGTGAGTGGCCCAATGGCTGGATGGAGATTTAAACCTGGACTTCCCTACTCATCATCTAACACTCTGATCACTGCAATCTACTGCATCGAGCTTGCCAGACACTCTGCCAGCCGGTCTCCATAACTTTCCTATTCCTCATTAATACGACTCGGCATTTGGACCCCCAGCTAATCACAGAAAGTTGGCCCATATGTTGGAACATGTTGCTCCACTCTATGAGGACTGGATCCATCCAAAGCTTACTGTCCAGCCCATGATGCTGGAATGGTTGTTGTTGTTCTCACAGCCAGGTCTGACAGCCCTTTTCTGTGGTAAGTTTCTTGAATACCAAATATTGGAGCTGGGCCTTGGAGGCCAAATATACAAATGGAAGAATGTTACAATGGAGGATTCAATGCTTCCCCTAAGAATTATTGTAACTCTGAAGGTTTCTGCACCTGGAGGTAGCATACTCTTTAATTAAAGTCAAATCATTCCTTAAGCAAGTAAAGGCAATCCTCTAGCAAAACAATTCAGGAATAATAAATGCTTTATATGTGACACTGGAAGCATGAAACTTGTAGTGTCTTAATGCCCCAAAGAGAGCAAGGTGGAGAAGTGCTTTTCTGATTGGGGGGGGGGGGGGATCCCTTTCTGTTTTGTGCTGACAAAATTTAAAATTCTGATCCCTAAAGGGAATTGAATCTGTTATGTGACAGACGGCTCTTACATCCCCTGAATAAACACTACAGTTGGTAGTTGAGCCCATAAATAAGTGAAATAAAACAGAAAATTAACCAATGGGGGTCTAGTTTAATCTGCATTTAAAGGCACAATGCATCGAGCAGTTGCATGCTACACACGAGGAATGTTTCACGGCCACTATTCATAATGGGCTATTTAGTACTTCCAATACTGGTGAGGGGGAGGGTGCCTTTGCACTCATGTTCTGCTTGCCACCTTCCCATTGCAGCATTTTGTTGGCCACTATGCAAACAGAACGCTGGCCTAGAGAACTTTGGTCTGGCCCAGCAGGGTTCTTCTTGTGCCCACAAAACAGCACCCATAGGGCAGTTGGAGCCAGGTAATTGATAGCAAAAGGAGAAAGGAACGGCAGAGGACGAGGTGGCTGGATGGAGTCACTGGGGCAGTGGGTGACAGCTTGGGTGGGCTCCGAGGGATAGTGGAGGACAGGAGAGCCTGGAGGAATGTTGTCCATGTGGTCATGATGGGTCAGGCATGACTTTGCGACTAAACAAAAACAAACACACAAACAGGAAACTTGGAGTGGGAAGAAGCATCCATCCAGATCTTATTTTCTACCCCCCTCTTCTCTTGAAATACTGTTCTAATAGCAGTTTTAAAACTATTTTGTTTTAAAGACCTCTGTTATTCATTGCAGCAGAACTGGTGAAATACTTTAAAATTGCTGCTGACCATTCAAATCTTTCCTGGGGGAGGCCCCACACAGACCTCAGTGAATGTGCAGAGTCCCAGGCGCCTCTTTTTCCAGGTCACGTGGTTCTGGCAGTAGGCCAGGCTTGCCTGGGCAGCCGTGCCTGCTTGCTCTTTCAATACCTGCAGAGGCATTGCATGGATCCCCTCGTGCTTTTTCTTGATAAGGTTCAGATTTTCCTTGCTATCTTTTCTGATTATACTAGATATGCCATCAAGTCTTCATAAATTCCAGGCTTGGAATATCAACTCTGACAACTGGTAATGCGAACTTTCAATGAGTATAATGGCCATGTGTCAGGACCAAGCTATGCAATCTACCGATCACATCAGTCTAGCTGACGTTGCTGTATTTCTTTACTTTTGTATAAGCATATGCTGTCCCCATCTAGCTCTGGACTGTAATTCTCTGGAAGAAGGGTGGGGTTAAGCACTCTTTTTGCCAGTTTGACTGAACTGAGCTTTTTCTTTTTTAAAATCCCACATGAGTTTGTGTGGGGTGCGATCTCAGGAAAAATCGGTGGCGGGAGTCTTAATAATGACCAAATTCAGCAAACTTTCAATCCCTTCAAATTTATGGTAATTTTCCCTCAACAGAGAAGCACCACTGACTTGTTAGACAAAGGAATTTGGGGAAGCTTCTACAGGTAGCACATACCAAAATCGTTAACCACAAATTAAATGGAACAACCACCCTGTCCAAACAGTAGATGCTGTTAGATTGCTGGCAATATTGCCAATTTGTAAAGCCAGGTGTGTATGCATTCTTGCATGATAACTGCCCATTGCCATGTAAGACTTGTACTGGCTGCCAACCTACTACAAGGCCAAGTTTTTGATGTGTTTCTAGGAACCTGCAAGGCCCTAAAGAACTTAGGACCAGTACGCCCAAGAGAAGGCCTTCTCTCATGCAGACCTGCCTGCCCTTAGTGGCCATTACTGCCCATGCCTCATCCTCCAGATATCCATCTGAGAGAGGCTTCCATATTTAGAATGCTGCATCTGTAGAATAAATTGTAGGTGTAATGTGACAATACACGTTTTTACGATGCTTGGCCTGAGTTGTTCATGGGTTAGTCAATATGACAATGATCTACTGTGCTACATCTCCAACTAAAGGCTTCCATGGCAGCATGGGCCAAGAGCAATGATCAAGGGTTTGGCAGGCACTGGATTAACTCTGAAGTCTGCAGCAGGTGTGCAGAACCTCAAGCCCAGCTGCCAAACTCAGTCCTCTTGGTGGCAGGAGGCGGAGGTGGATCTAGTACTACATTCCTTGGCCCAGGCCTCTTTCCCCCAACTACCAAATGTCTGGTCATTTGCTGGCCGTCGGGCAGCTTTTTTCTATTCTGAATGGCTGAAAAGCTTCTCGCACGGTTTAGTTATGAGCAGTAAGAGCTTCAAGCTAAAATATGTCTGTATTTCATTGTATTTTGTCTCCGAGCCTTCACCTTCAGCACCTCTCAGCACTGGAATGTGGCCCTTGAAATGCCCCGGAAATGGAATTTGGCCCTGGCCTTATTTCAGGATAGTTCCTCTGTTAAGTCTCGCTTTGCCCCCTTATGTAGCTGCTGTAACATTTTCCCGTTAACAAAATCCTTTTAGTCATGCCAGGGGCGTGATAGGAGTTGCAGTCTGACACATCTGGATACTGTCAGGCTGCAGAAGGCTGCTTTAGAGAATTCATTAAATGTTGGGATCCTAAAACAATATTTATGGTAATAATGACAAAGTGATGCTGACACGTCAAATTATGTAAGTTTCCATGTTTCATTCCTTCCAGTTGTTTGCTTCCAGTCTTATATTTTTTAATTGTATTAATATAATTACCCTTGCTTATTTTTCTAAATCTACTGATATTCTTTCTTCTTTTTAAAAAAATGGTCATAAAATTCTGTAAACATGTCCACTGATCACAGTAAAGTTGGCACACACATAACAGCAGTTCAAGACATGACTAATTACATTAAAATATCATTTCTAATTTCGCTATACGGTTACCTAACTTGGAAAACAAAGAAAATGATCGCCATCAATTATGCTAACATGATTTCACAAGGCTGAAATTCATCTAATGCTCTTTGCATATCTGCTCTTCCATGTATCAGCAAAGATGGCAGGCATTAATGGACTTATCACCAGTTGGTGATAAATGGTACAGATTGCATGGTGGTGATTTGTCTTGAGCAAAATGAACCACTTCTTTTCAAGAACCTTTTGGTGCTTTGGAAAAAGCAACAACAGGATACTAAGGAATCTTTTGTAAATATTTACTCTAGGGTGTGTTTCACTGACTACTCTGTGTATGGGCGTGTAAGTAAGCGGAGAGCACAATGAAGTAGAAAAGGTTATAAAAGGGCATACAAAAATGCTGGAGAGTAGCCTGGTGGCCCCTTGTTTCCTTCAGCTGGAGAGGCCATTTGATTAGGTAAACTTATCAGCACCTAACAGTCAGCTGTCAGGTCCAGCAGGTCTCTTGAAATGGGATCCTCTTCGAGCTTTCCACTAAAACTGCTGCATCTTCCTAAAGACATTAGCAATAAACCAAGCTATCTCATCTAGTATATCTGTATATCTAGCAATTAAATGTATCAATTGCTTCTTCATTTTAATAATATGTTTGATTATATAGCAATTCATACAATGGATATACTGTAAAACACACACACACGCACACACACACTTTATATCTACCAACAGATTATCTCCTGGAGATCCTGGCTGTCAGTGACATTGGTCATATCAGAGCTAGGAGATGGCTATACGCTTGAGCTGCAGTCTTTCTTCATTTAGAATCCTTCAGGGCTGATCAGACCTGCAGCTCTTCCTCTTCAAATTCATTTACCTTGGGGTTCCACCTCAAATGTATTGGCTGCATTCACACAACACAACAAGCAAACCTTACATTTTTTGTAAGCCATCCCGAGACACTTGTAGTGGAGGGGTTAGAAAAGATTTAATAAATAAATAAAAGTATGGCTTGTGGATTTCTACCATGAGCTACCTGACATGGACAATCAAGTGGTTTGCAGTTTGTCATGGTTTCCACCCTCCCTGCTCAGTCCTCCCACTCTTGGCATGAATCCCATTAGCCACTGTGCCTGAAACTCAATCCCGAGGTGCATCGCTCCCTGCCTGTGTTACATACTTCTTCCTCCTCATAGAGGCTAGATGGCTGTGGATCCTGTAGTTGCTGCTCTTTCCAGAGAATTCTCTGGTAGCTGCATACCAGGACTATGGAAACTGTGATATTGGGTTCAGACAAAATGACAAGCCATGATGGTAAAGAGAAACCAGAGAACAAAGCATTGTTTCTTATTGGGGTTTCTGAAAACCAAAGTTAACACGGTGAAAGACCACTCCTTGGTTCAGGCAACCTGAAAGACCAACAGTGGTAAAAAAAATCCCACCATGGCTTGTCTGAACCCGGCCATTCCGACCTGCCACCCGAGGGCTTCCTTGGCAACACTTGCCAGTCTGATTCTGTCCAGACTCTCTCCCATACCACCCAAGACTGTGCAGCGTTCTACTGACGACTGAAATGATTTCTTAAAGAATTGCTTTGGGGCTTGGGCAAGAAATGAACCTCACTAGTTTCATTTCTGGTTTTTCTTTGTGTGAAGAAAAGCTGGAAAATCTACATGCAAATCTACATAATAAGTGCTTAGAAAATACAGGGTCACTTTAATGTGTTTCCTGTGAGTAAGATGAGAGATCACTGATGTCACGGAAGCAATCAGCTCTACTGTAGTGCTACTTATCAATGCCTCTCTTTTTCAAATATTTACCTTCAGGAAACCTTTCCACACATCCTTGTTTGCTGAGGAACACTCTGCAGTTTGCTGCAGAAGATTCAAGGCTATGTCTATGGGCACACACTTGATGCATTGTACCAGGCAGGTCTGCTGAGTGTATTCTCAGTTGAAATGGGGTGAGAGGTGATTGTGGGGAACATTTAGTAGTGGTGGCAAGCTGCTTTTCAGAGACATGTATGCACAACACTGCCCTTCCTCATCATCTTCTCATGGAGATACTCTGTAAAAGTTCTGCTTCTGTATATCCATCAACTATTTCCAGTTCCAAATGCATCCCCACTGCCAGCAACTAAGAAAATCTGATTGCCAGTGATAGAAAAAAGCCAAACAGATAATACACATAATAAAATGTGACAGTAAAGCTAATATACACAAATGTACTTATTATATTCCACTTGCAGAATTTTTGTGTACTAGTGGTTGTTTTTCCTGTTTTGTTAAGTGCAAAATTCCAATCCATGCGAAAGGTCCCTTCCTTAGGCATCATTGTATTTTTATTTCTCTCTTCAGAGCTTTAAGTACATCGACATACCTCCCCAGAGAAAGCTTGTCCGTTCAGTAGGTGTTCTGACCCCTGGCTGTCTTCGCTGCCAAAGTGTAACCGGATTTCTTCCAAGCGATGACTGTATGTCATGGGCCCTCCCGAGATGTTGACCAAATGTTCTTTGTCCAGTCGTAGAGAAACATGCCTTCCTGTATTATACATGGTCCCACTAACCTAAACAAAACAGAATAATAAAAAATGGAATTGAGAAGGGTTTTTTTCTCTTTCTCTCTTTTACTGTCTCAGGGTACAAACATCCTATGAATGTTCAGACAGTGATTTGCAGAGGAATGGTGGACATTATGGGGCTTTTTTTTTTCTTTTTGCTGAAACATGTATAGGAAAGTACCCCTAACTCTAGTTGGTCTCGAGCAATTTTTAAAAAAAAAGTTGAGAGGAAACTCACAAACCCTCAAGGACTTCATTTTTCTGCTCTGAACATTGCAATATATATTGAGTTATTTTAATAAGTATACATATTTCATGTAAAATATATAACATATATACACATTTTAGCCAGAAGTACACGAGGAACACAATAAATGTGATTAGTTTGCCACTAAATAAGTGGGAATGTGAAAGTATTCCTTATACGAGACTTGAATAATGGCTTCATTACAAAATTTTGGGCCCAAGAAAGGAGAATATTTCAAGGAAAGGATAAATTATTTACATTATATTTAAACATATCAAAAATTAAACTCATTTATCCTTGCTGAAAAATTTATACAAACAATTGGCTAAAAGCGAATAAGACTAGCTTGGAAAATATAAGGATCCAAAAAGTACATGATAGCCTTTCTTACTTGCCTTCACTCCATGCAAAAAAACCCTTGTTTTAGATGGTTGCTTCAACAAAGTTGCTGCTTTTCCTCCCAGCATTATTGCCATGTAATTCAAAGAGAATTTTTGCTAGTTATTACACATCCTAATTTTGGATGGAAGGTTGCGCATTGGATGAAAATAGGATAGAGCGGATCACCTCTGAAGGTCATGCTCATGTGTGGATCGCCTCTGCTGAGGGTCACGGACACTGGAATTCATTGTGGGGTTAATGAAAGACCTCCCACCATAATGCCTGGATGAGTTGCAGAATTCCGGCACTCCATCTACTGCCAGCTTATAACACCCAAACAAGGATATGACACTTCAGTGAAAAAGGCAAATTCCATGTTGGGAATCATTAGAAAAGGAAGCAGAATTAAAACAGCCAGTATTGTGTTTATTTATATATATATGTCATTTTAAAATGGGAAGAGCAGCTTAGTTATTTTTGGAATAAATCTTATTTTATTGGCTTAAATGTTGGAGTGTTGCGTCACACCGTATACTGGCTGCAAGATGATGTTAAGGGCCATTGGTACATGGGGGTGATGAGGAGGTATGGAGACTAAATAAC
Source organism: Varanus komodoensis (assembly GCF_004798865.1). Classification (NCBI taxonomy): domain Eukaryota; kingdom Metazoa; phylum Chordata; class Lepidosauria; order Squamata; family Varanidae; genus Varanus; species Varanus komodoensis. Next base: position 27,581,499 of record NW_025335349.1, read on the forward strand.
ACAGAAGCGAAAGGGAAGAAAGGCTGAGGAAGGCACTGGCTAATGACTAAGCTCCATGCTTGTCCGACAGGAGAAATGGCTTAGGGGATCTTCTGTCTGCATCTCACAGTACAATGCTTACACCAGCATTGCTTTTGAAATGGATCATTCTTCTGAAAAATGTTTCTAATGGAGGATCTGGGCTTCAGTCAAACAGGAGAATGTGCAAATTTGGGGGCCTGCACATAATATTTTGCTGCCTGAGCTGAAGGACAAGGTTGGGGTTTCTCTCCTTCCAGGTACAGAAGCCAAATTGAATCTTCCAACAACAATGCCCTCCACCACCACTTTGGGCAACAGGCAGGGGAGGGACATGTGGCATCCATTATTTATTCCATTTGTATCATTTCTATACGGCCCAATAGCTGAAGCTTTCTGGGTAGTGTACACTTAAATAATGCCTGTAATAAGGCCACATGTGGAATATTGCTTGCAGTTCTGCTCAAACTCAGGCTATTAAGTTGGGGAAATTTCCAAAAACAGGTAAACAAAATGTTCAAGGAGCTGGAGCAGTTCCCCAATAGGACAAGGTTATAATGCCTGGGGTTTTTCAGCTTAGAAAAATGGGTGGATTATAGGAGACAAGACAGCAGGCTATACATTAATGTGCAGTGTGGAGAAAGTGGTCAAGTTTTCCCTCCTTCTCTTATAATTCTGCAATCCAGTTGATGAAGCTGATCAGTGGGATACTCAGGACAGACACACAACACATGATTAAACAATGGAATTCTTTTGCCCAAGATGCTATGCTGACCAACTGGAATGACTTTGGGCACATCCAGGGAGGACAGATCTATCACAGGCTACTAACCATAAAGGCTATGCATCCCCTCCAGAGAAAGGTGCTATATTTCTGAAAGCCAGTTGCTGGGGAATACAAGGGGGAGGAGGGAGTTGTTGTACTCCAGCCCTACTTGTGGGCACCCCAGGGGCATTGTGGGAAAAGAACGCTGGATAAGCCAAGCCTTAGGTCTGATTCAGCAGGACTCAAAAGTTCTTATCTGGCCTTTTACATGTCGCATTTCAAAAATAAATTGCTGGCACTGGTGGAGGAAGCGAGAGAAAGGAACAAACAGCAATTTTCACTGTGATCAGTGACACTCAACACGTAAATACATTTAGTGTTTAATTATGAAATGCATCACTTTAAAACAGTGAATTAAAATAAAGGAGAAGATAATGTTCCTTTAAAGCCAACAAATGCAGTCTGCATGGAAGGAAGGCACCCAGCTGAAGTCTCACTGGAATTAATGGGAAGTATCCATGGGCAGGCACAAAGGGCTCCCGAACGGTTCCCATAGATTTTGAAGGAGATCTTCTCTCCCAGTGTGTTTGCACCAAAAGAGACTTTTCTGCCCTAGAATAAAGTCATACTGAACCATGCTTCTGAGCATTCATAAGTCACCACCAGAACCACCAGGTTAGACACAATCAGTCCATTCACAATATGATCATTTATATTAATCAGAGGGACATATAACCGTCGCATACTTTGTTGAGCTTTCTTTGGAAAGGAATGCCTTGGCAATTGCATATTATATCCTATAGCATCCTGGCACTGTAATCGTTAACATGGCTGAAGTGTTGTTTTATGGGCAATGCTAATGACTGGGCCAAAAGGTCTTGTTTTGTTGGTAATTCCTTGCAAGAAAAGTCACATCGTAGAGATTGTGTGACAGGAGTTGAGAGCAACCATAAATAGTTCTGCTTTATTACACTGGCACAGGTGTTTTATAGTCTCTTTTTAATTTCAAATCAGAGTGAGAAAAGTTTCTATTTGTCATACAGTCATTTATTAATGCCTGGAGGAAGAAGGGCAAAAATTAAAGAGTTTTAAAGGTTTTATTGTCTTGATCCTAGAATGCATGGTAAATAAATATCGGAACTGCTTTAATATTTCAATGGGGGTTGCATTATTTTGTATATATGAATGAGAAACTGCTTGAATCAAGTCGGGTGTTATTTAGAAAAGGCAAATACAAAAATATGAACTAGTCGAAAAGCCATTTTGCTCCTCTGATATTCCCACAGCAAATTCTGATACTTGTCTGCTCAGAAGTGACATTGAGTTCAATAGGGCTTACTCTCATTTAACAGAATAGGACTGCAGCTGGAAAATACACATCTTACTGAACATTTTATTTGCATATTATGTGAATGTTTTCTAATGTTAAAAATCTTGATGTCAATTTTAAATTAGACAACCCCTGTTTTCTATCCAAAGGTGTAAATATGGCCCAGTTAGAATTTTACCAGAAATCTAAGAATTTTCTGTGGATTTTCAAGGAAAGTCAGCAACTTTCTTGTAAAGATGCCCTTCTTGTTAATGTGTTAACCAGGTAGACTCAGGGGCAATTTAGCAAGGATTCCTTAAGTTACCCAGGTAAGACCCCCACTGGGGAGGTTTCAGGTTTAGGTCTCCAGGCTGATGTCTGTTTACCTGGCTGGTTGTTTCCACTTGCCCCACAGGACCTTGCTTTCTGCTTGACTTGTCCGCTTCACCTGCTTGCCTGCCAGAGACCTAAATTGTGTCTGACTGTCTGCTGGTCTTGGCTTGTTTTGCCTGGAGTTGCTGAGGCATCATTTTGCAAGAACTGTCAGATTTGCTTGGGAGCACTGGCTTGTGTATTTTCTTTTTGTTTTGTTCTTGGGACTAGCTCTGCCCCATGGCCCTGATGAAGGGACACAACAGGTACCCCTGGGCAGTTGCTGAATTCCTGCAGGTAATGAAAGCACCAAAATCTAAACTTGTATCTGAGAGCATCTTGTAGAAACACAGCACTGTGTGCCCTCCTGTGCGCTACACAACCAATCCAACCCCTGTGTTGTGGCCTGCCCTTCACCACAGTCGTGCCCTTTCTTTTTATGGAAGCTGCAAGTAATAACTGAAGTGCAGAGTTCAAAGACCGCCCTGCCAGCTGCCTCGATGGGTGAGCCTGTTAACAGCCTCAAGGCTGTAAGTGCCCACTGAGGTCTTCAGAACAAATACAGGTAACAGGGTTGCTGTATGCTCCCTTGGGTACTATTTGGATGAGCAGAAAGATAGCAAGCAAGCAAGCAAGCAAGCAAGCAAGCAAGCAAGCAAGCAAGCAAAGTCTTTATCCACCATGACAGTCTACCCACTATGACACGGGTTGGCAACAAGGTGCCCCTGGGTGCCAATGGGGCCTTGGACTCATCAAGGTGCCCAGCCCTCCTCCCTCCCTCCCTCCTCCCATCCCATCCTGTCCCGTCCCTTCCCCTCCTCCTCCCCCCTCACTTTGCTTTGTTCAAATAGACACATGTGGCTGTGAAATAGGTTTTTGGTGTGTTGGTAACTGAAGGTTTGAAGGAGTTCCTCAGCATGTGGGGGTCAGACCCCCCCCCCACCTGTGGCTTGTACTTAGTCCTTTTGCAGGTCTCCTGTCTTTTGCCATGATTGCTGTGGCAGTCATTTTGTGGTGGTGAGCAGGACAGCTTCTCCAATTTCCAAATTAGCCAGTGCTCCAAAATCCTTGCCCCAACTCAGTCAGGTATATCTGTGCTACGAATATGTGAAAACTGACCTGTAGCTGACCTAACAGCTATGTTGCAGAATGTTGGATCTAGTCTGTACATTTGGGATATGTTAATTGTATTGGCTTCCAAAATGGCATTTTTAGGGTTAAGAGAAGGATTAGGGTTACTCTCAGAAGCTTCCTTTGGGCAAGCCTGGGAGCATCTTCTTCTTCAGCATTCCGTGTTGCATAAATGGTTTTCCAGCATGAATGCAAAGCTCTACCGTCTTCATTTACTTGTAGACCCACTCCCTTTCTCTGTGGCAAACACAGAGAATATCGCTCCTGAGGCACTGCCACCATTTTTAAAGCGATAGTCAAGACCACTGGGATTTCACTGTTGAAGTGGAGTCTCAAGCACTTCTCCAAATTTATATTAGCTACATGCAATTTTAGCCGTAATGTTTGAGTTGACGAATGTAAACTGTCTCGCTTCATACATTACTTTGCCATCTAAGAAGGCTCATTGGAAAGTCTCTTGAGGACTGCTCCGCTCAGAACTGATTGTTAAGTCTGTCCACTTGTGTTTGTTTATTCATACCTAAGATTTATTAGGAACTCTAGGGCTAATAGCTCTCAGGGCAACAATGTAGACTAAAACCACAAATAAAACCTGAAGTCCATATGAATCAAATCAAAACTAATACCAGTGGGAATCAATTAAAGCAGCAGAGGCTAAAACAGACACACAAGATCTTACATCACATAGATGAAACTACAGAGGAGGCAGCAGATAGATGCAGAGGATTAACAGGCCCAAAAGAATAAAAAGGCACCCAAAAGATAACTAAGTAGGGACCAGGTGGAACTCTCTGAGGAGAGCATTCTGTAACAGGGCATAGTAGTAGGAAACCTTGCTCCAGCTATAAGGTCTCTGATGATGACCTAAGCACTCTGGAGGAAAAGGCAACCTTCAGGCTATGGGCTGCTCTGGGAGTCCAGCTGGTGGCCAGGACCAGAAGCCCACCTCAGTATTTGCAGGAGCTCTCAGCCTCCTGATGAAGTGCCGGCAGAGAGCCCTGGGGGAAGCGCTACATAAGAGCAAGCTCTTCCCTCTAGTACTTTCCTCAGCAGCACAGGTCTTCCTATTTGTTGCAGGGGTTGCATCTCGCTTGACCCTTGCCGTGTGCCCCACCTGACCATATTGTCTCAGCAATATGGGGTTCCTTGTGAGCTGTGGCTCAGGTCCCGCATCTTGCTTGGCCCTTGCCATGTATTTTGCTATGTATCTTGCCTTGCTGTGTTGCCTCAGCAATACAGGTCCTCCTGTGAGCCGTGGTTCAGCTCCTGCATCTTCCTGGCCTATGAGGTGTAACCTGCCCAGCTATCCTGTCTCAAGGCACTTGCACCTCCATTTGTCTTCCTGGTTCCCAACCGTTGGCTAGTTCCTGACCATGTCCTTGTCCTGTCCTGATACAGACTTCTGGTTCCTAACCCTGGCCTGCACTGTGACTGCAACTTGGACTTGCTACTGAGTCTTGCTTTTGAACTCTGGACTCTGCTTTGCCTCAAGTTCTGTTGCCCTGGTCCTGGTCCTGGTCCCTCCATCCGGCCCCCTGCTGCCCACTTCCTAGCTCCTGACGCACTCCCTCAGGTTCAGCTATAAACGTCTTCATAGACTTACACAGCATTTTAAACTGAGTCCAAAACGTGAACTGGAAACTCGTAACATTGACACAATACCGATGTACTATGAGCATAATACCAGTTCCAGTCGGCAGCCTAGTTACCCTATTTTGATCCAGCTCCACATACTACACATTGCAGTAGTTTAAACTGGAGGTTACTAGGACATGGAAAACTGAACCCAACTGGTCTCCACCCAAGTAGCATTGTAGCTGGTGCTCCAGCCTTGAGCTTATAAAAGTCATTCTATGCCACTGAGGACACTTCTGTCACTAGCAGCAGTGGTGGATCTATAAGCACCCCCAAGATAAAGCCTTCACCTTTTATGGGGAGTGCTACCCCTTTCAGAACAGGTGGAATTCAGAGCACATTGAATACCACTCATGTGGACAAATGAACCACATGCTAATAATACCTCCACCTTGTCTGGGTTGACCCGCAGTTTATTGTCCCCCTTCCATTCCATGAGCATGGTCAGGCACTGATAAAGCACTTCCCTTGCCTCATGTGGACCTGAAGGAAAAGAGAATTAGGGTGGCGTGACATTAGCACCCCGATGGCACTGCATCCTGTATCTTCAAATGACCTTGTTCAGCAGTTTCACACAGACATCATACAGCCAGCGGGATAACGTGGAGATTCCTGGCATGTTCTGCAGGGCCAAATCACATTTGAGTCTCGTAATTGTCACTGATGGTGCTGTCCTGGGCTAATACAGTGTCAGAAGGAATCTGGACAGTCTAGCACACTTCTGTGGAGCCATTAAGTGCTGCTACCGTGGTCACCCATATTCTGCTGTTCATTGGAAAACAGATCAAGGGGCACGGTCATACTGGAAAGGTGAAAAAACACTCCTTGTCTTACATCACTTGAACTGCAGAACTGCTTATTCAGGTTGGCCTCTGTTGTAACTTCCTACGCAGCACTGACAAGGCATGAGGAACTGAAACGCATCATAGCCCAAACTATGAAACAGATGAAGGCTGTGCTTGGATGCCAGCTCAGAGAGCACCTTGAGGACACGGCCTTCAAATGGCTCTGCCACCCCTAAACGTGATTTTAGAACTGGGCTGTCTATATACACTCAGAATGATAAATATATGTATTACTCTTCATTGGCTAATGTCACAAGAAATTATATTTTTGGTGGAGAAATACTGAGGAGGACACTTCAAGGATCCAATTGATAGAAAAAAGTCTGTAACATGCTGATATATGTCTGGTGTCAAGAGTGCTAGCTAAGAAATGGAGACATTCAGCACAGGGCCTGCCTCTTTGCTCATCACTACAGTTTTATAGGTTGTATGACAGTAGGTTATAAAAGGTTCCCGCCATAATGATGTTGCCACATATGAATGCATGGTACACTGAGTAGCCATCCCAGGTGCCTATACTATATTTTTCCTATCAGCTGCAGGAAACAGAGAAGAAAAGGACTGAAGGAGTGCAGAAAAAAAAATGGATCAAACACACTCAACTTGCCAATTGTCCCCTTCTTTCTTAGGACAATTAGGACAGGGGCTTAGAACTTACGTATTTCACCCAACAGGCTCTCGGTGTCAGCTTCTGCTGTATCTAATACAGGGGTCTTCCCCTGCAGCCCTTGGTCAATCCAAGTGTGGTACCCAGAAGGAGCACTGGGCTTAGGACTGATGCTGAGATTGCTGCGGGACTGGAGAGCTGAAAGTGAGCTGAGGCCACCGTTGGTTGAGGGAATAATGTAATGCAGCCTAACAGAGGCTTGAAGTGGAAGGTGCATGCATGTGTATGCAAGGGAAGGCATTCTCCCTCCCTCCCTCCCTCCCTCCTTCTCTCTCTCTCTCTCTCTCTCTGTGTGTGTAATTGTTGCTGTGAGTGGGAAAACGCTCCATCTTGTCTGGCTCAGTTGAAAAGCCTTGTTCAGTAGCGTAGACAGACAACGGACACCTTGGAACATCAACACCAATTAATGAGCAGGTGTTTGCTCTCAAAGAGCACATCGAGGCCTGTATTCCAAGGTCTTACTAGCGTATGTGCCTGTGGGACTCTGCCAGCCTTCTGTGTGCCCCTGCTTATCAGCAAGTCACTTAGCTACGGCTGAACTTGCTGGGGTGGAAACCCTCAGGTTGTTCAGACTGCAGGGCTTCATGGCACCAGCTGCACAGTGTATAACTAGGTGCTTAGCATAGCCCCCCTTTGTTCAGACACTGACATCTCCCAGGAGGCTTCACTGACCATCCGTTCCAGCTGATTGACGCTCGTCTTGCTTCGATCCAGTCCAGTTCATGCTGCGCGATGTAAGCAACTTGCTGCTAGCTAACTTGGAATTTGCGCACAGGAAAGAGCTTTCCTCCTTGTAAGTAAACTTGGATCTTGCATATAATTTCCTTGGAATCTCAAAGAACTCTTCTCGGCCCACCGCAGGGGGCTGACGAGGGGGCTGATACAGTCATGCACATGCAAGGCGCCTGCTGCTAAAGCCAACATGGGATGGCTTCCCCGGGGCTAAAAAGTTCATGCAGCCCTGACCTAGTGCAATGCATGGCTGTCCATGATGTGGAGGGGTTGCTGATGCTGCAGCTGAGTGCCTGGCCACTGAATGGAGAAAAACGAGCAGCTCATTTTGAAAAGGGGACCCTGCCTTCTTGCTGACATAGGCCTGGCTGAAGAAAGACGGGGCATATTGAAGAGGGTGGGCTGTTCCACGCTGAGGGAGTTCATCAGGCATATGCTCACACACCTGACAGATGCAGATGATGCGAAGAGGGGCAGATGTGGGCCTCAACCCATCCCATGTACAATTTTTCCAGTCGTCTGACAATTATCCTGGGAAAACAACTTATTTCCCCTCCAATGCTTTCATTTCCAGTCAGCTCGATTTTATATCTGAGAAATCATTAAAATAGTTTTAGTCATGCGAGGCAATTCTAATTTCCTTCTTTTAAAGATGGTTTTGGATGAGATTGACTTCCTGGAGCCATTTCAGTCTGGCTTGAGGTGGGGACAAGAGGTTGCCTCGGTCACTCTAGTTGGTGACAATGGCCACGGAGCAGCGTGACCCTGCAGATAGCTTTTGACACCATCACCTGGGTTATTTTTCTAGGTGGGCCCTGTGAGTTTGGAGCTGGAAGCACAGTGTTCTGGTTGGTCTGCCCCTGCCTGCAAGGCTATTTTCAGAACATGCTACTAGGGGTGGGGGGGGGGCACTGGTTGGCCTCAAAAGCATTTATGCCAGAGGTCCTGCAGGACTCTCTCTTGACATCCATGTTTTTCATCTTCTACATGAAACCAAGGGAGATGTCATCCAGAGCTGTGGGATGTGGGAGGCATCCAGGACAATTTAATTTGTGTCCCCAAAACATGCAAAGATGCCCCATTTTCAATTCCAAAGGCAAGTGTGAGCAGGAGTGCAATGGCTGAGCCACATTTGCCTTTATGTTTGAAAGTCTGCACTTGCACAAGTTCATGCTCTTGAAAATGCCAGTTCCTGCTACAGAACAGCACTTGAGAACTTTATAGCAGGAAAGTGCACATTTTTAATGTTTGAAAATGCACTATCCTGCTTGTTAAAAAAAAAAAGATGCTTACATTTGGGAGCAAGAATGGGGCCAGATGACAGAAGCGTGGAGGTGGAACTAGGGAACCCTGGGGAGAGTCAATGTGCTGATGGAGCCAAGCGCCAAGGAGTGCTCCAGCCCCACCTGCCTCCTTCATCACATTCATAGCCCTCTACATATGGAGGACAACTACTGAAAGAGGAGAGCATCTTCTATCCATGAGGGCTTCCCACATGATTAAGAACACTGGAAAAGTGGGTTCTCAAGCACCTGGAGTGCATCTACAGACAGGAGGCCTTCCACCAGTAGAGGCAAAGGACCTGATGAGGGAGAGAGACGGGGTTCAAGTGCTATCCCACCCCCTTTTGTGCTAGCCCTTTTTGAATGACTGAACACAGCTCTGGTCATTCAGGCAAGTATAGTATAAAAGCTGGTCCATACAGAGCTAACGGAAATAGCAACCAGTGCTTGTGGACTAGTCAAAGACTCCCCAGTTGTATCAATGGTTGTTAAGACCTTGACTAAATTTTAGTCCAGCTTGAAGGACAGACGACCATTATTGGCCTTTGTGCCCAGGAGGACAGTGCAGTTGTCATCTCACAGCCATTTCACAACTCCTTACTTAGTTTAGCAGGAGATGTGCTCTCAGGATTGTCTCTGGTGTTGCTCCTCAGAATGCCAAATCGGTGGCAGTCCAAAGATGCAAAACATCCATTCAGCAGCCGAGAATCTGCCTCTTTAACAAACTGACATTCTGTGCCTGTCATGGAGAGGGAGCTTCTTTTCTGCTTCCATCAGGTGAGGATGTAGTAATATATTGGACAACATGGAGAGGAAGAAGCTCATGTAAGCTGCCTTGGACATCTTGGAAGAGGATAAAGGTAGGATATACATGCATGAAAGAATAAATATACAAATAATAATTCCTTGGTACATTTTACATATTCAATTATTTCGTAATAGTAAAGGGGCCCAACATGCCCAATGAACTCTTAAACTCTGTTGGGAAACTGCAGTTTTGGGGACACAAGGCTTTTTAAATACAATATTTCCAGGATCCCTGCAAAACCCCAGTGCTCCCAGCTGCTCTGCAAAATCTTGTTACCTGTATCAGAGGCTAGACAGCTCTGGAAGAGGTGACGGTATCTGCCTACTGCTGAAGCTCAAATTATGACAAGTGGAAACTTACAAAACAATCTTAGTTGCAGCTATTTTGAGAGGCTCCAGAGAAGCTCTGGGCTGCCACACACGCTAAGGCTTACCAGGCCTTCTTTAGAGTAATTGCAGTCACATCCCCATGTGGGGCTACAAGAGACACAGGAAGCATAAATGGAGCTACATCAGGGCCTTTCCTCCCATCCAGCCCCCATGCAGAAGTGCCGAGTAATTCTTGGAAGTTCTTCCACCTCTAGAACGGTATGGAATTTCTTGGTCCACAACTATTTGTTTATTGCATGGACAGAGAGAGAACATGTTAGATTCCTAACACTACAGTGCTGGTTACATGCAATCTGCAAAATGTTCCTGAAGGATTGTCCGGCTGGTGCCAGTCCCAGAGAGTAAAAACATTGTAAGTTTGTCTGCAATGAAGCTCACAGAGAGGGAGAGCAGACTGGCAGATAACAGCACTTTTCATTATTCTTGTGTCTCTGACAAGAAAGGGACAGCCTTTTGAACAATAGTGCATCAGCAACATGAAGGAAATAGGACAAAGCCATAGTATTGGCCTATCAATAAAGCAGGGATGAAGAACGGCAGGCCTGGGGACCAAACCAGCTCCTTCTGGAGTCCTAATCCAAATGCCTGCCATTCCTCATTCCTTCTCCTGGCCCCACCCTGTTTTGCCTGATCTCCAATAGTCTGGAGGTTTTTGTAGCTTTTGCATAGAACATGGTGATTCTTTACTCATTCTCCTAAAGTGCTGGTTGGGCACTAAGAGCTTTAAGCTAAAATATGCAGACATTTTTGCCCCACCACTTTTGCCTGACCCCTTTACCTTGGTCCTTGCCCATCCCCAGAATGTGGCCCCCAAGAACTTCTGTGAAATGCATTTGACATGGACAGAAAGAGATTCAACATCCCTGCTATAGAATGATGAAGGAAGTCCACATAAAGGGCTGGAACAAGATATATCCTACTAAAACTACACATATGATTGTTTCCAAGCACTGGCTTGATCCAGGCTCTTACTTGAGACAGGCAAGCCTTGTGTTTTATTTGACCTCTGGACCTTTCCTCTTACCACTTCTTAATTCCTGCATCACTCATTAATTCCCTGGGGTGAATGTAGACCCTTGTTCGCCTGTTTACTATGATATTCCCCCCTCCAATTTTCCTTCAGGGCAGCCTTTCTGAGATCAGAGAAGACTGGATATATATGGCGCCTTTGTGGTAATCTATGGATTTATAAATGTACAGGTTGACTGAACAGCACAGGATCACAGAAACCAGAGCATGAACAGATTCATACAGCCCAATTTCATTGTGACTCAAGATGCATTCCAACGTGTCTTCAGACAAATGTCATATTAATTTCTTTTAAGTGTGCAAGCATAATGGCCAAGCCCTGTTCATCACAGGAAGGCTTTGCAGAGTAGGACAGCACAGATCAGAACACCTTCTAAGCACTGAGCGTAAAGACCTTGTGGAAAATCAAGTCTGAATTACTGTATCTTTATCAATAAGGCTAAGCTTGATGACATACCTGAACAAGGGGAGGTACACAAAGAGCCTGATGCAATTGGACCCAATCTGGAAATGTATTAACATCCCCAAACTGAGGGTTAGAACTGAAGTGGGGCAGAATGGGTTCACACGTACTATACTCTAAGCACACAGCTCCTATGTAGGGATGTGAAGATCAGGCTAGAATCCAGCTCTCTTGTGCTTGCTGGACTTCTTTCCCATGCATGGTCTTGCCAGGAAGTGAGCTGAGCCAAGATCAGGTCTATGACCACTCAGGCACACCAGCAGCTTCTTTGTGGAAAGTCTGCAACATATGCAATTCTTTGCACGAAGTATACAAAGGCTACATGTGTGGTAGCAGAACTCTACCTGCACGCCAGGTGTGCACATGGCCTTCCTGCCGGATGCCTTTGTGAATGCTCAGAGTGAGGCAGACTTAGGGCAGAAAAAAAGCAGACCAGAATCTGGGGAACTGAGCCAAAGAAATCTGACAGATTCCCACCCCCAGACTAGATTCCTCACACACTGCAACTCATATCCGAACAGCCTTCCCCATTCCAATACTCTTCAGACATTTTATTTATTTATCTATATCCCATCTTTTCCCTTTCAAGGTACTCAAGGCGATTTACATGATTCTCCTCCTCCTCTTGATCTTGTCCTCACAACAACAACCCTATAGGTAGGTTGGGCCGAGAGACTGTGACTGGCCCAAAATCACCCAGTGATCACCCAAGATCCATCTAGTCTAGTATGCTGCTTCTAACAACAGGCAGCTAAGTCTGTCAGGAACCTCAGTCTGAAAACTGTTGCTTCCCCTCTTCCATACCTCCTCACCAAGCAGCTGGTTCTTAGTTTTTCCTACACATTCCATAATTCCATAAAACAGTATCATAACCCCTTGGGGCTTGTTTTTTCCTAGCCTAAAATGTCCCCAGTACTTTAGCAGTTCCTCATAAGAAGAATGCTGCTTAAGACCCTTAATGCTGATGCTTTGTGTCTCCAAGGTCAGAGGTTCAGCATCACCATGAAGACCATGTGCCTGATGAAGCATCAGCCAGTCCACTCCAGGGTAAACCATCAGCAGGGACCAAAAAACCCTCCAGGCCCAAGACTCAGCTTTCCCCTCAGCCTTAGCCTCTAGAGATGGGCTTTCCAAAGCCCTCAGCCACACAGGAGCTTCAGGCTACAGACATAAGCACAAGCCTTTTAAGTTCTGCAGTCAGTAACCCAGCTTCTGAAGAACCTGAACTGGCCAGTCCTCAGTTGCTGACTACCCACTGCTGGGACAATGGCTCTCTACTCTAGCCAAGAAGCTCTTGCTGTCCCAGGCTCTGCTCGTGTTTTGCCTGGCCATGACCCAGCTGTCCAAACATGACTTGCCTACCCAATGTGACCCCGACCTTAGCAGAAGTGTCTTCTATACCAAAGTCTCTCTGAGCAGTGGAAGCCCCAACCTAGCTAGGACACATTACCAGCCTGGTGATAATTCTTTTTAGATGAATTTCAGATGTAGCCATCCTTTAGATTTACATCGAGGCATTACAACGCATACATTATTCACAGAAGCCCATATGAGAGGGGCCATCGCTCAGTGACATCTTTCCATGCAGAAACTCAGAGGCTGAACCTCTGATATCATCAGGTCAGCCTAGAAAAGAATCCCACTTGAACCCTTGAGAGCTGCTTGCAGGTCAGTGTTTCCCAGACAGAGCTAGATGGACAGGATAAGTGCTGGGCAGCATCCTGTGTGCCACAGTTAATGCTGCAATACTATATACAGTTACCTGGATGCCAGCTCCTGTGAACACAGTGGGACTTGCTTCTGACCACACACACACCGGATTGTACTGGGGTTAGCCCTGCTCCACTGCATGTAATGGAAATGTGCTGCACTGTGCCCATGAAGTCCCATAGATAAATAAAACAAGGCTTTTATCCACATCTCGCTCAGCTGTATTGGGTTCAAGAATGAAGTGCACGCATTTAGAATCTGGTGGAATTACAGTCTAATTGTCCAGTAACAGCTTCATCACTGGATACGTACTTATAGCTGTTATACTAAAATGTGTTGAAACAATAACCAACGTTATGTCAATATTATTAACAAATAGATATAGAATTCTGTCCACTGTATTTGCAAGCCAAGATATCATTCTGGTAAACTACCTGTCAGGTATCTTGCCTGCAGTCTTCCATTACATCCAGCAGAGAGCACTGTGAACACATGACAAACTCATTCTTAAATACTTGTGTTTACTTCCTTGTGCCAAGAAGGGAAGAAAGAACTGTAATCTTTTTGGGTAAGTGATCCCACTATAATCTGTGACTTATAGTTGCAAAGGCAATGGTAGCAGCCATCTGAAACCACTGTGAATTCTGTCCCTAGACTCCAGCCTACGTTTAGCCTACAGCTCTGAGTTTTCTGGTGCAGTCTCGGCAGATTGCTTGAAGGCTATCAGATAAATTATATTTTACAAGAGAGGTTTTCCTGGCAAAAATCCATCCATTTTTATTTTGAGTTTAAAAGAAGAATGGGAGTTAAAAATTAAACACGAGTTGTTGCTAATGTGCCACTTGATGGGTGGGAGCCACCATATAATTGCTTAACTTTGAAGAACAACAGGAAGCACCACCAGCACCACCACCAATGTTTGATTAAAAAGAAATCAGATTGTGTTGAAATGATCCAATGCAAAAGATAAATGGGAGAGCTTAAATTATATTTTTGTCCCACTGAGACTGAAAGATGACAAAGGAGGACTATGCTAATTAGTAGAAGGCAAGCTATTGAAGCATGATGGGTTTGAAACAGGGCATGATGGGTTTCAAATCGGGTGGAGAAACCAATCCCACTCCGAAGGCAAACCATTCCTTTCAGTTCTTTTGGTGCTGGCCATAACTGTCACAGTGAAGAGAGTCTGGGTGTTTACTTTGCTAAATTACTAATTGGTGAGATACCTGGAGAAAACAACCTCAGAAATGACGAAGTTCAACTTCTAATGAGCACAATATGTCGATTCCTTGCAATCAAAACAAAGGGCTTCAATAATGCATATGCCATTCTGCAAAGGGGGTGGGGTAAGGAGAGAGAGAAAGAAACAGAATCCTAATAGAGGCACCATGGGGTCATGCCGGTCGCAAGACGATTTATGTTCCATAAACAATTAAAGGCATGGAATGTGTCCCGGTGCACTGTAACACCCCATGGGGTTTATATGCCACATGCTGTCTTTCAGCGACAATAAAGTTCTTTATTATATTCACATTACCGTATTAATCCAGCAGTCTGGGCTTATTAGGCATTACGAAGGCCACTGCAGCTCTAGTGAAGCCTATGGTCGCTTGTGCTAATGGTCTGACAACAGAATGCCACTCTTTCTTCAGCTACAAACATTATAAACCGATTACAGGTAGCTGCAGTTGCATGGACAGGTGCTTTCTTACCATTTACTTACATGCTTCAGTCCCAAGATTTCCCCGCTAGAGCAATATCAAGCAAAGGAGAGGATACAGGGTAAGCTGAGCATTGCACTAGCATAGCACAATAAGTTCATGAGGCTATCCAGATGCGGTGAAGATGTTACTCTGGGATTTTAGGCAGATATTGCAAATGTTAAGATCTGGCCCCTGCTGTGTTTTGTTCTCTTCTTGCTGTGTTGCTTTTAAAATGAGTAAACTTATTCTTGTAGAAGACCAACATGATCATTTATGAGTGGCATAAGCAGGAATAAATTCTGGCTTTTGTTAGCCATCTTGACTGCCTGAGGCACAAGACAAGATGGCACCCCTTCCCCATTCTGCACACAGAAGCTGACCAGATGGGCATTGAACCTTAATTTGACAATGGCAGTAGGGTGGTATGCACACCTGAGGCAGCACGCTAATCCAGAAGGACCAGAAGAGGCTGTGTCAGACATGGCACTGTCCTTCAGTACAGGGGACCAGCCAGAGAGTTCATCAGAACAGCCAGGGCACTGCTCTAAGTGCTCCCAAATTCTGTTGCCTTGACTTTCACTGCACTTCACCTACTGGTAGGGCAGCCCCAGAGGCAAAATATCCAAGAACAGGATCACAGTCCTTATCAGCCTTTCGTTTTCACAAAATCAGTCCAATGGGATTTATCCTAAGGATTTACCCTTAAATGGAAAGATTACTATCTTCCTGGCTGGTGCTGGGAGAAGTTTTCCTTCCTGTATGAGCTTTGTTGTTTTCTCTAAGCTGAGAAAGGCACAGAACTCTTCATCCCCCAGCATGGAGAAAGGGTGTGTGTGAGGCTTTGTGGATTGCAAGAGTCCAGCAACATTCAAATAAATTAAAGCAAAACCTAGACATGTTTACAGAGGATGTTGATGCATATTAAGAAGACAGGGTTTTTTGGTGTTAGATACTGATATCCAGTGTGGCTTGGTGGTGAGACTGCTGGAGCAAGGCTTTGGAGATTCTGGGCCCCACTCAGCCATGAAGCTCACTGGGTGTCTTTGGTTACTTACTGACTCTTAACTTCACCACCTCATTGGGCTGTTAAGAAGATAAAATGGAGAGGAGCGGGGTTCTTATATGGGTTCTTATATAAGCTTCCTTGGGTTCCTTGTAGGAAAGAGGGGGTTATAAATGTAATCCATCAATAAATTAAATAGATATTTCAAGCTAATGAAAGGGGCTGCCATGGTTATACCAGTGACTGCTGAAAACGGAATGGTATATTAGATTGGCTTGGTCCACAAAGCAATTCTCAAGTTCTTAATCTGCTGTCTTTCTCCTCTTTTTTCATGTTCTTTTGACAGAATTGCATGAAAAATAAGATAAAATAAAATAATTATAGCTGTATAAAAATTCCCAGGGCTCTACTGTTGCAAACTGCAACAGCAGCAAACTGGCAAACAGCAGCACACTGGCATTAAAATAACTTGGAATCTGACCTCAATAAAACTAATTTGGCATTGAGGGAAAATCTTTAGTGGCAGGCAAAGAACTTTAGACTAAAACCAAATATATTACCAGAGAAGAATGCAAAAAGACAATTCCAGTAGCAAAGAGAAAGAAAAGGCCCAGATGGATGGCAGAAGAATCCCACACAATTGTGCAGGATAGGTGAGAGGCAAAGGTTACAGAAATGGAATCAGAATCCTGAATGCAACTTTTCAGCAACTATCACATAGAGACAATAAGGACTATTACGATGACTAGTGCAAAGCAATAGAAAAGAACAACAAAACAGGAAAATCATGAGATCTCTTCCAGAAGATCAAAGACATGAATGGACATTCAGACCTACATTAGGAATGCTAAAAGACAAATAGGGGACACACACTACCTGACCAGAACAAAATAAAGAGAAGGTCAAAAGAGAAATATACAGAAAAGATCACAGACTCCTTCAAAGAGGAATCCTATGAAGTATTAGAATGTGAAGTGAAAGCTGCTCTGAAAGTACTCAGAAGGAACAAGGTACCTCAGGTAGAAAGGGTACCAGGAGAACTATTCCAAGCTGCAGAGACTTAAATCAGTCCAAACCTTGACTAGAACATGCCAGCAAATGTGGTAAACAGCACAACAGCCTACTGTTAGGAATGAAAGCAGTTATTCTTGGCATGCTTTCCAGGGCCAGGCTGGCACCGACTCTTCTGACGAGGACTGAGAGGCCTGGGAAGTGAGGTCTGCAGACACAAGCATGGTGGAGGAGGCTGCTTTTCTCAAGACTGCCTTTTACAAGTGTTTTGGGGCTGGAAGTGCTGGGAGGGGACATGGGAGAGGAGCGAGAGGGGCCTGGCTCAATCCCTGAGCCCATGACATGGAGCTGGAGAGGAGGGCTAGCCAGTTAGAGGGCCTCCATAGATCTAGAAGGCTAGACCTTCTCCAGTAAGGCACATCAAGGGGATGCAGTGCAGAGTTACAGAAAAGAGGGTTCTCAGAAATAGTTTCTAGTTTGGGTTCAATGAACCTCTCTGTGCATGCTCAGTGATGCTTTCTCTGCTGGCTATTATTTTGTTTGCTGTACATTGGAAAATGCACTTTTTCCCCCAAAATTCTGTTGACTGAAAGAAAAGAGCAGACTCAGCTCCCAAAACCCACAGACTGGGAACACGCAATATACATTCCAATCTCCAAGAAAGGAGATGCAAAAGAGTGCAGCAAAGTTCCCTTGAAAACAAAGTGATGCTTGAAGAGTTGCAACAAAGAATATTAATCTTTATGAAGCATGAAATGCTTGCTGTTTAAGCTGGATTCCGAAGAGGAAGAGGTACTTGAGAACATATCACAAATGTATGTTTGCTTCTGGAGTGCACCAAAAAAAATCTGAAAAGGCTCAGCCTATGCTTTATAGACTACAGCAAAGCCTTTGACCGTGTGGATCATGAGAAGCTATGGGTGGTTTTGAAAGACATGGGAGTACCACTCCACTTGATTGTCCTAATGCACAGCCTATCTTGTGGACAAGAAGCTATTGTTAGAACAGGATATGGAGAAACAGAATGGTTTGCCATAGGCAAAAGTGTCAGACAAGGGTGCATTTTATCCCCCTAACCATAGTCTGTACCCCCCCCCCTCCGCATAGTCTGTATGCAGAACATATAAGAAAGGCTGGAGCAGTATCAGAAGAAGTGAACATTGGCAGAAGACACATCACTGATTGAAGTTATGCAAATGATACCATATTACCAGTGGAAAGCAACAATTATTTGAAAAAACTCCTGATGAAAGTGAAAGAAGAGAGTGAAAAAGCAGGACTGCAGCCGAACATCAAGAAAATAGAAATCATGATTATAAAAGAATTACACAACTTTACTGTCGACAATGAAGGAATTGAAATTGTAAAAGCTTTTGTATATTATGGCTTATTCATCAATTCAGAGGGAGACTGCAGCCAATAAATTCAAAGAAGATTGAGACTTGGAAGGTCAGCAAGAGAAAGTAGAAAATATTATCAAGTGTAAGGGTGTTTCACTGGAGACCAAGGCCAAGATCATCCGCATTATTGAATTAATAATAAGTATGTATTGGCATGAAAACTGGAGAGTGCAGAAAGCTGACAAGAAAAAAATTGATGCATTTGAACATGATGCTGGAGGAGAGCTTTGCGAATACCTTGGACTGTCAGACAAACAAGCTGGTCCTAGTTAAAATCCAGCCAGGATGTCCCCTGGAAGCAAAGTGACAAATCTAAAGCTGTCATATTCGGGCACATCATGAGAAGGCAAGATTCACTGGAGAAGACAAGCATGCTAGGGAAAGGCAAAGGCAGAAGAAGAAAAGGAAGAGCACATTCGAAAAGGATTGACTCCATAAAGGAAGGCACTGTAATGAATTTTCAAGAGCTGAGCAGGGTCAAAAACAGGACATATTGGAGGTCTTTCATCACGTAACAACAATACTGATAATCTTCTGATCATCACCACAGTATTTAGTGCCCTCCAAGGTATGAGAGTTCGCTACTTCATGTGACCTTGTTTCAACTTGTACCCACTATTGTTATCTGGGTGGGGGACAAACATTTATACAATGAATGTTGTCCCTTATGGAACAGCGTTACTACTCTTGCTGCATCTGAAAAACTTTAAATAATGTGAAACTCAACAGCAGCCATGCCTTTCATAATGAGGCCAGGAGAAGAATGTTTACATTTCAAACCTGCAGGTCTCGCTCTGTGTTTGCCAATCCAAGAATAACATCACTAGCAGAAACAGAACCTTGGAGAACTCGTCCAAGCCTAGCTTGCTTCAAGTGATGCTTTAAACTCCCCTAAAACTGCACTTTGAAAAGATGTCAGTCAGCTTTCTAAAAGCTTTTTTTTCTTTTAAGCCAAGAAACATGGCCTGATTCTATGCATAATCCCCCTGGAAGAGGAATACCTGACATGCATCCCCGTTTTACTGACAATGAAAATGTTTGTATGCTGCTCTTTCTTTCGCATGTATTGCTCTCTTCCTGCTTTCACCTGCCTAATGCAGGGGATAGCAACCTCTGGGCTCTGCATGCAGTTCTGGGTGGTGCTTGGGGGCCACATAATGAACACGAGCATCCTTGCATACAGGGACTTTTAAACTGCCCCTCCTGGTCCACTGAGCTCAAGGGATGGGTTTGGTGTGGGAGAGTTGAAAGCATTTCCCCGCTAGCAATCCTGATCTGGGTGATGTTTCATTGCTGCTATTATCCACAAGAAAACAGCTATCATTTCATGGGGATTGCTGGGAGCACGGCATGAATTTTAAGCCCTCTCCCCAGCAAGTCGCATCCCTATTATTAGCATCAGGGAAAGGGGTTTGTTCCATGCCCCCAGCTGATGTTTCACAAGGTGGGCAGTGGAAGAAATCCAGCAGGGTGTCCCAGGGCTCTGTGGGCCATGCAGGTGGCAGTCAAAGGTCACCTGCAGACCCGCCCATATGGAGCTTATGCCAAAAATAGGTTGCACTGCCTAGAGCTCTCTCCTCCTCCTATAGCTTCACTGCACTGCTTTGCTAAGAGGCAGTCTACGTAAGCCTGGTCAAGTCTAAGCAGGCAACTCTCTGTTGCTCTTCCAGTCGTACCTCCGTGCCCACTCTGTGCCCAGGTGGAGCCAGGAGAAGGGGTTGTATGAGGAGGCACGTTACTTATACACCCTGGCCAATGTGAGGACAGGGCCAAGTGGGCTACAGAAGTCCACCCCATTGCAGTCCTCTCTTTATTCACATAGTGCCTGCCCTGTCAGGATTCACTACATGCTTCACTCTTTACCACAGGATGGAACATTACACTGCACACATCTAGTTGGCTTTGGTTCCCAGAGTGTTTTGCTTCTTCTGCACTGATCTAGACTGGGCCGTTGGGGCATCAGCGGCTCCTGTATTCAGTAAGCCTTTTGCTATAGCAGGGTTGGGAGGCCAGGGAAATAGGTCACCCATGGGTGGGTACCCCAGCAAAAAGGAACGCTTCGGCCTTGTTCTGAAGGGCTGCACAGCCTCCATGGAGGAAGGAGACCTTTGCGGGGCTTTCCAGGAGGACAATCGTGGAGTCCCGGGGCTGTGCAAGGAGTGAGAGGAACGGGAACGGCTCTCCCTCAGCCATGAAGTGCCTTCCTGAGGCTGAATATTCTGCTTCTGCTTGCATCCGGGTTGTACCTCTGGGGAAGGGTTAGAACTCAATGGTGGTGCCTCTGCTTTGCATGCAGAAGATCCCCAGGATTTCTAGTAAGGCAGCAAAAATTGGCTTCTGAAACCCTGGAACCCCCCTTCCCCACAGCACCAGCCAGTGCCAACCTTACTGGACTAGGCGGGCCCATTGTTCGATGCAGTCTCAGGCAGCTGCCTGTGTTCTTCCTATTTTCCTAACGTGCGCATGAGGAGGAGGTAGCAAGGTCACTCCTGCTTCACCTGATTTCCAGAGCAGCAGGTGGTTACTTTTGTTATTGCGGAGTTGAATAAAATTGCAGCCCTACCTTATCCAACACCCCTATCTCGCCTCTTTCCTCCAGGTAGGGGGCAAAACACAATTAGCTTTCCTCAACTGGGAACAACAGGTTGGTTTATGCAAGCAGCTGGGCACAAGTGTTTGCTTTGGGGAAACAGCTTTTCTCAAGCTAGAAATAACTGTCTGTTCACTCTTGCAGAAATGCTATATACATACCCTGCCCTTGCTGCAATCAAAAAGCCCCCTCCGTCTCAGCTCAGTGTTTTTGGCATCAGGAGGATATTGCTGCCTTCTGGCCTTGGAACCCTTGCAGCACCCATCGTCCTCTTGGGATGGTCTCCTGGTTCCTGCTGAGTGGCTCTACATGTTTTTTTCCCCCCACGGGAATAGCCTGCTTGGGAGGAAGCCTCCATCAGCAGGAATTGGCAATCCCTCTTGGGGAGTTTAAGAGCAGCTATCGCCAGGCCCACCAGTCGCCCTAATACATAGGTGGGATTCTCAAGGGCTGGACTCATCCTGACTGCCCAGGCTGCTCCTTGGGCCCTTGTAATTGAAAAGCATTCGAGTTGGGACAGGGCTTCCCTGGGCAGCCGGAGTCTCCCTGACTCAAGCGTGTTTCATTTTGCCCCTTAGCTCTGAAGTTCTGACACAGTGCTCGGCTCCTGTTTCCACTCTCATGATTTATCTGCAGTTTAGCTCTGTGGCCTACGGACCAGTGATATTGTGGCTGTCAAATGTTTCTTGCAGCCGATCCTTGCAGCCAATTCTGTTCCTGCTTTGTGTTTCATTATGTAGGAATCCTACACAGGATTTTAAACATGCATAGAGTTGCTCGGGATACTGAGTCTTGAGCTGCAAGCTGCTGCAGATTTCACCATGCCAAAAAGCAGAAGGGTCTTTAACATGGCAGTGAGCCACTCTGCATGGCTCAGCTTGGAAGAGATATAGCTGGAAGATATAGTCATATAGCCAGAGCAAACTTTAGTCTCTTATACCTCCAGTATATAATTCTGATTGGTCCTTGATTCTGCTAACACATTATCAGGGATGTACAGATTTTGTTAAGTCCTTTCTGCCCATGGTTTGTGAATTGGCAGGTGCCTTATTTTTCCTGCTGCCCACTCGATGGGCTTAGATGCTTTGTAAGATAATTTCATTCATTTGCAGATACATAAATTTGCAACTGTACATTTGAAGAAATCTTCCCTATAATGAAAATGGGTTGCGAGACTGCTGAATCCATGTGACTCAGAAACAGCCAATTCACTGCAGGTCAGTGGAATATGCAGGTTGGAATTGCAGAAGTAATCTAATCCCATTTGCATTCGTTGTGGATTTCTCCAACATCCCTACACATCATCACACTGTTTCCTCCTGAATAACGGCATACCTCAGCCCAGTCTTCATTCTGGCCTCCAGTTTTTCAGGCTGATACGGAGGATTCAGATCTAAGCTTGCATCTGACTGCCCTTTGCAGCACTCCAGCGGAACCCCTCAGCATAAATTCGAACCTTTCATGATACATATTAATTATAAATGTCTGTAACCTGTTGAACTAGTTTAATTTGCTGTGTGATCGTGGGGCCCACACTTTCATTTTTATGGCTGCAGGAAAAAAAAATCTAATTTTACTTAGAAGTTCTAAAAGTTCCTCATTTTTTTTAAATGCCAAATATTCCTGAAGACTCTATGATATCCATTAAACAAGGCATTTAATCATTTTAAAATGTCAAACTAGTTTAACAAATCTGATTTTCTTTTGCAAAATACTGCTGCATTGATCTTGGCACTTCATTCCTTAATAAGCAGAGGCTATACAGAATTGCTTGCTATAAAAAATCTTAGAAAATAGGACATGGACTGCCTCAGCAGAGCAACTGACTCCATGTAGTTTATACCACTGTGTAATCTCATTGTTCTTTTGCAGTGGCTGATATTCATTCTGGGGAATTTGGGGAATACAGCATCATGTTCTGTAATATTACATTCTACTGTGCAGTGTTAGATTCTTGCAAATGACACCATTTCTGCTGAGGAAAACTGTCTCAGAGATCATGGCAAGCTTGTAGAGAAGAGAGATGAGACAGGGGACTATGCACAGAGCTGGAGATGCGATAGGGGTTCTTGGTTCCAAGTGCCAAAAACCCCCTTGGTTCCAAGTGCCAAAGTCTTATCTCTTTGGCAACTGCTCTGTCATGGTTTTTGGATCTGCGTGATTCACAGAGGTGCCTCCTCCAGCTTATGACCTGGTCACTGATACAGCATTCCCGGATACAGCTCCATAGTCCCAGTCAGCAGCAAGCGTCACTTGCTACTAGCTTGGTCAGATTATCACACATATCCAGTAGGGAAGGCCTGCAAAGACTCTCCATCAGAGTTATGATCAACACTACAGAAATTGGAGGATTTCTTTGTAGTTCCCTGGTTCCTGCCCCCTCCAATCTCATCCCTGCCCAAATACTAGGACACTTCAGAGCCAGTTCATACATGATGAAAGTGGGAACAAGATGCACGATTGACCAATGCTCTCTGTTCCTTCTGCATGTTCATCATACATCATCAAACTATCGTATTTCCCAGAGGAAACATGTAAGGAATAGGAAGGTTACATTACATGCACTTTCTCTTCTCTTCTGTGCCTGAAATGGATCTCAGAATTCCTACTTCAAAAGGCAAAGAAGCAGAGAAAGACCAAACTAGTTAGGGGAGGGAGACAGGGAAGGAAGCAAGAAGTTGCATAAAGTCCAGCTGCCTTATCAGTGGGATACAGGAAATAACCACCCTCTTCTCCAATCCTCAAACAAAAGTCCCTCTTGTACCATATATAACATAGGGGAGGTAGAATAAGGAACATGTGCATAGCACACGTACACAATCCTCCTCTTCTTGCTTTTCGTGTTTCTTTAAGAAATGCAGGAATGTACAAAACTGAAGCTATGTGTGCCTTCAGGAATCCAGAGTGGAAGGTCAAGGGATGGCGTCAGTGGGCATCCTTGTGCAAGTCTATGTCCATCGTCCTTAGTTCTTTGTGTGAAAATAGAAATAACTAGGATTTCCTTCATGTCATGGTGAGGAAGATCATTTTCATGTACAATGCTTTTCTCTAGATATATGAGAGATCTATGAGCTTTTGTTGTAAATGCTAAAACGTCTTCATACACCATCTGTTCATTTCACTTGCAGAAGTGACTCAGAAGGAAACAGAAAGCTTGAATTGCTGGCAGACTCTTAGATCGCTGGGTGCTTAATTAAATGGGAAGGAATTTTTATTACAGCAAACGCACGTTACAAACAGTCAATGAAGCGGTCAACAATACTGAATATGTACACTCTCATACAAATAGCAGCATTCAGAAGGAAGATGGATGTGTTGTCTTTTCTCATCTTGGCCATGCACAGTGGAAGGAAAGGTGTTCAGAGGCTGAGTAAACTATGAATCTTCAAGCACTCCTTTTGTACATTATATGTACATTATATGTATACAAGATATGGAGTGCATAATGGCACCATGGTGATTTCTGGACTTTATAAAAAACTGTGCATACATTTCCCACATCTTTTCCATATATTCTACTTGACTCCGGCTAAAAAATCTGCATGAGCCATCACACATACTGAATTGTGTGTCTCCCCCCCCCCCCCCGCATGTGATGGGCACACTGAGTAGCATCAGCACCGGCAGTTAATGGAAAACATGCATGAGTATTTATTTATTGCTTGCTTGCTTGCTTGCATTTATATACCACCCCAATAGCCCAGAGGGCTCTCTGGGTGGTTTACAAACATTAAAACCCCACCAATCCTAAACAAATAAATAAATTGGCTACACCATGACTGAGTATAAAATAACATGGTTAAAATGAATTAATTAAATAAATAAACATACCATTAAAATTAATTAAATTTAAAATATTGGTTTAATAAAATGGTCTTGACCTGGCGCCAAAAAGCATATAATGATGGCTCCAGGTGGACCTCTCTAGGGAGCGCATTCCATAGTTGGGGTGCCACTGCAGAGAAAGCTCTCCTCTGAGTACTCTGTCTCCTAACCTCTTTCAAAGAGGGTTCCCGGAGGAGAGCCTCTGCTGCCAATCTTAGGGGGCGGGAGGGCATATAGGGAAAAAGGCATTCCTTTAGGTATCCTGGTCCCAAGTTGTTTAGGGCTTTATAGGTAATAACCAGCACCTTGAATTGAGCCCAGACTTCAATGGGAAGCCAATGGAGCTGATAGAGAACTGGAGTTATGTGAGAATAACTCCCTGACAGTATCCTGGCAGCTCTATTTTGCACCATCTGAAGTATCCGGACCGCCTTCCAGGGCAGCCCCACATAGAGTGCATTAAAGGTAAAGGTTTCCCCTTGACATTAAGTCCAGTCATGCCTGACTCTAGGGGGCGGTGCTCATCTCTGTTTCCTAGCCGAGGGAGCCAGTGTTTGTCTGCAGAGAGTCTCCGTGGTCATGTGACCGGCATGACTAAACACCGAAGTGCACGGAACGCTGTTACCTGCCCACCGAAATGGTACCTGTTTATCTACTTGCATTTGCATGCTTTCGAACTGCAAGGTTGGCAGGAGCTGGGATGGAGCAATGGAAACTCACCCTGTTGTGCAGATTCGAACCAGCGATCTTTCGATCAACCAGCCCAGCAGCACAGTGGTTTAAACCACTGTGCCACAAACAGTCCCTACAGTAGTCCAAACAGGAGGTAGCCAGTGCAGGTGTCACTGTTGCCAGGCAGTTCTCCTCCAGGTAAGGACGCAGCTGAAGGAAAGTGCTCCACGCCACCGCCGTCACCTGGGCTTCCAGGGACAGTTCTTGGTCGAGGAGCACTCCTAAGCTGTGGACCCTGTCCTTTAGAGGGAGTGCAACCCCATCCAGGGCAGGGCCCAGGTCACTTACCTGGAAACTTGAATCACCTACCAACAGGACCTCCATCTTTTCTGGATTGAGCTTCAGTTTACTGGCCCTCATCCAGCCCATTACCTCAGCCAGGCACCGGTTCAGGACAGCCACTGCCTCACCTGGATTTGTTGAAAAAGAGAGGTAGAGCTGGGTGTCATCAGCATACTGACGACTCCGCAGCCCAAACCTCCTGATGACCTCTCCTAGAGGTTTCATGTAGATGTTAAATAGCAAGGGGGACAAAATGGAGCCCTGTGGTACTTCATGGCAGAGTTGCCATGGCACAGAGCCAAAGTCCCCCGGCACCACCTTCTGGAATCAGCCGGCAAGGTAGGAGTGGAACCACTGCCAAACAGTGCCTCCTACTCCCAGTCCCGACAGCCTATCCAGAAGGATACCATGGTCGATGGTATTGAAAGCCGCTGAGAGGTCCAGGAGAACTAACAGGGACACACTCCCCCTGTCTCTCTCCCTGCACAGGTCATCGTACAGGGCGACCAAGGCAGATTCTGTACCATAACTGGGTCTGAAACAGGATTGAAATGGGTCCAGATAATCAGTTTCATCCAAGAGAGCTTGGAGTTGTCCCGCCACCACCTGCTCCAACACCTTGCCCAGAAACGGGATGTTGGTCTATAATTGGCAGCCATCTCTGGATCCAGGGATGCCTTCTTTAGGATAGGCCTGATCACCGCCTCCTTTAAAGAAGCGGGGACCCGGCCCTCCCTCAGTGAGGCGTTAATAAGTTCCTGGATCCAGGAACCAATCCCGTGTTTGGCTTTGGTAAGTAACCATGAAGGGCAAGGGTCAAGTAAGCAGGTAGTTGGATGTACTTGCCCAAACACCTTGTCCACCTCATCAGGCCTCATTAACTGAAATTCATCCAATAAAGCTGGACCAGACGGTGTTCTGGACACCTCCCCTAGAGGAACTGTATCAACTGTGGAGTCCAGCTCGTGATGAATCTGAGCAATTTTCTCCTTACAGTGCTGGGCAAAGTCGTCACAGTGGGCAATTGATAGTGGCACAGGACCTTTTTTAGGGCCTGGATGTATTAGTCCATGTACCACTTGGAAAAGCTCCGCTGGATGGCACTGTGAGGAGGCAATGGAAGTGGCGAAGAATTTCTTCTTCATCACCCTCACTGCCACAGCATTGGCTTGATAGTGAGCGCATAAACATGTTCAGTTAGATTCATCCCGTGATTTCCTCCACCTGTGCTCTAGTTGTCTACCAACCCACTTCATCACCCGTAATTCAGATGTATACCATGGAGATGAGCAGGCTCTGCCTGGCAAAAGAGGATGCTTAGGAGCGATCACGTCAATAGCTCTGGTCATTTCCCCATTCCACAGCTCAACCAGAGCATCAACAGGAGCGCAAGCTTTATCAACCGGAAAATTCCCCAGAGCCCTCAGGAATCCATCCGGATTCATCCGGCTCCGAGGGTGGACCATCGTAATGGGGTCCGCACCCTTACAGAGGGAAAGGCCAGCTCCGAGCTCAAGCCTCACGAGGAAGTGACCTGACCATGACAAGGGAGTCAGACACAAGCTCCTCACTTCCAGATCACCCTCTTCCTGCCCTGTCGAGAAAACCAGGTCCAGAGTATGACCTCATTCGTGGGTTGGGCCAATGACATGTTGAGACAGCCCCATGGCCATCATGGAAGCCATGAAGTCCTGACCCACCCTGGTCAGAACAGTCTCAGCGTGGAGATTGAAGTCCCCCAGGACTGGCATGAGTACAGCAAACTAAAAGCTCCTTTATCATCCTTGAAATTTCAAACACTGGCCTCAAGTTGCTTTCCATGTCCAATCTTAAGTCCAGTCAAGAGACTTCCAATTTTAGTAGAGCTATGTGCAAGGGCAGTTTTTTCAGAGGGAGGACAAAATCTCCAAACTTCTCCCAGGATTGGGGCTCAGTATGAGCAGTGGCAAATGCATTCCTTCTTTCTACCCCCTCCCCCTGCCCCAACATACTTGAAAAGTTTATTTTGCTGCTACTGCAGGATCATTTCAGAGCATTGTGGTGGGCTGGTGTGCATGCTGAGGAATGGCAGTCACCACCACCTCCACTGCCACTGAAAAAAAATCTGTATTAGAAGTTTACATAAAACACTGTAGAGAGATGTTAAACTGCTATTTTTATTTGGGAATCAACCCCAGAGATGTTTATGAATAGTCAGAAGACAGTCAGAGCAGGTTGCCCATGAAAGATGGTCAATGGGAAAGGGTAAATCAATGCACAACTAGCCCAAGGTCCAAGCACCTGCATCTTCAGTGCAAAGGGCCTCGGGTGAAGGCACTGAGAAAGATCTGAGAGCTCAGAGAGTTCTTGTCAATCTGAGTTCCTATCAGTGGGCTCAGTGGATCAATAGGCTAATAGTAGAGATCAGATACTAAGTCATGCCTGCCTGGGATTGGAAAGAACGCAGTAGTAATGGGATGAAATAAGTTTGCATCTCTTCCCACTGAAATCCCAGGTAGGTCTCCAGGTTCCTACATAATGTGATGTTAGTCTGCCTGAATACAACAGTGCTATGAAGCATTCAAAAGGCCACCTTTAGCAGGCCCACCAGCGCTCTACTGAAAGTCTCTTGCCACTACAGAATGATGCGACCTCCCTGCTGTTGCCTACATTTCATGCGTGGAAAGGGCATGTCATTGTTAGGATTGGCTCCTTGCACCAGCAGCAACTAGACAGATGCTAAAGAAACACTGTACTTTATTACAGCTGAACAAGTACCTCACCAGCATCCTTGGTTCAGAGTCCATAGTGTCCCCAGTTTCAATACATCCAGATCATCTCAACAGAACTCAGAGGCAGGATGTTAAAGGCCAGGGGTATGATCCACAACAGGGTCCCAAAACTTTTTGGATTTAAGGCATGCAATAGTTCGGACTCCAAGCAAAGGAGTATCCAGTGATATTGTACATTCAATCTGTTTAGCTCTAGAGGGAAACTCAGCCCAGAGACAAGGGCTTCAATTAATGGGTGGCCCTTCCCATGGCCTCTTCACTTGGTGCTGTTGTCTAGGAGACAGCCTTGGACATGCTCCTTCTGCAGCTGATTCTGCTTGCCACCCACTTATCAAGGATGGGGCTGCTCAAGTGCTTTCCCGGTGCTAAATCTGATGCTATTTGAGAAGCAGCAGCTCACTCCTCCTGCCTGCACTCTATTGTGAGACGAGGCAGAAATGAGTCCCAAGCTATATCTCGACTAGACAGATTCTCCTGTTTCTGGAACAGGCTCTTTCTTTGGGACCCAGTATCCCAGGGTCCCGGAATGGCAGATTTCAGGTAGCATCTGGCACTCCGTGCAACAGGCATTCTGAGTATATTCTGGTGCAGCTGCAGTGAATAGGGAGAACTTGGGCTAAGGAAAAATGGAAGTTGCCTTATACTGAGTCAGAACTTTGGTTTGTCTGGTTCGGAATTTATTTATTTATTAAAAGCTTTTCTACCCCATCCCCCACTAGTGTCTTGGGACAGCTTACAATTGTCTGCACAGACTTGCCAGCAACTCCCCAGGGCTTCACAGAGCAGTTTTCCCTGCTTTAGCTGGAAATTCTGGGGACTGAATCTGGGTCCTCCTGCATGCAGATCATGTTCTCCACCGCTGAGCTGGAACCTGCCCCTCCTTTGTTGGCCTGCTGGTGCCAGTCCTGCCCCTCCTTGTTCTAGGACTAGAAACTGATGCCTTGGCCCTTGGAAGGTGGTGGGGATGACACAATTCAGCAGCGCCCTGCAAGGACCCTCTGAAGGCAAAGTGGCCATTAAGAGGTGGCCTTACTGAGAAAACCTCTACAGCTCTTGAGATGCCTTTTGCTATTCTGGGACTGAACTGGGTTGCAAAGGTGTATGTGCATTCATTATGACCTGCATCAAGGGCAGGAAGAAGGTACATTGGCACATCTGGTGGATCTTAGGATGACCCAAATCTGAGTACTGGCTTGGATCCTACGTTTCCCTCTGTGAACAAAGCAGAGTTTGCAGTTATAGAAAGGGTCTTCCCTGCCTCTCCCAGCCCTCTGTCCTGCCCTGCCTTGCCTCTCCACCCCTAGATGGGAGCATCCTTGAGAACAGAATGGGATATAGAGGAAGGGGTTTCACTGGAAATGTCACCCCCAATTATACAAGCAGAGAATAAGTCATAGTTTTGAAGTAATACTTCAGTAGAAATCATTATCTTCCTTGTTCTATAGGACTCTGACTTCTGTTCTTTAAAAAAATCTTCAGGATAAGTATGCCATAAAATAGCATGCTCTTTTTCAATGAGTAGTAAGAATACAATCTGATAGACTTTCCTACCCTATCTCTGTGCTCAGACTCACCAAAACACTGCTGGCATTGTTTCCTCCAGTTTTCTCTCTTAAAAATAAATCCAAGATAAACAATATTATCCAAAGCTGCAGAATGTATTCTATATGCAAATTAGCAGTCCATACAAAGGCAGCAGCCAAATAACGTAACTCTTTAGTAAATAGGACACCTCCATTTTGCTGTCACTTGACTTTACAGATAAATAAATGACAGATTTTGGAGGATCTGTTTTTGGAGTGCATGTTTATTATTAACACTATAATTTTCCATTTCATCTTGCCCACGGCTCAAAGCCTAAACTATTTCAATACTAGCCTGGGATAAGCAGTTGACCCACTGACATGTTGCTTTTAACAAATCACAGATCTAAGAAGGCAGCACACACTGCCTACAAAACATGTACACAAGGAATGTATAAAGCCAGATCTTCCTGCAAGAAGGAAGATTAAGGCTGGGAAAGGATTAGAAATTAATTAAGAAGATCCATCATGTTTCTCAATATCCTCTTTGATCTGTTACCAGTCTCTCTCCAGGGGCTTTGCTGTCGCCATGTCAGGGACCTTTTGAGCTGCAAGTCCTAGGCCAGCTTATTGCTCTTTGCGCTTCTCTTACAGATCAAACTTTTAACTGGACATAAATGACTGCCCAGCCATAGCTGGGAGGTGCACAACAAAGGATTTGGAGCCCAATATGACCTTCTTTCCAGGTCTTTCTTAGACCAATGATTTTCCAAACTGTGTTCCGAAGAGTGCTTGGTTTCTCTAAAAGCTTCTCAGACACTTCTCAATGGGAAGATCAATAAAGGTGGAGAAGATGCCTTACAGCTACCTCACTACTGCCGATCTCTCTGGCATAATCCACAACAGCGGGAGAGGGCTGGATTTGTCACAGGCTCACATTTCTGGTCAGCACAGGGCAATGTCGAGGACCAGCATGAGTCATGCCCAGTGCCCCGCATGAACTGAGTGGGCATCCTTGGAGGCATTCCAGAATGCCTTGCATTAGGTTTCAGGGGCTGTAGTGCATGAGTTACTTGGCGGACAAATATCCCCCCATGCCCGACTTTCATAGGATCATTTGTCCTGCATGAAAGTGGAGCAGCAGAGGAAACTTTTAACACTTTGGAAGGAGGAGGCTGTTAAATACAGGATGACCAAGGTTTTTTCTCTCTCTCTCTGTTTTAAAAGAATGCCTTGCTTGTGCTTTAGCTTGGCTACTCTAGCAGATTCCTGGGATGGACTGCCCTCGCGAGTGATATCAGAAAAAGATGGCCAGCCCAGCAGCCAACACTGGCCAAAGGCTTTGCTGATGCTTCCGTGGCTTGGCTGCCCTCAGCAGCCCAGCAGCAACTTTTATCAGTTATGGAGAGAACACATTCCGGGGGGGAATTCTGTCCCTAATGACTAACGGTAAATTCCTGAGTACTAGTTTTCACTGGAAAGCTAGATACAAATTAAATGGACAAATACAAATAAAGGAAGGAGACCATGGCCATGTCAGTTGTGCACAGGACAGATATAAAGACTGTTCTGTCCCATGGGGGTTTTTTTGTTTGAAAGATCTGCACTAAATTCTGCTAAGGACAAAACAGAAGAAGGCAACTTAAATTTATGAGGTGAGCCGAGGGCTAACTTCTGAACAATTTCTACCTTGTTTTCACACTTGAAGTGCCCAGGAAGTGCAGGAGCTGCTGTGTGGATTGAGAGGGTCCCGTGATGAATGGCACATGCTGTCCCTCACAGCGGGCATTTCTGGGCATACTGCACCAGCATGGCAGATGCTGAGCTTTCTGGCTGCTCCAATGTGCTAAATCCTGATAGGGTAGGAAAAGAAGATGGCTTTTCTCCCAAAAGGTAGCTCTTGGATCATGATGTAAAGCTCAGTGGACATTCAGATTCCAGCACAGAGTACATTCCAATTCTCATATTAATTCAGGATTTGTGGACCAGATGAGTTCAATTCAGGATGTGATTTCTGGCATTCCTCTAGCACCCTAGCTTCCTTGCCTTTATGGCAAACCCTTCCCAACCTGGAAATTCTTCATTTTCATTTTGGCAAAAGTCTTCAGTATCCCCCTCCTTTTTGTTGAAGAATAAGGGAGAAGTGAGTTTTGGCTCAGCCTTAATTAATACAAGCCCACTTTGTGCAAACAGCACCTGGCATTTCTGGTTTAACCAGCAGACAAATGGAATTCATGCTGGCTGACTGTGAAAAGGTATTTACAAACAAGGCCCTCAGGCTCTTTGCAGTGAAAAGTAAATGTGCTTCAGCCCCTTCACAGACTTACAACTGTGAGAAGACTTTGATGATGCTGGGGGCATCACAAGCAGTGGTAGTAAACAGCAAGAAATCAGCAATACAGAAATTTTAGAGGGATTTAAAACAAGAAGCATATGGCCAGAAAGCACATCTCAACTGAGTTCCAAGGCAAAAGGTAGTTTGTCTTCCAGTTGACTACCCTTACTTTCTAGAGCTAAATACCAAAACAACACCCAATGAAAAATGCCCAACATGTCTTGTTTATATAAATGATTAGATTCTAACATCTGGAAAATGCATTAACTGGGTTTGATCCAAAGGATCCTTTTCTCTAAGCAGCCTTTCTGAACCTGGTGCCCTCCAGATGTATTAGAGTACAATTCTCATAAGGTAGGGCCAGGAACAAATCTGCCCTGAAATCCTAGAAAGCCACGGCCAGTCAGTCCAGACAATACTGAACTAGGTTATCCTATACTCTTGGTTAACCTACACTTCACACAGTCCATATAATTACAGATGGACTTGAATACAGCTTCCTCCTCACCTTCAGATGTGGAGGTCAGCAGCAGGTTAATGGGCCTAATCTCCCTCCAGGTGTGGTTGTTACTGTTATTAGTACACTGGATTTATTTCCTGCCTTTCTTCCTCTTGTGAGGAGGCTTACATAGCTCTGTGTTATCCTCACACCAACAAACTTGTGAAATAGGTTGGGCTGAGGGTGAATGGCTACCAGAGTCACCCATGGACAAGTGGGGACTCAAACCCAGATCTCCTGGATCCCCAGTCCAACTCTCTAACCACCATCCCACACTTGCTTGGCGTATGTTCATACAGAGCATTCAATGTTTGTGGAGATGACAGTGAGATAGAGCTGCAGTCTTTCATATAGTTCAGCTGTAATTATGTTTGAATTTCTGAGCGTGTTAGCCATGCAGTTAGTTGGGGAAAACCATCCCATAAAGCACATGCTCCAGATGCAGAATTGAGTTGGACCCAGGAAATGTCTATCGACACGGGGTGCTGATCGAGGGGGTTGAGGAACATGTTGTTGAGGGTCTGTACAGTTTAAGCTCACCTGTGAAACTATAAAAATGTTGATTTTCCCCTGTACACTTTGCCTTGTGTTCTCACATCCACCCATCAATGTCTGCAGCTCATGATTCTTGCACTAAACCAGTTTCCCCCAGTTGCCTCATAAACATACACTGAAAAATTACACATCTGGAAGACAGTTCATTATATTGTTATTTGTCAAGTAACTTCTGCCAAATAGAGCAAATACTGAAAAGATTTGTGCCATTGATTTGTACACAGGTTGTAAGTGAGGGAAATGGGAATCTTATTCACCTGGCACAATGCATGTCAACAAAGCAACATCAGTGCTCCTCAGTTACAATGGATCTGACTCCGTGAATCCCGGGCAAGGATGGAAGATGTACACATGTGAGGAAATGCCTGGATGACAAACCAGTTCATTCCTGTCTAGTGTAATGTAAGGAGGACAGCAGTAATCCAAGAGCGGAACAAATCAAAATGCTAGTCACAGCTTTTAATGAGCAGGGCCCAAGATAGCTCAAGGGAGGCTCCCTCACCATATTTCCCACCTTGTGTCTTTCAGTCCTTAGAAGAGGATCAGCCAGATGTGCTCCGATTACTTGATATCCCGCAGCTAGCAATGCTCTCCAGGTGCTTCACGCACAGCTACATCTTTCCCTGTGAAACTCTGTTCCAAGAGGAACACAGGAAGCTGCCTTTATACTGATGCAGCCATTTGGTCGGTCTAGCCAATGCTGTCAACACGGACTGGCAGTGGCTCTCCTGGGGTTTGGGAAGGATCCCCCTCCCCCAACCTTACTAGGGGATAATGGAGATTGAACCTGGAACTTTGTATGTGCAAAGCAGTTGTTCCACCACTGAGTAGAGATACCACAGAAACCTGCAAAGGAGTCAACTGAGTTTGAATTGTTATGAAGCTGACCCACAGATGGTGTAGGGGTCCAGTGTCGGCAGCATTCACTCCTTTCTTTTTCCATGCAGATCTAGCCAAAAGGCTTCTAAATATAATCTGTGTTCTGTTACCATGGGCCAGCTGGTCTAGGCTTGGATAACAACAGGGGCACTGAAGATGTCATTAGCAAAGTCAATCGAGTTAGGAAGACATCTCATTAAGGAGAGGTCACTGCTCACGCCAGGAAGCCAATTCCAACCAACTTCCCTCCCTTCCCAAGCAAATGAAGCTAGCTTAGTCCTCAGGGAGGTTGAGGGCCAGACAGCAGGATGACTGGGCTGCTCAACCGTGGTTCTCCCTGAACCAGAGGTGCTCCGTTCACAGCAGCTGCTGGGCTTATTGCAAAACTTGCTGTCCTTGGCAGTTCAGCTAACAATTCTGACCCTGCCTCTTCTTCCCAGGAATGAAGCATTTTAGGAAAAGCGGGCCCGGTCCCTTCAATCCATGTGCATGGATTCTGCAGAGTTGTGGACTGATTTTTACATTTGGAAATTTAGCTGTATAACAGTATGAAAAATTTTGGAAGATAAACTTATACAAGCAACATTTCATGCATCTCTGATCCTTTTTCAGCCTCTGCTTTGTAAGAGTCTTTTTTTTTTTTTTTTGCATATGTTCTGCTCACGGATGGCACACTGAGCTAAGAAAAATATATAACATGTTATGTGCCAGGCAGTTCTGTAAACTGTGGCAGAACTTTGTGTGCACTTTTCCAAAGGGAGTGGGGAAATTACTCAATGGCTGATGGAGTGATGCCTGACAATCTACAAAACACAAATTTAATTTAATAAATTTAGAGAACAAATTTAATAACATTAGTACATCCCTACCAATAATCTGTGGTCCAAGGACTGTTGTACAGCTCTAGAATATTAAATTTTGAAGGTGCAAATCATTGCCCACATTTCGGTATACCTTCTCTCCTTCTCTCCTGGGGATCCCACAAGCCCCTAAACTGAAAGGCTTATAAGCATCTAGTTGAAGATCAGAAGGCAGTCTCCTCCTCTGTCTTCCTGCCTGCATTTTTTCTAGAGGGAAATTTTTACCCATCTAGCTGGCATGGTTCGGAGAGGGAGGCAAGGCGGATGAAGAGGCTTCTGATAGTACTTCAACTCTTGGCTGCCCCAGTTTCTTCCCTTCACCATCCCCTGCAAATGCCCCCCCCCCCCCCCAGTATTCAAGGTCACTTTCCAAACCTATAGAACCTGTAGAGCAGTTGCAAGAATTCTTTCTACACCAAATGAAAAAGGACAGGCATTGGGGAATGAAGCTCTGATTCCCAAATCTGAAAGTGCCTTATTCTGGGAATCCAAAATAACCTGTGCCCCCTCGACCAATGTCTTTAGGATACAGGATGGCTCCCTGTTTTAGTCTTATTGACAATTTTACTAAAAATTCAGTAGAAAAATAACAATTAAAATCACTGGGAATAATGAAGCAATGAATACAATCTTACCCAATTTAAAGAATTGGAGTGTGTGTGTACTCACACACATGCTCACACAAATTCCTTGGAAGAGAAGGGAGAAGAGTTGGAAGATAAATTAATGAATCTGTCACAAATCAGAAATACCAGAAATACTAGAAAAATGCACACACACAGTGTGTGTGATTAAAGGATTATCCCCCAAAGAGTGAGATTTGCAGTTCTGTACACTGTTTGCATACTGGCAGCAAACTAATTAACGTGTAGTTCATCCTCTGGCAACCATAGCTGGGCTCTGAAACTGAGCATGATTAATTGGCATTTGGCCATTTTGATCACTGCTGCTGAAAATGGCTCCAAAATGTAAAGGGAGAGAATGAGCACAGAGCCCTTCAAACTGGGTTTTCCTGAGACCTGGACTTAGAGTGGTAGAACTGTCTGAAGCGCACAACCCTCCTTCCAAATCTACAAAATTCAAAACTTGATTAACCCAGCTTTCATCATTTCTGGGCTTTATGCGTATCATTTTGCTGCTAGTTTCAGTCAGTTAAGAGCTAGAGAAATGATCTACTGCTTGATCACCCACCAGCAGGTCCAGAACTATCTTCCGCCGAGCCCTGGCCTACGATCTAGCCATGAATGTTATGATATTTAATATCATAAATGGGTATGCGATGCTGAACAACAGCTATCCAGATACTCACTTTCTTAAGAATTTCAGGGGTTGTTAGAATCACAGAATAGTAGAGTTGGAAGGGGCCTATAAGGCCACTGAGTCTAATTAGGATTGCAATTTCAGTGGAATGAGATTCTGGAAAAGAAAACTATCAAATTACTTTCCTAACTTGAAGGAATTGCCCCAGACAAACAACTCATTAGTTAGGTTAGTTCTAATAGCTTTCAATTTTTAGATATGGATGCACAATCTGCTCTAGAGAACTGGGAAGTGACCAAATCCATGGCAGTCTTTCATTTTTCATACTTTTTAACCTGACCTTCCTTTTTGCTCTGAGCATCCAATTGTGCTTGTTAAGTTTTCTCCATCAGATTTCCTGAAGTTAGAACAATCTAGTTATACTGCAGTCCCAGAGCCCATGTCCTTTGACAGAGTGTGCCAAATTTATTGGGGAATGTATGGACAGAAAGACAGACAGACAAAAAGAGACTCAGGCATGCAATTCTAGAAGCACCTAAATGTGGCAAAGAAGGAAGAGCAATAGGATCAGCTAGGGACCTGCGGCATTAGAAGAGTCATTCCATTTGAACTTGATGTACTTTTGACACATTTCTGACAAGACAGTCAAAAGTGCGTGGTGCGCGTCTGTATGAGGGGAACGTTCCAGTTTTGTAAAATTGCTGAAAATGGAGCTGAGAACTGTGCATTGCTCGTGCAAATTGCACAAATTTGTAAAAATTGGAGTTTGACTTTTAAGATTTGAGTCACTGTTCTTGTAGAATTTAACATGAGAAATAAGGAACCATCCTTTCCTTACTACATAAGCACACTTATGTATAATTTGGACCTCTGCTCTGCAAAGCATATGAATTTGGAAAACGTACACAAGTTCAGCCAATTTACAGAAATTGTGGCATGGAGACCTCCATTTTTCACATACATCCCAGCTTTAAAACACATGCACATGTGAGCACACACATCATAGCCCATTCTAAAAATCGGTGTCCATGTGCAGGCTTGACTTGCATGAGGTCTTATCGGTACAGTGCAGGGTTGAGAAAATCTGACAGATTCCCCCCCCCCCCCGTCCATATACACATTCCCTTGCTCCACACATCAATCCTGCTAATTCTGACTGTGGACCAATGAGTCTTGCAATAGAATAGTAGAGTTGGAAGGGGCCATGCAGGCCATCAGGTTCATCCCCCTGCTGTTGCAGGACACCACATTATACCATCCCACCCAGATGGCTGTCCAGTTCCTTTTTGAATGTCTCTAAGAGCCCACCACCACCCTAGGCAGCTGGTTCCACTGCCGTATTGCTCTGACAGTGAGGAAGCTTTTCCTAATGTCCAGCCTGAATCTGGGTTGTTGCAGCTTGAATTGATTATTCTGTGTCCTACACTCTGGCATCAGCAAGAAGAGAGCTTGACCTTCCTCTTTGTGACAGCCTTTGAGGTACTTATAGAGGGATATCATGTCCCCCACTCAGTCTTCTCTTCTCAAGGCTGAACATGCCCAGTTCTAGTTCTGAATTAAGACCTACCACATTGTTTTAAATGGGACTCAGCAGTGATGATCTTTTCTTAGACTATGCCTGGGGCCCAGCCTTAAGGGCAGTATCCACAGTGCTGTGAAGGGCCCACTTAGCCATGAGTTCACTCAGTAGCTTTGAACAAATCACTACCTCTACAACAGGAATGATAAGGCCATAATGCTTTGTAAGGTCATCATCATTATAAGAATGAACATGAAAATGTTTTCAAATAGTATTATATGTTGATCCATCCATCTGATTTCTATCCCACTCTGGGATACTCCTCTGGAGCATTTTATAATTCTATGATTTTTCTAATATTAAATATGCAGAAAGGTCTAAAATGACAAACCTGATCTAGAGAGAGTGTTACAGATTTGCTGTCTTCAGCATTAGTAAAGGCTTTTGCCCATGACTGGTGATTGTATTCTACAGGAAAATGCAGCTTGCACTTGATAGTCCTGTGGAGGTCGCAGAAACAGAAGCATGATACAGCAGCTTAGAGGAAAATGAGCAGGTCTCAGCCTGCTTGGTGCCTTGAGGGGAGGCTGCCTGCAAAACTGCAGGAAGGCTGCCTTGAATGCCACACGGTGTTCTACAAATGATAAACACACACACTCCCTAACGTTGCTGTTAAACAATCTGCGTTAATTTTGGGCAGAACGGTATCACTGTATAGACAGAACTGAAGTGACACTCCATCACACGTGCCATCTCCATGGATGTATGCTGGTATTATTTTAAACTACAGGAAAGGACTAGCTGTAGTGCGACTGCATTTTAAACTAAAGGGTGAGTAGCAGCTGTGTTCCGGATACTCAGTTTACTCCCTTTCTCAAAATAATCTATGCCCACTTACACTCACCTTTGCACCCTAACACCACCACCGGCTGCCCCTGCAACAGGTTTCCACGATCAGTATTCTGGCTGTGTTACTTTCTAGCTTTTCGCACTGCCCCTTGGTGCCTTATGTCATTCTTGTCTTCCTAGCCTTTCCTGTTTAGCAGCCACTGCCACCTGGTTTCTCACTATACAGTATGCTGGGCTCATCTCCTTCCTCCTTTGTTCCCTTTCCTGTTCTCTTAGAAATCCAAGCGTCACTCGCAGTGAATCACCAATCAAAGGGATCCCTGCGATAAGTGCAAAGGCATCTATCTTCTTGCCTGCCGTTGCAGCCCTGGGATATTTTAGAAAGCAGCGCAGGGGATACATGTGTCAATTGTCATTGAAGTAACCTGCAACTTCAGAGCTGCCTCTTCCTCTTAAGGTGACCCTCTTCTTCCTTTGCTGGTATCTTTCATTTCAGGTTAGATTAACATGGCAGCAGCCCTCTGCTTCCAGGTGCTCCATTTTTCCTTTTCTCAAGTGGGGCTTTCAGGATGGCATCCAGGGGGCTCATTTTCCTGCAGAGAAATCTTGGCAATTCACAAAGACTGGGTGAGCCCCTGCAGTTATCCTCACTCGTCCCTGAGGTAAGCCTGAGAATCATGAGGGGTCAGCTTGGGTGGCATTGGCAAAGCCCTGGATTCGTAAGGGAACAGTGCAAAACTCTAGCAGTTTTCTGCCTTTTTTGCATGTGCAGCACTTCCATGAGTTTAAGTATTAGTACTTAAATGTGTTGCAGTTGTTGGCTGAGTACAGATCTTGGGCCAAACTATACATTCTATTAATAGTATAAATGTTGCTGACCCTGTTCTTCTTTACTCCAGTGTAAGAGCATGGTCCCAAGTTGGACTTCAACACATTTTTCCCTGAAATTTGATCCCTTGTAGGAGGGGAGTGTTTAGAAAAGAAAATAATAATTTTGAAAAATGCATACTAACATACTTTTAACAATGGGAAACTATTTGTGTGTTGCAAAAATGCACACTAAAAGTGTACCTTTGGGGAAAAGTTTAACAAGAACACATGCACCTATTTTTGTGCAAATAGGGGGAAAAGCTTACTATCTTGGCATGGATATGAGCCAAAACAAGCTTTGAGGTAGACATCAAATGCTCCAGTTTTGCTCCAGGCAGGCTACTCAGAATCCTAGTTGTTCATCAAGGGAAAACCCACCCAGTATCAAAGGACTTGAGAAATGCCCAAAGGAAGCAGTCACAGTTTCTCCAAAACATGACTATGACACCAATTCTGGCAGAGGAGTGTATCTGTTTGTGATGAGGGAAGGTGGCCAGAAGTTAAAAAACATTGGGAGGCTCTTTCCCTTCACATCATTTGTCCAAATCAATGGTTCCGAGAATACCTAAACAATCCATTCCACTCAGTTATGATATACTGTATCTTAATAGTAAACAGACTCGCATTCCAAGTCTTTCCCCTCCCCATCCTCTGCCACTGCTTCAGGCTGCTGAAGAGGGCTGGGCTACCTGTTACTCTCCTGATGTTGTTGGACTGCAGCTTCCATCAGCCTGAGGCAGCAGACTAATGGTCAGGAGTGCTAGGCTTTGGGGTCTGCCAGTTCCTAGAGGGCCACCAGTAGCCCATGCCTGTTCTAGACAGAGTAGGAAAGGGGTGGTGGGCAGACTGGCTGGGAAGTTCAGCCTTGTGGGGACCAGGGTGCTCCCACAGGTGAACAAGGCATGGGTTAGAGCAAAGCACAGGAGTTATATTGACATGCTTGAAGTCTGCTAGTCCTGACCCCCAGAAAGCATGGTGCGTTCTTGCCAATGCTTTGAGGGGCTCTGTAAAATCAAGGTGATCTACTTTTAAGCCGTGTTTCCCTCCCTGCAATAGAATGTTATGG
The DNA here is from genome assembly GCF_004798865.1 of Varanus komodoensis. Taxonomy (NCBI): domain Eukaryota; kingdom Metazoa; phylum Chordata; class Lepidosauria; order Squamata; family Varanidae; genus Varanus; species Varanus komodoensis. The sequence goes on from NW_025335349.1 coordinate 27,622,188, forward strand.
AAGGAGAAAAGTTTCATGCAAGAAACTACTGAAATATTGCTACTGTTGTTTGCCAGAATCATAACAAATTATACTAAACTGTGGGGTTGTTTGAAAAACAATGATATACAAATGGTAATTAAAGTGGGAATTGCATATTAGTTACATTCTCCCTAGGCTAAAGAAAAAAGAGAGAGAAAGAGAAATAGCAAGCAACAAATTCCACTAAATAGTGCAGAAATGTTCCAGCGCCAGGGAAAAAAAAAACCCAACAAAAAACCCCCAGCATATGTCTGTAGAAGTAAATTAGAGTAATATAATTTTCTTAAATAAAGAGGAGACACAGAATTAATGAAAGCAGCTATTTGACAATTTTGGCTGTAGCTAATAGCTATCTGCAAGATTGTTATTATAAATTAAATTGCTAATTATGATCAGATCCACAACAAATTGACTGATAGCTGTTAATTATGCCTATGTGTTTAGGAATAAAAGGGAGGTAACAAAATTATTGCCTCCTATAAATATGCAAGTGTTTGTGCAATTCTGCTGGGTACATCAGGGCAAGATGCAGTGGAGAAAAAGGGAGGAGGGATGTGCTCAGGAATTTATGCTGCATGTACAGCCAAGGCTGTCGGAGAAATATTCTGATTTCTCCAAGGAATTATTTTCCCACAAAGTGTTTCTTGTTCTATTTCAAATGCAATGCATTTTTTTAAAAGGCAAGGTAACTTTCATTTTCAGGTAAGGGCAAAAAGGCAACATCCACACTTTATTCATTTCAAGAACACCATATCCATGTGCAAAACAAAGAAGAGGCTCATTTATTTTCAGTTTCATTATATGGAAACTGGAAGAGTCCCAAAGAAAACAACAAGGCAAAAGTTGCCCACACTTGATGCTGGTGGTATTGTGTGCTGATCCTGTGTATTCTGCATGATGGAGTGCCTGCGGTGGTTATATTTTATGGATTGAAAATGTGAGGCCATGCACAAGCTGATATGGACTGAACAATGAGGTAGATTTTTACAGTATTGCCTATGATCTCATGCAGAAACCACTGCTTGCTGGAATACGTAATCTGAAAGGGGCAGGAAGTGAGAAAGCATGCAAGTGGGAAAAGAGAAAACTGCCCAAGAGCCAAATACATAGCTTGCAACTATGTCCAGTAAGTGTGGAGGACCAAACTCAAATCCAGAGCCTATTGCGTGGGTAGAGAGGATTTGTTTCCCTCCACCCCACTGTGGTTCTGATCCGGATCTGGGAGACAGCAGTGTGCTTAATGGAAAAAAGTGACTATTGATGCAGAAGGCATGTGTGAGAATTTCTCTGCTGGGGTGTGTGACTGGAAGAAGTCCACATTTTGGTGTGCAAAAAAAGAGAGGAAGAGTCAATGTTTAGAAGCAAGCAGTGAGGAGTGAAATAGAGCACCTTGATGCTTGAGCATACCTACTGTGGAGAGACTGGGGTATAAAAATCTGTCTAATCAGGATCCTTTCCCTCCATCCCATGCATAATATTGATAGCAAGGAATAAGTGTCTCTGCACCATAGGCCACAGGCAGACAGCTGAAAGAAAACAGGAGCACAAGATGGTGCCTCGTAAGGGCACAGCAAGGGGAAGGAGCCAGCCTTTCCCAGCTGTGCCCAGAAAGGCTCTTTTCGTGCTGGCGTGGGTGAGTCTGCATGCATGCCGCACCCCTCCCATTCTCCACCAGGCCTTCACTGTATCTGGAGGATGCACGATTAACTGATTAACGGATTGATTTTATTAACAAGGTTGAAATATATGTTGTTAAATGTGCACACACAGACATCTCCATTCAGCACTTTCACTAAATAGATGGCAATGAACATGAAAGCTCATTAAGATGCAAGAGCAATGAAAAAAGTACAGCATCGTCAGCATAATCAGTTGGACATCAGTCGACCTGGATCTGCAGTGTAGCACAACAGTGTTCATAGCAGCAAGAATACGACAGCTTGTACAACGGTTTTTTGAAAGAGTTTAGTGATGACATGGCTTTAATTTAAAAATGCACTGAGCCAAAGTCTATGCTAAAACACAGTTCCAGTCAACTGGCTGAGTAAAGGAACATACCAGCATATTCTCTAAGCAAAACATTTTTCATCATTTCACTTCCCTGAGTGGAGTTTAAGCCCCACTTGAAAAGTTCACTCGACGTGAATGCATCATTATGCATTAGTATGTTCTGTTAGAGGCTAACAAATAGAAATATGGAATAAGCATATCGTTAGTCCTATGGATCTTTTTGCTCAAAAGAATAGTTTGAATGAAGTTCACAGTTCTGATCCTTGTTTAAAAAAAGATTCTTGTGCATTACACAATAAATGTAGTGCAACAAATGTTCTTTCGAGGTGTGACCGTTTCACCTGTGAATGGAATTCGGTGGGTGCCGGACTGTGTGGGTAGCCAGCAGAAGCCCATGGGGTGGGCACTGGGACGGGGGGACCTGCTTCACACAGGGATCGAAATGAGTCCTCTCTGTAGCAGGAACCATGTTGCAAACTGGAGTCATGATGTGAAGCTGAGTATGGGCTTTACTCTGGCCAATTTACTTTAAACACAGGAAATGAAGTTGAAAAATCATCTGCAATTCACATCCTGCCTTTATACTTTCACATAGAAAAATCCCCCAGACACAAATATTGTAATGATGAGGTTATTTGAATCAAACAAATGTAATTAATCAATGTATGCTGATACAGTTGAATGGATGGCTAAATTAGGCTCTCTCAGTACTGCGGAAAGTTCATTTAACAGTGTAGCAGTCAAAGTATAGAAGTTATATAAAACACATCAATGTGTTATGTTACTTTGTTGCTTATGTTAAAGAAGTGTGAACTGGACTCACATTTGGAAACAGCTGTTAACATTATAGTCAGAACAAGCCTTTATGAGATGATTATTATTAATAATTAGATTTAGATCTCCCTTATTTACATAATTCTCTGTCTCCTGTTCTCAGTCTAATCCCCACAATCTTATCCTCTGTGAAGTAGGTTGGGCTGATGTTCATGGCCATTTCCAAGAAGCTCCACATAGCCATGTTAATTTAACTACAATATAATTCTGGGTGATGGAAAACCTCAGAGGTGTGTAAATTGTTGAGCATGTGCTCACATTTCCCTAAATTAAGGTCATTTTTCTAAATGCACTCAAAAATTAGAAAAATTTGCATAAATGTAGGAAATGTGTGCAAATTGAATAGGGGGAAATTGAGCCAACTTTACATTTGGAAATTAGGAGGGTAAGTACTCGGAGGAGGGCTTTCTCTGTGGTGGCGCCCAATCTATGGAATGCATCCCCCAGAGAGGTCCGCCTGGCACCGTCGTCGTTTTTCGGCGCCAGGCAAAGACCTTTTTATTCAAATGTTATTTTAATTGTTAATATTATTTATTTTATTCTTTGGCCAGGGCGACTTAATTTATATTGTTAATTTATATTGTTTTATTGGATTCTATTTATTTATTGTTGTGAGTCTCCCCGAGGCTTCGGCGAATGGGGCGGCGTAGAAGTCCCCCAAATAAATAAATAAATAAATTTGATAACTGCTTGGTTTGTGCAGTTTTCTCAAACAGGGATCACAAATGCAAATGGGAATCAGGCACAAGATGAGCGGCAAGCCCATGTTCTCAGACTCTGTTTGTCTGTCCATCCCTATTTCCCAGAATGCTCCATTTCACCCTTCCAGTTTTCTGTCCTCCCTCCCAGTAGACATGCAAAGTTTTCTGGCCCACCCACTGGGCTTTGGCTTTGTAGGTGTTTTCTAAACTATGTTTGTAATTATTTGCGCATATTGAGGATTTTTGGCAAACTGCACAAAGAGCTCCAGCTGTTGAGCAGTGTATACATAAAATAAATTGCGTTTCCGCAAAACCTGGGTTCCCTCGAGCCTCATGATGCCTACCCTCTTGAGCATGGATGGTGCCATTTTGGAGGCACAAGTGTGCACTTTCAGAAAATGAGTTCACTATTACTGTATATGCTTGGGTATTTCGGATGCATGCTCAGTTAGCTGGATTCGGTGGATATAGAGCACAACAAAACAACAACAGAAAAAGATAACTGCAATACATCATGCATGAGCATTTGGCTCTGTGAACAATGTCTTACAATTAACAGTTAAATAACAGATCTGTTATTTCAGAATAAGTATTACTGGGATGGGGCCAAAATCTAAATTGCATTCCTATAGATCTTGTAGGGAACTCCCATTTAAGGCAGTGAGACTTGCAAGTAAGCAGGTACTTGCAAGGATGCTGCACTGGACTCCCATCAAGTTTGCAATCAATTCTGTGTGTATATGAACTCTCATACATCCATACATATACAAAGGGGCGGATATGTGTTTTACAAATACATAAAATCAAAATGAAAGCTAAGATTCTCAGGAAACGGAGTTCTTTCCCAAGTAACACAGTCCGCAACATTAAACTCAGCTGTATTAGTGAAAAACCACCATCTAGGAAAATGATGCGTAAACATCCCGGCTCTCTTACTTTTCAGCCAACGTCCTTAAGAAGTGCCCAAGTGATGATGACACAGACAAGGAAAATGACCATCACGGCTTAATTCACTGCCAAATACGGATCCCTGAAGGGAACTGGCATACAAAGCGCACAGCACTAATCTAACTCAAAAGGCTGGAGCGCACGTGCTTTGTGTGCGAAAGGCTCAAGGTCCAACCCTTGACATTTCCGTGCAGGGCTGGGAAAGGCTCTCGTGTGAAACCCCATGGCAATGTGCAGACAGTGCTCTGTGAAATGGCGAAACAGTCCGGCTTGGCATGCGGCTACTTTCTCTCTATGGGGTATATTCGCCATTGAAACCAGACGGAACAGATGCAAATATGAGCTTTGCATAGGTATGAGTTAACCCTTTTGGAATTATCAGTAACTACAGCAGCCAAGTCATCCGTGCATGCACTGTTTCAACGCTCTACGCACAATCTCAGAGGTGCTGTACAAAGGGGGTCCAGGCCAGGTTCTGATAGCTATAAAAACTGGAGGACCCCTTCTCTGGTTTGCACGGAGGGCCAGATTGGAGGCAACACGTGCTGCACAGGCTCATCCACACAGGATGTTGCAGAGAGCCTGTTTTCTGGCTTGTCTCACAGCTTCATTTCCGCAAATGGCCATGACGCTGTGAAGATGACGGAAGACATCTGCCTGTCTCAGTACCAGTGGGAAGGCCTTTCCCCCCACACAACAGCTGCCTGCCTGTGAAAGTGGGATGCCGAAGTGCCTACTTTGCCTCCGGAGCAAGGGAGAAACGCCAGGCGTGCCGCAGCGGCCTCCCATTGGCTGCTGCCTGAAGCGATGAGGGCTGACACGGCTTTCCTGGCACAGCATGGCTGCCAAGGGCTAACGGGCAGTGCTAAATCTTACATGAGCCTGCCAGCGGAGCACATAGAGTGACATTGCCTCTTGACATGCCTCTGAGACTGAAATAGAAGCTCATTGCCTCATAATTTATGGGAAATGGCTCTTTTCCGGTACTGAACAAGCCCTGTTTTTACTTACTGTGGTTTGCTTCCACTTCCATAATACTTTGTATGCTACTCAAGCGACAGGATGTGGCACCTGTGTAAATTCTGAACGCGGATTTAAATGGTAGCGCTCTGGATTTACGTTAAGGACAAGACAGCCCACAAATCTCAGGCACACACTGTATTTTTTAAAGGGTTTCATATCAAGATTGCCATTTCCATGCATAAAATAAAGAAGCATCTTGTCCATGAAAGCCACAATAAATGTGTTAGCTTTCTGGCTGCCAGGAGCCCACCCCCACCCTTTGGTAGGGGTCCCCTTTTCTTTTCCATATTATTTACTTCCATGGTAGAAAAGAGCATCTGAGTGCAGCTACCTGCCACCTTCACTTCCCAGGAATATCTCCAAGCCCCACATGTGGCCAAGAAGTGGTCATGGGAACTGAAGATGGCAGCAGATGAAAGCCTTCACCTTTCTCTGAAACCATTCCAGCCACTGATAAGGAGAATGGTTAATTAAGATAAAAGTTGGATGGGTAGAGCACCCCAATAGGTGCCCAGGAAGTTGCAGGGGTCACTAAGGTGCCCACAGGCTCCATGTTACATTTATTAGTCTTGAATGTGCCTCCATTCATTTTCTTGCTATTGAGGCAACAGACAAAAGTGGCACTCTTTTTGGGGAAAACATCTTCCTGACATAAGTCTACCACTGAGTGTTTACAACACTGTTTATCTCCTTCAGATATTTAGATTTAAGTTCAATCCACATACAAGAGGGGTACAGGTTCATTATGAAGTTCTCATGTTTAGAGATATATCAATTATGGTAGCCGTACTGTAATAAAAATGTCATCTTCCTAAGGAAAAGAAGACTGGGATCTGATAACAGCAAATTCAGATTCACTTTAATCTGGTTAAAGTAGATTATTGCAATGTGCTGTATGTGGGGCCACCCTTGAAGACAGTCCGGCAATTGCAACTGGTGCAGAATCGGGCTGCTTGGTTGGTGACTGCTACTGCCAGAACGACCCATATAACACCAGAGCTGAAAGAACTTCACTGGCTACCAGGTGTGGCCTGGGCCCAATTCAAGGCGCTTGTATTGACATATAAAGCCCTAAACGTCTTAGGGTCCAGCTATCTAAAGGACGGTCTGCACCCACACATACATACTCTCCCCCGCAAGATCAGCTCAAGAGGCCCTTCTATGAGAACCACCCCTCAGGTGAAGGGTCTTTTCCGCTGCTGCTCCCCATCTTTGGAACTCCCTCCCTAGGGAAATTTGCCTGGCACTGTCTTTATTTTCCTTTTGGAGCCAGGCAAAGATGTACCTTATTAGGAATTTTTTTTAACACTTAGCCTGAATGCTGTGGTCCTTTTAATAATGTTTTTATAGATGTTTTAATTTGTTGTGTTTTAATTGGTTTTGATCTGTTTTACGTTGTTAGTATGTTGTAAGCTGCCTAGGAAGGCCTCGGCAGTTATCGGTAGCCTATAAATACATGTATGTATGTATGTATTAATAAATAAATAAATGGAAAACTTATAGAATGCTATCCAACAAACCAATAATCAATATAAAGAAGCTGTCTCTCCAAACTGGAGGTGTGTGTCAGAGGGAGAGGGAGCTGGGGGGGGGGTGCAGGGATGGAGAGAATTTAATTTGCAAAATAGTTTTGCTGAAAATAAAAGAATTTAAAATGCTGTCCAGAGGACGACCTAGGCTTTGGACTTACAACTCTTTGTTAGGATAAACTTCATCATAAGGGTAAAGTTTCTCTGTCTGCCTTTAAAAGCACAGGAACAGGACCGGAAAAATAGGTGGCAACCCTTCCTTTGGTGGCAGCCTTAGGAATGAGCTCTTTTCATAAGGCTCTGTGCTAGGAATTTAGCAAGGCATGCTTGAGAACCAGCTGAGTATTCTACATTTTGTTCTTATCCAAACAGAAAAGAAGAGCAGTAAGTTTTCCCTTCCGCCAAATAAAGATGAAAGTCCTAGAGAATCCCATGATAAATGACTGCAAATTAGTCCGTAGACAAATTTTTTTCAGAGCATGCTGTCAATCTAGAATGGCTCTCATAACCATGAGTGACAGCACATCTCTTTCCTACTCAGTGCACAGAAGTGACAGTAGCAAGTCTTTTCTGAGGGAGGCACCTTTTGAAGCGGGGCCAGAATTACTCTTCCCTTACCCCATGGGTATCATGAGTCATTCGCCTGGGAAGAAAGACACACACGCAAACGTTTCCCCCCACCCACTCTGTTTTCTTCACAGATCATCTCTATAGGCCTTTTGAAAGCACACAGTGGTTTACTGCTGCTATTTAAATGAATAGTTCATTACACTTTTATGCACACTCACTGTGTGTGTGTGTGTGTGTGTGCGCATGTGAGTGCACCCACAAATGTGTATTCAGTTCCAACATGCTGTCAGTCTCCAGCATCACCAGGAAACAGACTCCAAGATGGTGCTCCGCGAACAGCTATTTGATTCTCGGTGCCTTTGATCCCCCAGTTTCACCCAATGGCCTTTATGATCCCTATGGACCCACACTTGCATGCGCAGATCTTCAGGTGAGGATGTGCTCTGTATCTCACTGCTGGTATCTCACAAGCAGAGCCTTTCTGGGAGTGGCACCCACTTTGGGAAAACACTTTTCCCATGAAGATCTTTTCTCCCATGTATCTGAATAAATACCATTTGTATCCACATGGGAAACTAAAGGGGGTACATGGAAAAACCTGTGCCCCCCACTGCTGCCGCATCACCTCCAGTGACAGAAATTTTGCAGGGGAATGTGATGTGTCTCTAGATGTGCTGCCACAATCTTCCTTATAGTGAAAAATACCTCCTCCAAATATACATGCAGTTGCCACATTGATGGCTATTTCCCTCTCATTTAGTTTCTCTCTATAACTATATTAACATTCTTGAAAACCTTTCCATCCCATTCTACCCTTTTCTTTCCCTGACCCAGTAAGTTCCATGCACTCACAGCAGACTTTTAAATGTTCCTGATCCTAACAGAAATTGATATACTTAAACATAAGGCAGACTGATCATGCTAGGCATGGAAAAAAGGAGAAAGTCAGGGGCTGGAGCCAAGCAAAGAGCAGAGATGGAGCATAATGACCTACAAAAGGATCTACAGGTATCTGCCATCTCTTTTAGAAATGCTGAAAATGCAGATGACTCCATTTCCCTTCAGCAATCACCACCTCTAGGCATTAGACTCAAAGCCCAAGCCTGATTATTTCCCCACCAAAGGGGCCAGATTAAAGGATTTCGGTACCTGACTCAGAATCACATCTGGAGTGCCTCCCTCTTACAGGCTTAGAGGACACACACGCTCCAGCCATCCTTCACGCAGGAGAAAAAAGCCAAGGTGAATGGAATGCTTTTCTCTTTCTCAATCTCCTCTCCCCTGAAACCCATCCTGATAACTCTTTTTATCATTCTGAGACAGTTTTCAGTATCCCAGCTATTTCCAAAGCCAGATGCTGATTCATGGTCCTGCAAGCAGCTACCACACATGAACACTCCGATATTTTTACATTGCCCTATTCAGAGACAGGCTTCTTACACTTCTCAAAGATTTGCAGAGGGAAACATCCTTTCTCCACGGCTGCCCACCAGTTTAAACCAGGCCTGCAGAAGCAGCAGCCCCCCCCCCCCCCCGGGAATGGTGTGCAATTCAGCTTGAGGGACTGCAGCGGGGTGCGGTGGGGGGGTCGTACATCGGCAGCCACCCGGCAAACGGAAGTGCCTGTAATTCATCTGGAAGGACGCGTGGATCCAACCCACAGGCATTATCGAGGAATTGTCGCATGCAGCCTGAAGCACTGAATGGCACTGCTGCCGAGGACCAAAGGCCAGGTGAGAAATGGCCCTCGTGGTCTCTGGATTCTGCCAGTCTGAACCAGCCGCCATCACCGCGAAGCTGTTATTACTGTATAAAATGACGGCATTTGTGCTGACAGAGAGGAGATAAAACGTTTCAAGGTTTTATAAGGTGGGGATAAGCTGCTTCTATTTATAGTTCCTCTTCAATGAATGTATATACCGTATAGGATAAAACACAAATGCCCTAAACCCCTCATGATAGTGTAACGATGGCTATCTGCCCAGTTGCTACGATTAGAAAATGGCGTGGGAGGAAATCGCCGAGAGTTTAAATCTCTTGGATTATCATTATTAAATGTGGTTTTAATACTTTCTTTTCAGTACCGTGCTGGCTTCCCTCTATGCAGAAATTTCTAATCACAAACTATTTAAAACCCTACGAGAAAACCTCATCGCTAAATTAAATGTTTGTCAGCTGTGGAGAGAACAGCAGTTCCAGGTTTCACCCCACTAGCTTGGAGCTTGGCCACGATGTAATCATCCAAAATTATTTCTGAGAACTGTGTATACAAGATTGTCACTGATGAGAACAATGTTCTTAAGCTTAATGCAGCGAGATACCTGGGAGTGGAATTATTGACCTGAGCACTGTCATGTTGTGGCAGCACTGCAGACGGCACGGGCGTGCAGCGATCGTCTGCAGGACCATCTCACCTACGACAATAAGCACACTCTCGGCTGGCACTTCTCGGATGGTCCGGAGCAGCGACCGTGACTGCTCATGATGCCATTGCTGGCTTCCTTGCAGGAACGGATGGCACCAAAGAATTTGATGTGCTTGTGCTTGGCAGACTTTGGTGCACTTTGCTGACATGAGAGCCGAAAGTGGGTTGAGTTGGGGTCTTTTTTCTGTTTCCGCAGCTTCTGCTCTTAAAGTGGGCTGTGATTATCTTTTCCCCCAGGCTCGAAATCTGCCTAAAACATGACCACAATTTGTGTGAGATAGGTGGGAATTTGCATAATCTGTGCAAGGTATGGCTACACGTTGTACAAATGGTGGCTGTGTTTTGCACAGATTACACAAATTAAGGTCATATTTTATGCAAAATATGGCCTTATTTTAAGCAAATTTCCCTGCTATTTAAAAAAGGCAAATTGCTTGTCTTGTTTTGCACTGGAGTGAGCTGGCAGCAGAGTTGGGTGTATGGGCCAGAATCTGGGGAGTTGAGCTGGACCAATCCACTGGATTTTGACGCCCCAGGCAGATTCCTTATACATTCCTACTTCCCTGAGTCAGCTTCTGCTTCTTTTCAGATGGGGCAGAGGTTTCTTCCATGCCCTGCTGCTGTGGCAAGCCCTTTCTGGCCATTTTTGTTCCCTGTCCCCTTCAGACTGCAAAAGATGGCTGTCAAGCCTGTTTTGTGATCCCCCCAAAATCTGTGGCCCCTTAATTTTCACAAAGCATTGTGAAAAATACTAAGTTTGATTTTTTTCTTGCTCAGTTTTACAACTGCAAATGACTGCCATTGCACAGGACTGACAGTGGGGAATCTGCAATGGATAATGGGTAAGGGGGTGAAGTTGGCAAAGAACAGTAGGTACCAAGCCTATGCAGTGTCTCCCCCAGGGTGAAGGTAAGTAAATCCCCTATTTGCAAGCATTTGACAGGTGTCAAACCCCCTGCTTTGCAAATGCTGCCAGAGCCTGTAACAATGCTTCCTTATGGGGGGGGGGGCTTTTCCACCCCTTTGCGGCAGGATCCTCAGGTTTCTGAGGGAGGTGCAGCATGTTTCCCAACATGGTGGGAAACTAGCTTTGCAAGTGGCCCTGAGAGCAGCTGATCTGTCAAACTGGAAACCTTTTAAAGGTGGCATTTACAAGACTCTAACATTATATTTTGGCAGGAAAGGATACAGGTGTTCACCTCCACCAGGTTCTCCATTGTGGCACTCATGCAATCGCAGTTGTCCTCCACTGCAAAGGGGCAGCAAGGAAAGCATTAAAAATAATCTGGGCAATAGTTTGCGTGTGCACATGCGTGAGTGTATAAAACTTGGCAACGAGGAACAGCACCTCCCTGGTACTGCTGGTGTGTCTTGGATGGACTGCTTGTGGAGCAGTCAAAAGCAGGATCATGAATGATGGCTTGACAGCCAGCTTGTGCAGCCTGAAAAAAATAAAATATAGAAATCAAAGAGGTACAAAAGCCCCAGCAAGCCCAAAGGGCTTGTGGAAGTAGTAGGAAAGGGAAACAAAAATCTCGTTGCTCCCACAGTGTTCCGTGGGATACCTGTGGGATGAGCAAGTAGGAGGGAGGGAGCAGGCCCTCTATCCTGATGTGCCCATTCATCTGCTATGCAGTGTGGCTCACCATGCTCTGCGAACCTGCCAATAGCCAGAATATCCCTCAATAAGGGCTTGAACTCACTTTTACTCTTTTATGGCCAGATACGTGCAGAAAGAGATTCAAGCATGCATGGTAAACTGTTCTCTGTTAATGCAAACACTGGGAAATCCATGTGGACGCAAAGGGTCTAGACTGAATCATGACCGCAAGAAGCAGGACCAGTTTCTGCCAGTCATAGAGCCATAGAATAGTAGGATCAAAAGGGGCCAAGAAGGCCACTGGGCCCAAGCCCCTGCTGGTGCAGGACGCCAAGTTGTACCACCCCACTCAGATGGCTGTCTTGAACACCTCCCGTGTGGGAGAGCTGTGTACAGCTGGCGTCTGGGCTGGATCACATGCAGCTGCACTGCCTGAACTGGTTTTTGGATCTAGTTACGCTGCACCTGCAGCTCCCTCTTAACATGGAAACCGAGCTTCAGATGAATGCCCTTCCATTCCATTGTGCAGCGTCTCTTCCATGTAACAGTGGGCAAGGGGCCATTTCTCACTGTTTGGAAATTCGCAGCAGCAGCAGCAGCAGCTTCTTACCTAAAGCACAGCTTTACCAAAGAACATTCTGTTGAATTTTATGTCCGCAATATTTCATTCTGAAGGGCAGGCTTGCAAAATAAATAAATAGATAAAGCAAGCAAGCGCCGGATTCTCTCAGCATTCCTTCCATTAAGGGGAAACTCACCCTGTTCAGGGGGAGTAGATGCATTGTTTCCTACTGCTTTCAGGAAATTTCCCCTTTCTTGTCTCTGTTGTCAAAACTGCCCTATAGTTTTGTTTCGATTTGAGCCTACAGAGGATGGCACACACATATGGCCTTGTAACTGCACTCCATTAGTACTCCATTCGGAATAAAGCTACCTTAAAAATGTTCAGACTCTTGACCCAGACATTGCAATGATGACATGCATACACAGTGAGAAACCAATGTGACAGATGTCTGCGGAGTTGCCTCTGAGATTAGCCTTCACCATACAATGTCATATAAACCTGAAGAGTTACAATTCGCTGCATACCCAAAGGCATCATATGACTTCACTTGTTTTTACTATCTTGGCCAACAGAACCAGCTCAGTTACAACCACAATCCCTTCTGCATTGTCACTGGCGACACTAGGAAACTCTACAACTTCCTCTAGTCAAACCATTTCCTAGGACAGGCGCTTTCTTCACTGGTTTCATTAACACTGAAGTACCAACAAATACTCATAATCTTGTTCACTTGTCTAAACAAACAGTAATTAACATGCTCACAAGCCTATCATTTTAGAGGAGCATTGAGCAAGTCTTCCAGTATTTTTTCTACAGCAATGCCTTACCCGAATTTACTCACATGCATCTACCCACTCGTCTCAGATTCACAGGCTTCCTAAAGAGTGTTGAATCACTAACAATCAGCTTGAGTGCTCCTCTGAATTTCCACGCTGCCATGCAATGTCTGATGGAAGCAGCCAAGTAGCAGGGAGAAAAGCAACCTGCATCAGCGGCAGTACGTGAGTGGCAACCACAACGTCCGTGGACCAAGGACACCTGGGGAGCCTTCTTGCCTTCCCCAGAGGGCCAACACTATGGCTATTGCTACTGGGCTGTTGTTGTTGCTGTTGTTGTATGTGGTAGGCAGAGTTGTATGTGGTAGGTAGAGACAATTGAAGCAAAATGGCAGCACTGAAAGCACTGGCAAGCTCTCTGCTGGTTATTCCATTCTGCCATGTGGATGCCAAGATAAAGAGAGGGTGAGAAAAAAGGGAAGGTTGGGAAGGAAATGGGAAAAAAGAGTACTTCTGCGTAATGAGACGTGTATTTTTTTCTCTCTCTTGCCAAAATCAAATCTGCCATAGCAGCAAGCAGGAAAGAGGCTAGGTGTTTATCCCACTTTCCCGGCTACAATTACATAAGAACAATCCCAGTGGAGCCAAAAGAACAAGAGTGCCACCAAAATGTATGTTCAGTTACATAAACTAAACCACATCAAAATAATAATAAAAAAAGAAAATCTAAAATACCTTCGCAGTGTTTAGCAGCTTTGGGCCTGCTGGGATTGTCCCTGTAATGTATTTATGCATTTATGTCTGAACATGCATAAGACTGTACCCTTCACACTGTTACCCAATTTAAAAATACTCATTGAACAGTCCTCTACATCTATACAGTATTGGGAAGAAAGTCCCCCTGAGTTCCATGTGGCTTATTCCCAGGTAAGTGGGTATAGGACTTGTCAATTAATCATATGCAGTTTAGTTTACTGATTGATCAAATAGCATAAATCTGCATTTGAATGAAACAACAGGGCTGGAAGAGATACATTGTTTGGTTTTAGATGATGCACGTGTCTGCTGCTGCAAGCACCACTGCCTTGTTTTTTGTTGTGTGAAAATGAAGAGGGAATATTTATTTTAAAATGGGCTATGCCATCTGCTGTTTTTATAAGCACTTATACTAAAACCAATTAACTACTTTTTTCAAAAAAGTGTTGCCTGATTAATTGAAGGGGGTTCTTTTTTGTTGTCGTTCCCAGCTTTTTAAATAGATTACTCTAACTGTTCAATAGGTTAAAAGAGTCATTTATTTCTATAACTGGCTTAGTGTAGGAGAGCAGAACTGTAACACTCGCTTTCTTATTCCATAGAGTCTTTGGGGGAATTTGATGTGAAATTTTGACACGATACAAGAACCCGATGATGAAGTAAAGGTCAGAATGTCACTTGGATGATTCAGGCAATGCATAGCAAGATCATACTCGCATGCCGAATGCCGGGTGATCCAGAAAGACCCTGCACTGCTCCCCTGGAGGAAATGCATGAAGTTCAGATGTGGAAACAACTCCTGCATAACAATTTTTCCTTGCCAAGTTGCCCCAGAAAGGCATAGAAGGGACAAAGAGATGACGCGCGCTGCTTTCCTGGTTTCCGTTTTAACACACGAGTCCTCTAAGGCTGGAGACGGGCACTAGGAAAGCTTGCTCGTGGGAAGTGCTCTCCTGCCTCCTACAGTCTCCAGTCAGGCCGTTCTTCCAGGCTTTTGTAGAACTTTGCTGATATAACAGTGCAGGTAAGACTGTAGTCTTATAGCTCCTCGTGGCACATTTTGGGCTTCTCTGAATCAGAAGCCTCTTCTGCTTCTCTGCCGTTGGCTTTGCCTGCCATGCCTTTCCCCATTCCTGCAGCAGTTGGGCTGCTTCATCCAATTTTCTAGTATTTCTTTAACCCAAGGAGCAAAACTCTTTCTAAGCCAGCAATCCTATGTACAGTTCCCTGGATGTTAGCCCCTTTGAACACAATGGGACTCACACCAGAGTTCTCATGCACAGTTTCCACTAGGAGAAAACCCCAAATGCATCAATATGAGATGAGGAATACTTGGCTCAACAGCACTGCAAAAGAAAAAGATGCTGGAGTTGTTGTAGACAAGCAGCTAAATATGAGCCAGCGATGAGATGCAATGCAGCCACAAAAAGGGCAAATGCTATTTTGGGATGCATAAGTTGAAGTATCAGGTCCAGAACAAGGGAGGTACTAGTTCTCCTTTACTCTGCACTAGTCAGACCTCACCTAGAGTACTGTCTTCAGTTCTGAGCACCCAAGTTATTAAAAGATGCAGAAAAACTAGAAAGGGTTCACAGGAGGACAACAGAGATGACTCAGGGTCTGGAAACCAAGCCCTACGATGAGAGACTGAGAGAGCTGGGCATTTCAGCCTCAAGAAGAGAAGACTGGAGGGAGATAGAAAGCACTCTACAAATACTTGAAAAGCTGGCACACTGAGGAAGGACAAGATCGCTTTTAGCACATCCCAGAGTGTAAGTCATGGGAAAGTGAACTCATGTTGCAACAAGCCAGATTCAGGCGAGATATTAGAAAAAATCTTCCTCACTGTCAGAGCAATATGACAGTGGAACCAGTTGCCAAGAGAGGTTGTGGGCTATCCCACATTAGAGATATTCAAGAAGAAACTAGGCAGTCATCTGAGTGGGATGGTATAACTTGACATCCTGCAGAAGTGGGGGATTGGACCGATAGCATACTTGGCCCCTTCCAACCCCACTATTCTATGAATCTATGAGTCTATAAGCACAGGGCATTAATCCAGGGCAGGCAACTTCTGTCTCTCCAGATGTTTTGGCTTACAGCTTCCATAGCTTGTGTTGACAGATGATGGAGTCCAAAACATCTGGAGGGCCACAAATTGCCATCCCTGCACTAAATGGATAAAGCTGCAGCAGAAGAATTTCACCAAGAGCTTCTTTAGTAGCATATAACAGCAGAAAGAGAGTACCTTAGTCACTGATCCTTGGTGTGACAATACAGACACGATTGTACGAGTATGCAAATTCACATAGGAAAAAAGTCCTACAACTCCCAGCACTCCCCAGCCAGCCTTGGGGTGTTCTTATTCTCATCTCTGAAAAGTATATGCTCTACATCCCGCTTTAAACCAGAAGGAAAATTTCACCAGCTCATTCACTACACTATGGCTATTTTGGACACACACAACCCAGTGAAGAGTGACACTTGCTTCATGGGTTGATTTCAATGGCTCTAAGCCCATTGGGTTGTGAGCTGGATGGTGATCTGTTTGCCAGCACAAAAGCATGGTTAAGGGGCAGCTAGACTGAGTTATGGGACCTGATGACTCAGTGTGGTCTAAATGTTTTAGAATTCCGCTTGAGGAAATAGATCTTGCTAAATTCGGGTAAGAACTAATCTGATCTGCATTTTCTGGACTAATGTGCATATCAGAATTCAGTGATCATTATAGTTATCACTTTCATACTTCCTGAATATTCCCAAACAGATTTTAACTCAAAAATGGCGTCACGATGTGTGTTTAGAGAAAACACATTTAGAAATATGTTCTTGACAACACACACATGTGCACGTGCATAGCGGGGCGGGGCGGGGGGGGGGAGAGGGAGAGAGAAAAATAGACTGATTTCTGCATCTCTGACAAGCTTGGAATCTTCAAACCATCTTCAAAGGTTTGACAAACACCAGCAACAGAATTATGTAACGTTCTTGTAAAAGTATTGGTGACGCTGCCTATCAAGCATACATGCTGAATAACATACTGGATCTGGACCAATTTGGGAAATGCTTGTAAAGGTTCCCCCACAAAAAATCCCCCACATCTTCTGTGCATAACAGAATGGGAACTTATGAATTCATATGGACAATAAAGCCCTTCTCAGGAAGTCCACTGAGTGCAATCACTTCTCCTGTCTTGGAGGAGCGTGTAGGCATGCTGTAGGCATTGAAGTGGGGCAGCCTGCATCTTCTTCCAAGGCTTCCTACCTGGGTCAAGAATAGGAGGGACCTAAGAGTGGTGCTACCTTTCCCTCGAGGCCCTGGTGGAACATTTCCTCCATCCAGAGATGCTGCCGAGACTGCCAGCCCCGGATGGTGTTCGCAAGATTTCTGCTTGAGTTTGTGCCTTTGCAAAGAGCACAAGTCCTTTCAGAGCATCAGTGATGGAACCCTTATCAAGTTTAGCTAATCTCACCACTTCACCAACTTGAATCCAATAAAGCAGACAAGGAGACCTCCAAGATATACTTTGCTCTTCACAAGAACCATAAGTGATTAAAGACTGGAAATGGTTAACCTATGGCATCTGCTACCAGAAGACCTAGCTATGGTCACCAATTTGGGTGGCTTTATTTTGGGCTATATAAATTAATGAAGGATATGTCTATCAGTGGCTACTAAACCTGATGGTTATATGCCACCTCCAGCATCAAGCGGGAGCATGGCTATTTGCACCAGGTCCTGGAGAACATGGCAGGAATTTACCATTGCACTCAATTCATATCTATGGCCACTGTGGGCACAAAATGATGGACTAGATAAGGCCTGATCTAACATGGCTTTTCTCATAGGCCTCTGATTTTAGCGATTCAGAAGCACAGACAAACACGGGATGCTTGTCAACACAGGTTCAGCACAGTCATTGTTTTTTGGTACCAGAACTGAGCATACCATTCTTTCACACAAAAATCTGCTCTTTGTTTTCTCCAAGTTTTAATCAGAGCAGCCTAATTTATAAAGAGGGAAACTATTCAGAGCCTGGATCCAGTCTTAAATTGGATCAAGTGAGCTAGCGGAACTTCTTCACTCCCACTTTCCTTCACAGCTCTTCCAGTCTCCCTAAAGTGCTACACAAAGAGTCAAGGAGAACCCTTCTACCTGTACCTGAAGTCAGAAATTTATATAGAAGAGGCTTCCGGTATTAACCTTCTATCTGTGCAATTAGAAGGAAACAATTCTATAGGAATTGGATTGGGAAGGCCTCCCAGAAACATTCCAACAGATTCTTTATCCTTAATACCTCCTGACTATTATCCTGCCACCACTACATCTATTTTAACAGTTTAAAAATATTATACTTTCTTGACATTAATTTATCATGGTTATTTTTGTAATGATTTAAAATGTTTATTGGCATGGTGGATTGCAGAAAGTGCAGTACAATTTAATCCTTACCATCATGCATGGAGAAATCAAGGTAGGCATTCTAATGATGAAAGAGCAGCTATGCTAATACAACAGAAAAAGAGATGCAAAATGATTTATATTACTTTCTTCTTCTATTTGCAGTTCATTAAGTCACTGTCTTCTTGTAATGACCAAGCGAAAATTAAAGTACTTCAGAGAAGAACTTTAGGTTCAGCATCATTAGAAGAAGAGAAATGCGTTCTTTGATGTACTTGACTGGATAAATCTATAGAGCTCAATTTAATCAGACGACACATTGATCTTTGATGCTGGAAGGCAGGCTTAAGATTGAACAAATCTTTTAAATGCATATTTCTGCCTTTTAAAAAGTACCATATGATCCATGAGTGATTTATTTTTAATATGCTTCAGTTTCCTAAGGTACAGACAGTATACACAGCTTCACTTTGTATGCCATGTAAATGAAAGATTCCCCACTCCAGCCTGGGGAATCAGCATTGCTCAGCTTTGTGGGCATCAGACACTCTAGCCCAGTGGTGGCGAACCTCTGGCACGCATGCCACAGTGGGCACACAGAGCCCTCTCTGTCAGCACACAAGCCAAGTCGCCCCAGCATTGCCCCAGCAGCCAAGCATCGGATAACAGCACCCATGCGGGCCATGCGCATGGTCAGAAAGGCTTAGCGGCGCCAGGCGATGACATCACGAACTGCAACTCATTAGCTGCGACTCGTCCAAGCTTTTGCATGGCAGGTCAGTGCGCTGTCAAAGATATATATTTATTTGCTTGGACTGGCTGTGAGTTGTTTTTTTCTAAACTGAAACCTCTGTATACAGGTTTTATTGCAGTGTTGCCACTTTGCGATAAATAAGTGGTTTTTGGGTTGCAGTTTGGGCACTCAGTCTCTAAAAGGTTCGCCATCACTGCTCTAGCCCAACTAACCCATGGTGCAAACAGGTTTTTTCCCACTGACATGCAGTGCTTCTTTTTTGCTATTTATATACACGTGTGGATGCTGCATGGAGGGAAGAAGAGGAAGACCCATCTTTAAACTAAATGTGCATTCTAGATTTAGCCCCGTAAATTGTCAGACCCTCCAGGGCTGGCTCTACCATTAGGCAGAGTGACGTAACTGCTTCAGGTAGCAAATGCCAGGGGTCAGCAGCAGGAGCAGCTTCTTGGTTGTTCCTTCTCAGTCTCCCAGCCATTCCCATCCACTGGAGGGCACAGCTGTGTAACCCCCACGGCCTGTCCTGGGCTCTCGGAAATAGGCTGCTGCCTTAAGTGTGAGCAAGATATTATCCAGTGAGTGACTACTGTTTGAGGAAGCAAAAGTTGAGGCTTCTTGTCCTTCATTTTAGGTAGCAAAACCTTTTGGCCTGGCCCTTCCATCTGTAGCTTTGCTAGAGAGTTCCAGGCAACCAGTAACATATAAACTTGAACTTCAAACATTTAAATTTAACAATATATAACACAAAACACCGAAACAGTAGCAAACACTAACAGCATGCAACAGCAGCATGTGTATGCTTATTTAAAAACAGTCAGACATAAAACCAAATTCAATACAATTGTAATTCTCATCCCAGGTGCCTTGCTTAAAAGGGAGATTGTGTGTGTCTTCTGTTTTTACCATTGTGTAGAAGGGCATTAGAGAAGAGGTAAGATGAGCTCCCCATCAAGAAGCAGTCCAGATGGCAGTCGCAGCAGCTGCTACCATAAGGGAGCCTTTTCCACACTGATTTGTCCGCCAAGAAACCCCTGCAATTTGCACAGAGCTCTAATCAGGGTTCTTGGTGCACTGAGGAAACTAGCCAGGCCTTTAACAAGACCACATCTTTCTAGGGGAAAATGTACAGGAAGAGAGGCCATCTTTCAGGGAAGCTTCTCTGCCGCCACTGCAAATTTTCTAACTGAGGATTCCCCAGTAACCTTCCAGGGAATCCCAGGGTTCCCAGTTTGAAAACACTGTTCTAGCCAATGCAGAATTGCTATTTGAATTACATACCCACTGTAGCATCCCTGGTGAAAATTACTGTGATTTCTAGATGGCACTGGATCCAATCCCAGCAAGAAAAGCCTGCCCAAATGGCAAGCTTTCTACGCATTGGCCCTTGTGAGCTAACACCCAATGAAAGGGACCTTCCTGGGGAGCAATGACTAGGAATGCCTTTTCACTGGACTGCCAGCTTTGTTCGGTTTAACTGGCAGATCAGTCAGCTAATGCTCCACTGATGAATCGGTGAAGGCCAACTTCAGGGAGCAAGGACAAATGTTATTCTGTGCAGCAGAGAATTAATGGTACACTTTTTAATTTTGGAACCCGTTATGGGAGAATGAAAAAGACAGTATTAACAATAACCCATCTGAGGAACAGTTTACAAACCGTATGTCAAAGCACCTTCCTTGAGATTTTGGCACAGCACAGATTCATTTCAGAGTTCAGGTCCCCATAGTCCAGCCCCGCCCCCCCATGAACTCCCAGCAAAGAGCAGGCACATAATAAAAATCATTTTCCTCCTGCAGTCATGCTGCTGCTTGAAGTGATTTTAAAAAGCAAATCTGCACATGCTCAGAATACTGTTTTTTTGTTTTGTTTTGTTTTTTGCCAAGGTTGGAAATCCATGTTGTTGTTGCTGTTCTGACATATCAAGACTGTAGGAACAGTTGTAAAGCATGGAGCAGTAGCTGAAGGAGGAAGTAACTGTTAATTGTGTATTTCACAACTGAATATACATGTTATTGTAAAGCAACCTTCTCCACTAAATTTAGGGTCTAAGGTCCCCTAGAAGCTCCACTTCTATTTGCCCTTTCTTTTACTGCAGCAGTTACCTTGTAAGTTGAAGTGGTGTAATTTTGACTCTTCCCCAGTCTAAGAAGGTATAAAACAATAAACTCAAAGCATGAGTTAGGGCTGTGCCATGTTAAGATAATGCAGGTAACAGTAATGCTAAATTCATGGACAAAAGAGAAGAGTAGACATCAAGGCTGCCATGCACCAAAGTCTTTAGCAATACCGGAATCCTTGATTTATTTTAGCATTACCTTCACTTACAGAAAGAATGCAATGCATTAAAAAAAAAACAAATCAAGGCATTCTCAGCTGCACTGGCATAGCTCAGAAAGACACACAAGTTGCATTCAGTACAGACATTGCTTTTAAATTCAGCTACAGGTGCTATAAAGAGGTTTGCCTAATGGCACCACAACCTTGAGAACAACTTCTTTCTTCCACACCCCACAGAGTTTGTTTTGTTGTCATGAGTTCTTTTTGTTGTCAATGCCAACACCTTGACATCCTGACCAGCATATTGCATCCTGAACAACACTGAAGACCTTGCATTGTCCTGGGAAATCTTTTGCATGGTGGTGGTGGGGCATCTATCATAAAAAAAATGGTGGAGAATAATCAGAGAAAATTCTGCAAAGAGCCCTTCTTTTTCCAGATGAATTGGAAAGGTTCATGCAGAAATATGTATTATGATAAATATTGACTTACCTCTAAAAGAGCTACATAAAGTGCTTTTACTAATTATTTCTGTCTCATGGAGATAGCTATTTTGACTGAAAATCAATTCTACAGATTTTCTGTACAGGTTTATGTGCACAGAGCTTTCTCCCACTTGTAGTTTGGCAGCAGACTGGTTGTTCTAGGGAAATTCCAGGAAGATGAGCAAAGTCGCATGGCAGGACAAGGAGGATGGCCATCAGAGCAGACTTCCATATTGAGCAGGCCACTCACAGAATGATGGCTTGTGAGGATGATGTAGTGATGCAATAAGTCAGGGCATCTTTTGATTCAGTATAGTATCTTGCAACAATGTATGAGATTCAACGATGTTCACACTAGAAGTTTCACCCCTGCCAAATGGAAAACTACAGTGCAAACCCAAAACTCAGTTCATGTACGAAACAAAGGCCACAACTAACCTCTTTTTTAAAGTGCAGTTTAATGCCAATATGCTAATAGTCAACTGTAAAGGTTTCATATCCAGATAATACAAGTCTGTATTTGTTAGGCGCAGGACTTTCTCAACTGCAATAAAAGCAAATTTGAGTTTGTGTATTATGTCTTACATTGTATGTAAATAAAGAACACACGTAAAGGACCTCTACAATTATATTAAAAGACAATGTATCAACAGCCTTTGAAAAGCAAGTCTGAACTGTTTTTTAATAGGAAAAGGATAATGGATATTAGAAAACATATAATTTAAATCAACTACTGTTTTTTTCATGGCAACCAGAACATAGTACATTCAAATTATCCAAACACTGGCTATGTAACATTCCTAATTCTCCAAACCACATATTGCCTTCTATTTTACCTAACTCTATGAAGCCAAAACGAGTTGAGGCAAACAGAGGATTGCTAATCCTATGTGTTGTTCTTAACATTAAAAGTGTGTGTGTGTGTGTGTGTGTGGGGGGGGGGATTTCACAACGAAAGCATGGCAAACAAAGCATTTCCTTGGTTATTGTTATGCCTTTTCAACTGCTCCTCCTGGCCACTTTCTGCTTATTTTGCTCTGCACACACATATTCAGATAAAGATTGGAAAAGCAGCACTGGATGGGCTGCATAGGAAAAGTGGCGGATATGGTAAATATGAAACATTTTCCTCCCACCCACCACTTACCACCTACAATTGCCTTCCTGCCATGCTGCATATCAGAAGCAAACATGGCATTAAGAATCCTGCATTCGCCATTATATGTTTCTCTGAACTTTGGGACCATAAATATAACAGGACAATCAAAGGCTATGTTTTTTTCAGGACATTTATGGTGGCACATGAGATCTATAAAATACATGGCCAGTCTCCAAGTCAGGTGCATCTCTCCCACATGCTACTTCTTCGCAAATCGCCCTGCTCTTAATGTCCAAAGCAGCCCATGAGATTGGGAATCCTGTGTTTGCCACCTCACATTTTGCTCTGATTTGGCGATTCTGATGAAACTCCATAGTTGTGATCCAGTCCGCCAAAACATGCAGACTTCTGTGAGTTTCACAAGCTACTTTGAGGTTCAGGTGACTCCTAAAGTGAAAACTGTAGGGGTGTGTGTGTTTCTATGTATGCACATAGGGGGTGGGATGGCACACACACCTGGCAAAGCCATGCTTGAGAAACTCGTGCAGCAGTGCCTCTCTTCTGGTCTGTAGACGGAAGGGCAACACTGCTCCTTTTATCCAACTTCATGAGGTTACTTAGGTGAAGAAATGTATGGGAACAGATTTCGTCAGAAGTGCTTGTGTGGGAAGGCAATTTGAGAGGAGCAACTTTGAAATCTGGCAGAAAAGTTGGAGCTGGTAAGATCAAATAACCTTTGTAATTATCCGTAAGAAATCTTTCATGGGCTGCACACTTGCATCCCACCAGCCTCCTGCAACAATTTAAAATAAGAGAAGTAGGTACATCTAAAGCAATTCATTGCTGCCTGTGTAAAATACTATAATGGAGCCCAAATAAGATCATAATTAATTATTAGAGGTGGATGAACTGCCTGCAGCTTGCTTCAGATTCTGAGGGAATTGGGTCTCTTCAGCCTGGAGAAGAGGAGACTCAGAGGGGATCTGTTGGCGACATACAGGTATGTGAGGGGATGTCACACAGAGATGGGTAGAGACCTGTTCTCCCCTGCAGAGGAAGGAAGGATGAGCTCCAGTGGAGCAAAGCTCAGGGAACTAAGGTTCCATTTAGATACCAGGTCCTGACAGTTAGGACCCCGAGGGTATGGAATGGGCTTCCAGGAGAGGTCGTTGAGGCCCCATCGGTGAGGGTGCTCAAAGATAGGCCAGACATGCACATGGTGGGCATGTCGTGAGTGGAGCTGGCTGGAGACAGGGGTCAGACTAGATGGCCTGGGAGACCCCTTCTGACTCACTCTGTTTCTGTGTTTCTATAACTAAGTTATCTCTTCCCCACAAATTTGGAAATCACTTCCAAAGGACTGGAGATGTTTCTCCTACTTTGGCCTATTCTGAAGTGCTGCACTTGTTTTGATATTGTGCTGGGGGCCAGAAGAGCTCTTGGGGTGGGGGTAGCTTGCATATTTTTTTCCCCAGCAGCATCTTCTCTGAGTGCAGCTCTTCATTCATCAGGCATACTCATGATGCTCCTATTCTCTCTTAGAAAACATTTCCATTTGTAATCTGGGAAAGAACCTACAAAGCTTGTTTCTGCAACTGAGCTTGGCAAACTTCACCACCATCTCTATTAATACTGCTCCTAAGCCTTTGAAGCACCCTCTATTGTACCATACATTTGGGGCAACCACAATCCCGTGATTAATTAAACTCCTTATTATCCTTTGACAGTGCTATCCCTCACAGTTAACTTAGTGGAAAGTCTGTCCAGATTTGGGATTTTGATTGGGCCTTAGGCACTGCTGCAAGGCAATGATATCACCACCATGCTCCAGGGCATGGGTGTCCAAGACCCTCCTGTGGCCCCATGCTGTTCCTACTTGTATTTTGATTAGGTAACCTTCCTTGTGGACTGTGGAAATGCTGTGGATGTATCTTGACTTCAGCAAAGCTTTTGATAAAGTGCCCCATGATATCCTGTTTAGTAAATAGGCTAAAAGGGACTAGATGGAACAACTATCAGGTGGATCCACAGCTAGCTACAGATTCAGACTCAACAGGTACCTAGCAATACTACCTTCTCAAACTGGGGAGAGGTATTGAGTGGGGGTGCTGTTGGGTTCAGCCCTGAGCCAAGTGTTCTTCAACATTAAAAAATATATATATTTGGATGATGAGATGCAGATAAATGCTTATTAGATTTCCAGATGACACAACATTGGCTGGGATAACTAATACACTGGAAGATAAAAACAAAATTCAAAGTGATCTTGATAGCACTGGGCTGAAAACAACAGAATGAAATTTAATCGGGACAAATGCCAAGTTCTGTACCTAGGAAAAAGAAACCAAATGCATGGTTACAAATGGAAGATACTTGGCTTAGCAATACTACAAGTGAGTATTGCAGTACTGTTGTTGAGCACATGTTGAATATGTGTCTACAATGTGATGTAGCTGTAAAAAAGCTAATGAAGTAGTAGTTCTCCTTTACTCAGCACTGGTTAGGCTTGGTCTTGAGCACTACATCCAGTTGTGGGCTCCACAGTTTAAGAAAAATTCAGACAAACTGCAGAAGGTCAGAGAAGATAAGCAAAAATGACGAGAGGACTTGAGACAGAGTCCTGTGAGAAGAGACTAAAAGAACTGGGCATACTTGTATTTAGCAGTAAGAAGAGTGAGGAGAGAGATGAGTGCACTCTTTGTGTACTTCTATTTTTATTCTATTTTATTAATCTGTTGTAAACCATCCTGAGACAGCTGTGAGGGACGGTATAGAAAAGTTACAAACAAACAAACAAATTTAGCACCAAGAGGAGGGGCAGGCTTTACTCCTGATCATTCCAGTGTGCATGACACAGAATAATGGGCTCAAGTTACAGGAAGCCAATTTCTGGTTGAACAACAGAAGATTCCTGACTGTTGCAGCAATTACTTAGGGAGCTTGTGGGCTCACCCACAGCTGAGGCAGATGGACAGCCAGCTGCTGGGGATGCTTTAACTTGGAGTCCTGCACTGGGGTTGGATCCAAGTGACTTACGGGCCCCTTCCAACTCTACTATGCTATGGTTCTACATATCCAATCTGGATTTACTTCTGAATGAACTAAATGCTGGACAGTCTATGGGTTTGGTCTATAATGTGTCTTCAGAGGGAGGACATCCAAGTTACCAGAAATCATCAGTGTATCTAATTTTATTGACTGATACAGCACTGTACAGTAGAGAGGTACTTTAGAAAAGTAAGAAATGGTAATGCTTATGTTCATAGGCTCATGTTTTAGTAGAAGAAGAGACACAGAGAAGGAAAATATTGATGAGGATTTTAAAAGTGAAAGACTTGCGAAGATGAAAATCTGGGCCTGAAAAAAGAAGTAAGTCTCAAGAAGGGTTAAAAAGAAAAGGAAAGAAAGAAAAAGAACATAAAAAGCCAGACGAATATTAGGAAGAAGAATGCTCCAGAGGCAGGAAACTACTAAGGAAAACAGGCAAACTCAAGACAGAGCAGATAAAGGAGTTTAGTTGCTATATATCCCATGGCTAAAGATTTAACTTCTTCTAGTTCCATAGCTTAATTGTGAGATGCAGGTAATATAATGAGACTGCACAGTAATGAGAAGAGTAAAAGAGGACCCCTAATACTGATATGAGAGACTATTGCTTAAGTACACAGTCATGTCTTAAATATTTTGAAATTTAAAAATAATAAATTTAAAAGAATAAATGCCATGCAGTGCATTGCTGTCAGACTACTGCAGATATTTTAATTGAATTTTTAAATAGTTGTTTGAAGTTCAAGTCAGTTTGGAAATTTTCTTCTGCATCTTTTATGCCTTACCAGATTGCATCTGTTTCCCGTCCCTAGAGAGGCAGATCAGTACAACCAAGTACTGAGTCGTAACTAATCTCTGCCCCCCGCTTCACGGGCTTCCCTGTTTTGTGAGCTGAAAACACACACCAACCCATCAATTTTTCATAAGCAAAGCCCATCTCTGATTATAAATCTCACTCAAAATGAATTCTTGACATAAATCCCTGCCAGGATATTTAGAGGACACATGAAATGACTGTCTCAAGACTCAATATGAATACAGAGATCTATTCAAAGAAAGGTGGCTTCTTTGCATCTTTCCAATCCCTCTGTGTTTGTTTTCACTCGGAAACAAGAATGTATCATAACCAAAAAGAAACACACAAAAACCACTGGAGATTTAGGATGAAATCCAGCTCAGTTGAAACCAACAAGAATTTTGCTGCTGACACCAACATCATGTAGGTTGCATTCATAGTGAGACACCATTTCAAACAGCAGTATACCACACAAAGAGGGGATTCTATAAAGAACAAAGCCCCTCTCCGTTTTATCTTGTGCTTCCTTCTCTATGTAAGGGACTCCAGAATGGGAATTGGTGGCCTGAGGAATGAACCTGAAGCCAGGACCTAGTCTTCTCAGGCCTCAAAGTCATTTCAGATACAGAAGGGAACAAATTTTTGGAATGCTACAGGCCTAGCATTTGATGAGTTTTATGAGGTCCTCAGCTGGCCAAGCCTGATAACAATATTAGAAGCCTTGCCATCTCCCGTTTCCTGGTCAACAGAGAAGTATGTTTGGTCGGCTGTACTTGAAGCTCCAGGATAATGATGCCAGTGATTCTGAGCTACAGCCCTACACCCTCTGGGAACAGATGGGAGGAGGGCTTCACACACAGCTGGCTCCGGCTCCTTGAAAGCCACTTCCATTTCTTCACTGGTTTCCAGAGATCTGCTCAGGACACATTTTCCATTGCATCATGCATTTGTGACATTTTGGGTTTCTAGGCTGCCTTTTAATAATTGAATGTGCATTTGTGAAAATGGCATAATAAATAAAGAGTGGTTCTTCCCAGGGCATAGATCTTACCACAAAGGAAACGGCATTTGAGTTCTGTCTGCTGGATATGCACTTGCATCGTTCAATTGACAGGTGAAGCAGTCAATTTTGGTTCTATTGAAATTCTCCCATGTTCTTGTCCTCAGTTTTGTTCAGCCTGATTCTGCGCCACTTTATGTGGATTTTATTTTTAAAAGTCTACATGAAAACTCAGATACTTTTTCACATATTTCTCCTCATATGAAATGTTGTGTACACTTTCTTCAAGTGTCTGCATTTTCATGCACGCTATTTTTGCTAATGTTTGCATCCCTGGCAAGATATTTTGTCTATAATAATGTATTTCTTTAAGTTGCTTTTACAACTATGTGCATTTTTAAGTGTATTTCCCCATAACATGGATTTTTGTGCACAGTATTCCCTGATGTGAGCATTTAATTATATGTTTCTTCTAACATTCTTCTAATGTTTACTGCCTAAAGTTTAGGTGCTTTTATTAAAAACAATTCTTAAAAAATCCATCACCCATTTAATCAAGGAGAAGCACACAATCTGATGTTATAGAGATATCTGATGTGATAGAGATATACTCTATCAATCTATTTAATAGGCTGCAGTCCTATTCACATTTACTGGAGATGATGGTACTTACTTCTGAGTCAACATGAGAAGTGGACTATAGTCAACACATACTACAATCCTAAAGAGAAACACTGCAATTCCTATATATTGTCCTATTATATGGAGCATGGGGAGAGAGCAGCTGCCCAGTTTTGCTGTAGGCCAGGTGCTGCCCTGGGAGACAGTTGGGGATGTGGGATCTTGGGAACAGACGTGGGGTTAAGTTTGTCCTTTCTGCTCTGAAGATTTAAATAGGGGGTCCTGTCCAAGCATTGCTTTCACCAATCTCCAGGGTCACCCGTCCACTTGTTGTGTTGCCAGGGACAAAAGGTAGCAGCCAGTTTGATGGGGTTGGGAAGAATTTATCTCTGCATTCATGGCCAGCTTCCCTGAGGCATGGGGTTTGCCTTCCACACAGTAATATATATTCTGTTCTTTAATGGAATGTTTATATATTTTCATCGCAGCTCAAAGTTGGAACTGGACTGGTTCCATTACAGCCAAAAGCTCTGTCAGTTTCCTGTTTTCCACTGGAGAGTCAGGTACTAAAGCTCAAGCTCAAATACTTTGGCACCTAATGAGAAGGAAGGACTCATTCGAAAAGACCCTGATGCTGGGAATGATTGAAGGCAAAAGGAGAAGGGGATGGCAGAAGTTGAGGTGGCTGGATGGGGTCAGTGGAGAGGTGGGCTTGGGTGTACTCCGGGGGATGATGGAGGGCTGGAGAACCTGGAGGGATGTTGTCCATGGGGTCATGAAGAGTTGGGCATGACTTTGCGAACGAACAACAAATTAAGTTGACACATGTATGAAGTAATAAGCTGCATCGCAGCATTGCTGTCACCTGAAACAGTTGTGTGAACTGGTCCACAGGAGAATGACAATCAGGTCCTTCACTGAAGAACTGCAAATATGATGTTCCAAATCAAACAGAAGTCTGTCCCTGGGAGAAAATGATGTTTGTCTGGTTGTGGAAGGGAAAAGAGAGCTGATGAAAAGTACTATTATTTTTTCCAAGTATGTTCATTGCAAGTATACTTCTTCGATACTGAATCACGAATACAGTCTGCCAATGATACCTGGGTAAGTAATATTGCTAGATTAATTTAAAAAGGAGAGAAAGATTGCAGCCGGCACAGTTTGTTTCCACAGGGGACGGGAGGTTGTTTCGAGTATGTCTTGTGAAATAGGGTGTGTATTTTGTGTTAGAGAGCAACAATATCCTAGAAGGATGGTGTCCCCAAAACGAGAGAGAGCGAAAGACATGCAACGGACTGTGAAACAATTCAGTTTTTAACTGGCAGAGTGAAAAAGCACCAGCACATGCTGTGTCAGACATCTTTAAATAGAAAGCCTCTGGGCCAGGATCAAATGTTCCACTCCATACATCCTCTCTGGGGTGGAATATACCTCGCCCTTGCAAAGGAACGGGCTCAGCAACTTGCTAAGTTGCTTTCTCATTTTCTTCCCTAAAATATTGCTTTATGGTTTATGATGAATTGGCAATTTTGTTTAGCTTTGCTGATGGCTAACTGTACGAAAATTAATAAAGAAGAATTTAAAATAAATAAATACAACAACCACGGTCTTATTCCATTGTTCAAAGAAATTATGATGAAATGCTACAGTCAATTCGTTGTTCCTTTCTCCCTTCCCTTTTTCAGTTTTAGGGGTGGATTCTTCCTGGAGATGACAAATATATATTTGCTTTATCAGCAGATCCAACACATATCCTGGTGTAATCAATCACATGTAGATAAACAAAATTAGTCTCCGTTGCATAATAAAAGAGAAGCCCATTTTTATAGGTTTTATATGTTAGGTAATCAGCTTCACAGATGATCAAAGATTAACTTTTAAATGGATGCTGCTAAGAAAGATTCTCAGTCTTAAATCAGCTTTCCTGCATTAAACCTTCCTCTTTAATCCGCAGCTCCAAGTAATTTTATAAATAGATAAAATTGGAAAATCTCTTAAACCACACAAGTATAATATAATCAGATGAAACCTGCCACAATCCCTTCTTTTGCCTGGGGAATACCCTTGAGGGGAAAAAAAAACAATCATTTGGCGACTTCTTTGCGCTCAATTGTTCTTCAAAGAACGGCATGAAATGAATGTTAAAGGAAAAGAAATACCAGTTGTTAGCCGAACAAATAATTAATAACTAACAGCATCGCACTGAAGCACATCCACCCAGATACAGGATGCCTGGGTAGTAGTTTCTCTCGGGCTTTAAAAATAGATCCATAGTAACAGAAGCAGCTTCCCGATATGCAGATGCAGCTCAGAAACGCATTCTGTCCTGTGAAGCATTTTAGCTAAATTGACCATATGCCGTGGCTGAGCCTGCCCTCCATTACCTTGCACTGTATTATTCCCATGCCTGGAAGACTGGGGTTTTATATTCAAATGGCAGAATAATGGAACGTAGATGCTAAATGCACAGCTGAGTGGCAAGAACGGCCGGTTGCTTGGGAAAACCCTGGCTTTGAGGCACCTCCTCATGGGTGTGTTTGTGCTTTGTGTGCACTGCTCATGCTGGGTGTGCAGGAGAAAGGAAGGGTGCTGCCACTTGCAAGGGCCTCCACTGAAAGCAGCCTTACAGGGGGCCATGCAGGGGGCCGTTTTTTGCGCTCCCCATTGCCTGCAAATGTGGGCAGGTGCAGCTCTTCTGTTGTGCAGCTGATGGAAGCAGAAGGCATGGTGCATGTGTCGTCCACTGTGCCAGGACAGGCAAGCGTCCCTGAGTGATACTATGCCCACCACAGTTTGTCTTCCCCTGTAATGTTTTATTTTTTATTTATTTATTAAAACATTTTTATGCCGCCCCATTTGCCGAAGCCTCGGGGAGGCTTACCACAATAAATAAAAATAATTATAATATAAATTACAATAAACATTAACAATCCAAAAAATACAATATAAAATAAGCTGCCCCGGCCAGATAAGATCAAATAATACTAACAGTTAAAATGCCGCTTAAATAAATGTGTAGAAACTTGGTGTGTGGGTCTGGAACTGAAGGCCCCACAGGTTAATGGCACTGCTGACCCCAGCCTCACCCACTGGCCAGCCAGCCAAGAGTCTGCGGTAGACTTGTCCTCACTGCCTCCCGGGATAAACATCATGGCAAGGGAGAGACCAGCTGAGCCCTAACCATTAGCCAGGGAGAGGACACCTTGAGGCAACTGGATTTGTCCCTGCCAGAAAGAGCACCTCTAAGACCTTCAAAATTAAGAACTGCTTCCCGTGTTCTGCTGCTTTCCTCCCTGCTCTCAATCCCTTTTCCTTTTGTGCCACATGATTTCGATTGCAAACCTGAAGGCAGGGACTATCTTATTATTAATCTTTGTAAGCTCCTATTGGAGCCTTTTTGGCTGAATAGCTGGATAAAAGAGCTGCAAATGAATAAATACATGCATAAAGAAATAAAATAATACAATAAAATAGAGGTGGGGAATTACTTTTTTGAAGTGCCAACTGCTGGCAACTCCCATTTTCCCTTCAGAACACCGCTCATAATGGGTGCCTGGCAAGACTCCCAATCCAATTATTGCAAAAGTGTGTCCCACACTTGTGAATGCAAAAGAGGAAAGATAGTTTAGCATCATCTTTCACCACAAACCTTGCACCAAAAAGCCCTACTCAGGTCAGGTCGTGTGACATGGGATAGAAGAAGATGCGCTAGTACCTTGTGAATCAGGATGCACAAGCCAGGCCTACAAGCTTAGAACGTGCCCCAGGAGGTCCTGCTACATCTCAAGGCTCCACAACAGATATCCGGAAGACAGACCCATGGAGAAGGTAGAAAGCTCGACAGCTAAAACAGCAGAATTATGCAAAGAGGGTTCCAGAGGAATGACTGACTGACTGAGGAAAGTGCTTAAGAAAAAATTACTAAAAATCTAAACGACATGCTGATGGACATTGAAAGCCTCAGGCTTGCATTCTGATCTCGATGGCTATAAACAGATTTCCCATCTTATGATATATCCAGTGACATTCACAGGAAGCAAAAGGCACTTGGTCAGTTATAAGAGTTCTAAATTAGGATAAGATAGTAACAATACTAAGAGGTTTTTTTTTCTTAAAGCTCTAATCTCCTTCCTCTGCACTCACATTATTTAACCTATTTGTTTCCTCTATGCAGGCCTGCTTCCCCAATACGAGGAAGCTTTGCATCACTGTTTGTGGAGGTCTTCTTCTGAGAAGAGCCATATAGTAGGAAATGGCAATATTAATCATGCTAATGATTGCAGAACCAGTCACAAAAGCACAACCAAAAAGGGGAACACTTTCATGTTGATGTGGAGAGGGAGGCACCAATAGGATTTTCTGCTTCAGACACTGAAACATTTGTGGATAAATTTGCTGACAAACAGCCAATATGTTATTGTTAGTGTCCTAAGTGCAATCTTGACCTGGGAAATACAGGGTTCTTAGCACCTGCTTTCCTATGTGCAATGTGGCATCCCATCAGTATTATTTTCAGTGACTATGTGTCATTCAGGTATTAGAAGTTCTACGGTTTCCCACAGGAAACTCTTCTATGGATGCATACCGATTTCCATGTCAGAAAGTCTCCTCAGATACTCAGCTTCTTTTTCTTCTTCAAATCCCTCCCCTTAATTTCAGGTTATGTAGCACTTTCAATGCAAAATCCAAGATTACAGAGCTGCCATTTTTACTTCCTTGGTATAATGTGCAATCTGTAGTATCTTTTCAAGAGATGATTGTCTTCCTTGGAAAAAAACAGCAGTGTGATGGCTACATGAGGCATGATACTATTTTCTCTATCATTCTGCGAAGTCAAATACTGCTGGATGCAGCCTCTTTTATTGTGCTGCCTTGTTAATTGTTCCAGTCATGTAAACATAATTGCAACCAAGTGTAAACCTGCGAGTTGACTAAGCAGAGAGCTAGATTTTTTGCAGGGAGCGTGTAACTGCCATCAAAAGCAGTTGTCCCGAGTCCCTACCTTCTCCCCACCTCTGCATTACCTTTCAGTGGTGCAATATCGCGGTGAACTTCTCTGCCTTTTCCACTGCATTGACTGCTGCCTGCGAAGTTGGACAACGTGAAGTTTGACGGTGTCACATCAAAGGTGACATGAGGAAGAGGCATTTGTAGTAAGAACTGCATGCCCTGTGATATCTGTTATCATTCCAAGGATCCACCATTGCACAGAACATGATTCAGAAAGAGGGGGAGTTAGATCCTGTGCGATTCAGCTCCTCAGTTTGTAAAGCATCAGGGAGAAACACCATGCCATTTACTCTGAAGTATTTTGCTTATATTTACCCTTTACTGACAGCACAATTATTGATTTCGTTTCACACAAAAACGAGGCTGAGGGCTGCTGAAAACCTGTGCCACAGCGTACGTTAAAGATCCACTGAAGGCACTTAATTTGTGTCAACTTATCCTTGTGCAAATTGGAGCAAAGGGAGGTTGTTCAGTGCATACACTGCTTGGTCATCTTGTAGGTTTACAATGGGTTGCTATTATTTTTACTTGTCTTAAGGTCACAATCTTATATGTACAAACTTAGGAGTGCATCCCAGTAGATGAGCTGACCAAATGCACAGAGGATATCCACACACTGATTACATGTCCCTCGAGTTGGGTCATGCTCTTTTGACCTGCAAAAGCCAGAAAGAATGCATGCCACAGTCTTTCCAGCTGATTTCATCTTAATTTCGGATCCTATCTTGATTGCAAGCACTGGCAAGTCCACATGACCTCACCATCTTACGGGACACAGGACTAAGCTGTCTTTCTGGCGTGCTGCTAGCAGTGTTGCTCGAGGTTCAGCACTGAATGCATGGCCACTTCTCATGGACTGTGGCATGAGAAAGTCTGCCAGGCCAGCTGAAAATGGAGGGCAGTGGAGCCTAGTCTCCTCTGGCTGGGGCTGCTAATGGCACTTGGAGGCCAGTCCCCAAGCCTGTGAGGATCACACGGATGTCTGCCCCCTCCTGCCCAAGTTGGTCTTAGGATGGCAGCCCCACAGGGCTTTAGGCCTGGTCCTGCCTGCAGCAGCAGAGCCACACTGCTCCCTGACTGCCTCTCAACCCTCACAGGCCCAGGGTGACCAGCTGTCCTCTTTTACAGCCACTTATTTGAAGGACAGAGGGCTTCTGCTTTGAGGGGCTGCCCATTCTATGCCTCATCTAATGATAAGGAACCATTTGAGGCAAGAGCTGGGCATGCTTTGTCCATCAGGAGCACCTGGACAGTGGACTGAGCAGGTTGGCACACAAACAAGCCACCTGGTCACAGTCTTCCACCCTTTAGTGAGAGGTACTGCAGTTCTGGTTGCAAAATTTAAGCTTAAATTGAAGAAAGTAGGGAAAAGCACTAGGCCACTCAGGTATGACCTAAATCATATCCCTGATGAATATACAGTAGAGGTGACAAATAGATTTAAGGAATTAGATCTGATAGACAGAGTGCCTGAAGAACTATGGATGGAGGTTTGCAACATTGTACAAGAGGCAGCAACTAAAACCATCCCAAAGAAAAAGAAATGCAAGAAAGCAAAATGGCTGTCTGAGGAAGCTTTACAAATAGCTGAGGAAAGAAGGGAAGCGAAAGGCAAGGGAGAAAGAGAAAGATACAAACAATTGAATGCAGAATTCCAGCGAATAGCTAGAAGAGGTAAGAATGCCTTCTTAAATGAACAGTGCAAAGAAATAGAAGAAAACAATAGAATAGGGAGGACCAGAGAAAATTGGAGATATGAAGGGAATGTTTCATGCAAGGATGGGCATGAAAAGGACCAAAATGGCAGGGACCCAACAGAGGCAGAAGAGATTAAGAAGAGGTGGGAAGATTACACAGAAGAACTATACAAGAAAGACCCTAACGTCCCTGATGGGGTGGTCACTGACCTCAAGCCGCACATCCTGGAATGTGAAGTCAAATGGGCCTTAGGAAGTCTGAGAAACAACAAAGCTAGTGGAGACAACAGTATTCCAGCTGAGCTATTCAAAATCTTAAAAGACGATGCAGTAAAAGTCCTACACTCAACAGGCCAGCAAATTTGGAAAACTCAACAGTGGCCACAGGATTGGAAAAGGTCAGTTTACATTCCGATCCCAAAGAAGGGCAATGCTAAAGAATGTTCAAACTACCACACCATTGCACTTATTTCACGTGCTAGCAAACTTATGCTCAAAATCCTACAAGGTAGGCTCCAGAAGTATGTGCACTAAGAACTACCAGAAGTGAAGGCAGGGTTTTGAAGAGGGAGAGGAACTAGAGATCAAATTGCCAACATATGCTGGGTCATGGAGAAAGCTAGGGAGTTCCAGAAAAGCATCTATTTCTGCTTCATTGACTATGCTAAAGCCTTTGATTGTGTGGATCACAACAAATTGTGGCAAGTTCTTAAAGAGATGGGAGTATCAGACCATCTTATTTGTCTCTTGAGAAACCTGTATGTGGGTCAAGAAGCAACAGTGAGAACTGGACACGGAACCAGTGACTGGTTCAAAATTGAGAAAGGAGTTTGGCAAGGCTGTATACTGTCACCCTGCCTATTTAACTTATATGCAGAGCACATCATGAGAAAGGCGGGGCTGGATGAATCACCAGTTGGAATTAAGACTGCCGGGAGAAATATCAACAACCTCAGGTATACAGATGATGCCACTCTAATGGCAGAAAGTGAAGAGGAACTAAAGAGCCTCTTGATGCGGGTGAAGGAGGAGAGTGCAAAAGTTGGCTTGAAACTCAACATTAAGAAAACTACGATCATGGCATCCGATCCTATAACTTCCTGGCAAATAGATGGGGAAGAAATGGAGGTAGTGACAGATTTTATCTTCCTTGGCTCCAAGATCACAGCAGATGGAGACTGCAGCCAAGAAATTAAAAGACGCTTGCTCCTGGGGAGGAAAGCTATGGCAAATCTAGACAGCATACTAAAAAGCAGAGACATCACCCTGCTGACAAAAGTGTGTATAGTCAAGGCTATGGTTTTCCCAGTTGCAACGTATGGCTGTGAAAGTTGGACCATAAGGAAGGCTGAGCGCCAAAGAATTGAGGCCTTTGAATTGTGGTGCTGGAGGAGACTCCTTCAAGTCCCTTGGACCGCAAGGTGATCAAACTGGTCAGTCCTAGAGGAGATCAACCCTGACTGCTCTATAGAAGGCCAGACTCTGAAGATGAAACTCAAATACTTTGGCCACCTAATGAGAAGGAAGGACTCCCTGGAGAAGGGTCTAATGCTGGGAACAATAGATGGCAAAAGAAGAAGGGGACGGCAGAGGATGAGGTGGCTAGATGGAGTCACTGAAGCAGTTGGTGTGAGCTTAAGTGGACTCCGAGGGATGGTGGAAGACAGGAAGGCCTGGAGGAATGTTGTCCATGGGGTTGCGATGGGTCGGACACGACTTCGCAACTAACAACAACAATATTTATATCAAGGCTAAAGGTTGGAGAAGACCAAAGATTCCCCCACACTCTTGTGGATTTCTGTTGGCCACCTCAACCACACACTCGATTTGAGCAATGAACAAATTTAAAAATTCTGTGAAAAAGAGAAATGTTCACTGAATGTTTCAGTTTGGTTCTTTTGAAAGTGTTTTAATGAGTCTCATAAACTATCTCCCTTGCTAAAAGCTAAATGCATTTAAAAGGTCCTGCCATCTTCATAAAAATAATCAACTGAATTCAAAGAATGTGTGAAACACAGAGAGACAATATCCTTCAGAAGAGCTTTTCTGTGTCTAAGGAAGGTTCTGAGGTCAGGGTGTCGAATAACTGTGCCAGAATTTTGTTATCCACTTGGTGCTAGCAGATAGCTCGGCTGGGTAGCTTAGAGAGGGCAAAAGCAACTGCACATTGACAGATGGACTCTCAATCTCAGTGGGCTTGCAGCCACTGGACCTGAGATGCATGGGAGTGGCTGCAGCAATAGCAGCAAGGAACGCTGTGGAGAAATCCCTGCCTTTTAGAAGCTCCCAAATTAAT
This sequence comes from Varanus komodoensis, assembly GCF_004798865.1. Classification (NCBI taxonomy): domain Eukaryota; kingdom Metazoa; phylum Chordata; class Lepidosauria; order Squamata; family Varanidae; genus Varanus; species Varanus komodoensis. The sequence goes on from NW_025335349.1 coordinate 27,659,430, forward strand.
CCATATGCCCAGTCCTGTGTATAATGGAGGTGTCCAGTGTGCATAAGTGATCATGGGGTTGCTTTCTTACATACCTATCTATATTGTAACATCCCCTCAAGAAATGTAAAGAACATAAAGAAGTGAACACGGTTTCAATCCACCCACATGGATACCATTTTTAATGTATTTATATGTGTTTATGTATTGTATAATTGTGCACTGTAACACGTATAATAGTATGGTGAAGACAAAAAATACATGAAGGTGGGGGGAGTGAGGAGAACAAAAAACCTGCAGGTAAGAACAAGTAACGCTCCGGTGGAAGCCTCCTGTCTGCAGGGAGGGAGGAGTCCACCCTCTTTGCCTCCATGTTCTTGCATCCTGCTTTTGGCATGTCCAGTGAAACCATTATGAGAGGGAGGGAAGAAGGCTGAAGAAGCCCCAGGATAGTTTGTCTCCTGGCCTCTCTGGCTCCTCCCCTCCCCACCGGCTGAATGCTCTCCCCCTCATGACAGCTCCATTCCTAACCTCAGAGAGACAGCTGGTGTGCTTCTATCCATGCTGGCAACAAGGGCAAAGAGAAGGGGGATCGATCATAGATTTCCCCTTGGAGGCTGAACCATGCTAATTATGGATCTGAGAATATGAAGAATCCTGTGGCCACACAAATATTGTCCAGGGGCCATAGGATAGCTTCCTTAGTCACCGTAAAGTTCTACAGTTCACCCAAATGCATACATATTTCCCCATAGCCTCACAGCAAATCCTTTTTAATCCATAACAAACTGTTGCTAATTGCTTTCATGGTAAATAATGGTGTCCCATGAATCACAGCCTGTATAATTACAATGAACAAAGCATTTTAGAACAGTTGTTAACACAGGAATAATAAATGGTTTACTGGTTTCGTATGCAGGAAGTAACACCTGTCATCTTATGTATGGACTTGGATCCAAGGTATGGCATCTGCAGAAGGGAAGGGAAGGGAACGGGACTTTTTGGTACCCTGCATCCCCCCACCAAGACAGCTCAGCCCATTCCACAGGGTCTGTTCACTCCCCGTGTAGCACCACCAGGGAGCTGGATGGGCAGCCTTGGGGACTTCTACCGCCACCATTGATGCAGTTTAAATCTGGACCTAATCCACGGCTTTCACAGACACACACACACACACACACACTTCCTTGATAATACCTTTCTTAGGGTAGTATTTTCAGTGCATTTTAAAAGTCAAACTGAAATTTCACTTACAGACTCTATGAAAATGAACTGCCAATATTATTAAATCAACATCTTAAATGTATGAAGACCCTGGTGCAGCTGAAATCAGGGGAAATGCAACTCACAGTAGGGGAAAATTAACTTGTTCCATGAGAGAAGTGGCTGACAATTTCTAAGAATAAATTGATGCAGACAGAAAATAAGAAGCATTTATATATAAAAATAGGCAGTGCAATCCTATGCTTACTAGACAAGATCTAGATGGCAGTCAGATTTTTTTGAAAGTTGAAGAATCACTCTGATTATAGTTGGGTTTGTGATTTCCATGCAGCTGGCATAGAAAGAAATGCACCAAAGGGGTCATAAGAGTGACCTCGGCACTATGTCATATGGAGCATGACATATGCAGGCAGTAGCTTAGTCTCCTTCCCGTCCTTCTCCAACAATAAAGCACCCCAGTGAGCAGTCTAGAATAGTTCCCCAACCTTAGCAACAGGCAGGAGAAACCTGAAGGTGATCTTCTCCACACTCCTCTATAGGATGCCACGATTCTCTGAGTTTTCAGGGTTACAGGCATTCCAAAGGCACTGCTCCCGTACATGTGAAAAATACTTCACATACGTGTTGGTGTTGTTTGCTTGCATAGCAGGTCACTGTATTATTATCCCCAGGTTTCAAATCTTGGGCTCATGGTGCTATCGACGTTGAAAAAGAGGGCTGTCTCTAAGGCTACTTTGCGAGTGTGTGATTGAGGTTCAACCATGGATTTCCTGATTTGTAGCTTAGTCTGTTTCTCACTGCACTTCACCAATTTCCTACAACATCCCCACATTGGTAAAAGATAAACCACATAATTTCCTGCCTCCCAGTATTTTTAAAGACATAGGAACCATTTCAGAAAAGAAGATGTAGCTTTTGTACTAATTTCAATGTTTGGATTTCTGGTTGTGCATTTCCCTTCCTTGGCTGAGCAATTCACCCACCACTTTCCCTTGCCAAAAGGTGGGGTACAAATCGAATTCATCTCCCCACTGCCCACCATAACTGGTGCATAGGATTGCTCTGCCCACCATGCATTTGCAGTCCAGCAGGGGTTCAGGTTGTTGAGTACGCAGATTGACTCTGAGACTAAGAGGCTCCAGGCTCAATCAAGATCTTGTTGTTTTTTAGTAGGCCTAAAGAAATAATCAAAATTATGATCACCTTCTCCGGCAGGTCTAGAAAATCCATTACTTTTTCTGCTAAATCCCAGCCCTGGTGACCACTGCCAACAACACTTTGTTTGGTGTTCTGTGCACAGAATGTCACTCTGCATTCTCTTTGTGCTCTTCCCTGCCCTAGTCTAATGTAATTTGATAATCACAACATGGTAGGAGACTGTAGTGTCATAGGTATGATTAAAAATTAATTTCAATAAACAAGGATGCTGCCTCCCCTGGAATGATTATGAAAGGCTAACCAATTATAAAAGAACCAGAAGCCTGGTATTCCTACATTTGGCACATCTGGCATTCTTCCAATATCATAGACTGGCAACCTGATGGGAGGAAGAAACTTTGCCCAGGAAGGGACCTAGCCAATCTGAAATCAAGGCAAGTTCAGCTGTGTCCTAATGACATCTATTGTTAATTCTCTGCAATTACAAATTATAAAGTTTGAGGGACTGGGGGAAAAAAAACTCTAAAAAAGAAATATTTTCATGTTGTCTGTGCCTTAACCCAACAACAACTGAGCCACCAAGATGATTAAATGAAATAGGTGTAAGATGTGGTAGGCAAGGAAAGATATTTGAGGTTTTACATTTTGGATGTGAGTGTGCATGCGTGTCCCTCCCAGAAAAGCGTGCTCATCTGTTGCACTCACTCTCTTTTAGTCAATGTTAATCTGCACAGATGGCAAAACATCCTAATCTCTACTACCAGCTGCAGAAGGAGAATTTTTTAATGAAATGGGAATTTGAAGGTTTTTACAGAAAGCATTAGAATCTATATTCATTTTTTTCCTGATACCCAAATTACGTTAACTGTCATTTGGCAGGTACTGTGCTGTGAAAACAATTAGTCACACATACAAAATCCAGTGTCAGTTACTGCACAGACTTATTATAATTAAAACTTGGTATCCAGGAGAAATCAAAGGTCCGAGTCTTTGAAAATATTATTACATCCCACTGTACACACGAACAGGTCCTTCCTTCCATCCATCCATCCATCCATCCATCCATCCATCCATCCATCCATCCACAATTTCCAGTCCACAAACTGCCCACGTCTGTGGCTTGTTATTTGATATTGTTGGTGCAATCCTCCCTTCAAAAGAAGGAGCCCTATTCTCCCTTTAAATTAGGTCATAAGCTAGTGGTACATTTGTGCTTCTAAGTACGTACTGTTTTCAGTGCAAGGTTCTATATGTAAAACAACAACAAGCACGAATGCTTTGAAGCATGAGCAGAATGCACCCCCTCCCCACATTAATGGAGCTGAATGCAAGCACTGGCATGCACACAGTTGCCTCGGCAGTGAACGGAGCCGCTGTCATCGGCTAATAAGGAAATATTGACCAGGTTAACCGCTGGGTTGTTAAATAACCAAGTACTCTGAGTTCCTGTGACCCACTAAACAGCCTTCAAAGCAGCCAATCATGGGCTGCTAAGTAAATGCAGTGGTGGTAGAGGCACTGTAGAGAGCAGGTCTGCTCTGATGGCTACTTGTTAACCAATGGGCTGCCATGTCATACAAGCTGGCCCAATGAGCCGGCTGGAGCTGTGACTTGGGAGGTCCATGTGCAGCTGCCCATCACTTCCATAATGCCGGGAGCAAAAACTCAATGGCCACCTTAAGGAGAACCGAAGTGGCTGCAGGGATGTTCCTTGGTTGCAAGCCTACTCATGGTCTTGCTGTTCTCAAAATGGTCCTTCAGAGGCTGCCTTGCATATGAGCTACCCTTGGTTTTATTTAGTTACTTAATTTATGAAATCCCTCATACAGATAATGGTAATGCTATGAATAAGATTCCCAATAAAACTATCAACAATATCAAACTAGTAAATATGCCACCACAGCAGAAAATATCAGGTAGAGGAAGTAAAGCCACATAGAAAGGAGTAATATAGGAAAACACTAAAATACTAAAATATTTAAATGCTTTAACATTCTGGGAGAAAAGAACCAAAAAAAAAAAAAAAATAAAAATAAAAAAAATAAGCAGTGCGGGTGCCAGATTCCCCCAGAAGACCATTCAGAGCTGGGGTCCATCCCTGGAAAAGCCCTATCTCTTGTTCCATCCTCTGAGCCTCAGAATGAGGATGCAACTTGGGAAGGGCTCCCACAGAGGGCCATGTGGGAGAAATAACATAGAGGAGGTGATATTTTATCAGGTATCAAAGTCCTAAGCCATGCAGGTTTGATAAATCAAAAGCAGCACTCCAAATAGGGTCTGGGAAGCAGTGCTGGCGTAAGAATGATCATAAACCTGAGTAACATTCACCAAGATTTCAGTCAGAGAATGCATATTTGGACAAGACTGGGCCCTGGCAACAACTCTCTCAGTTTAGACATTAACCACATGCAACTATTAAAACCGAGGAGCCCTGAATCTAGCATGGTAGTCAATTTATGCCAACAAAACAGCCCGATTTAACAACCTCAGTCATATTTGACAGCTCAGTCTCTGTGTTATTCTTTTAAAATATGTTATCATTCATGATAAAGGCACCGTGCAAGACAGACAATTCCGTATGAAAGCCATTGTCAACAAGGCAACGCAGAAATCTGGCTAGGATGCACAATACATACCGAGGTGTTGTGCATTACCAGTGTTCAACATCCCCTCTAGCTTCATCTCCGTCTGGGGGCATCTGTGGGACATGTCTCTCCTCTCAGAATTAATGCTGAACCGAATGCAGCATTGAAGCTGGAGGTTCTTTAGCAATTACACACTGTATATGTTTACTTGGAAATATTTCAAGGTGGTTGGTTTCCTTGGTTGGTCTGGAAATTTATTCTTTTGTCTTTACAGTATAACCAAAGTCCCATGTAATATAATGATAACAAGAGATGGATAGTAAGGGTGACTCATAGTTTCCTAGACTAAAGAAATGCGGGCTGAACTTCGGTAGATGTTCAAAAATGGGTTCCCTTCATATTTCCCTGCCCCATTAAGCATAATGTATTTTCGCTGTCCTACCATTCTTTTCTTTCTGGACCATCATCAGTATCTCTTTCCATCGTTGCAGCATTAATAACTGGTTTCACTGAATAATGGACTAGTGGCTGGCGTGTAATGGCATGGCTATTCATGACCATCCATTAAGAGTGAAGTTTCCATTGTCCCAGCAACAATTTTGTATGAATGGTGATAGCACCATTTAGATTCATTCTTCTGGCTCTTCCCTATCATGTGGCTCTGTTATGTTCATCCTTAAAAAGAAGAATAGAAAGTCTCCTGCTCCTGATAGTCAAAGGCCCCTTTCTGTGGATATCCAAAAGGATGAAGTGCAAAACCTCCTGGATTATACCACTCCAGACAGTAGGTGGAGAAACATATTGGAGTGTTTCATCACAGGCAGAAGACTACGGCCCTTTTTTTCTGACCTGCTACCTTGATATATGAAGGATTTTTAAAATTTTGCATGGGAAAGCATTGAGACATGCTGTTTTCCTCTCTAACCTGCCACTTCAGTCTCAGATGGTACATTCCAGGAAGACTGCATCGTTGGCCATTTCTACACATTTTGCGCTCAGTGGAACTGATGAAACTTTCATTCTTCCCTTGTTCTTTTGTTCATACACTCTGCCATGCTCTTACTTGAACCATTACGTAATTGTCCCAATGATGATAATATGAGGATGTAGGTGTAGCTGATTAATGCTGTTAACTTTCAAATTTATTTATGAATTCATGTATATCTACACTGGCTCTTCTTTAGAGATATTAATGGGAGTGCTTATTAGCATAGCTGATTGCTGTAACATTTACCTAATGATGAAAGAGCATTCTAAAGAAATAGATTTCTGTTGTCGTCTTACAACAGTAAGCATGGTTTCCCTACCAAATTGCTCCTGAGTACAAAGTGAAATAGCCATATGTGAGACTCATTTCCATTTAAGATCACGGGAAATGAATCTAAGATGGGTCAACAGGGGTAGCTTGCAAGAAAAACAGAGCGGTAATTACAGCTTCAATATCACTCTTACTCATTTTAATCAAGGAAAACTTTGCCATTAACTGTTAGGCACAGAATCAGCAAAAACAATAACACAGGAGTGCTTTTCAGTGGTGAGGGAGAGACACGGTTCCTCTTTGGCTCAATCTCAGGACCCAGCATTTTAATCAGAGATTAAAACTAAAGAACTCTATGTAGGTGGCAGGAAACAGCAATGCTTCATAGAAGGTAGCACTTCAGGTGTATGGGTATGCAAACAGCTTTGTACATATTATCTTAGCAATTATTGCCATGACCCTAAAGGACACTTCTTTTCCATCTGCAAAGCACATACACAACTACGTATATAACTAACACTTTAATTTTAAGAAATTCTGCTTCAGCATCATAAAACAAGTGCCATGTTTTTAAAAATCCTTCAGCTAGGTAGGAATGTATTTGCTTGGATTGTATTTCACAGATTGTCAGCAGGTACCATTCCTTAGGGACTGCAGGTGGCGCAGTGGTTTAAACCGCTGTGCTGCTGGGCTGGTAGATTGAAAGGTCGCTGGTTCGAATCTGCACAATGGGGTGAGTTCCTGTTGCTCCGTCCCAGCTCCTGCCAACCTTGCAGTTCAAAAGCATGCAAATCCAAGTAGATAAAAAGGTACCACTCTGGTGGGCAGGTAACAGCGTTCCATGCACTTCGGTGTTTAGACATGCTGGCCCTATGACCCCGGAGACTGTCTGCAGACAAACACTGGCTCCCTTGGCTAGGAAACAGAGATGAGCATCGCCCCCTAGAGTCAGGCCTGACTGGACGTAATGTCAAGGGGAAACCTTTACCTTTACCCTTCCTTAGTGTCATAGAAGAATAGAGTTGGAAGAGGCCAGAAGGCCATTGAATCCAACCCCCTGCTGTTGCAGGACACCAAGTTACTCCACCCCATTCAGATGACTGTCTTCCACTGTCTGCTAATGGATGGAATCAGATTTAGCAGAAATGAAGTTGTATACATGTGTGCAACTGTGCACTTTTATAAATGCACCCTTCTGAAGATGTACAACTTCTTGCAAAATATACAATCTTCCCCAAATGTGCACATTCAAGATTCAGTCTACAAGGGGCAATGCAGATTTCTGGTGAGGCTTTTTAGTTCCTCCTTTTTTATGATTGAAGTTTAAAACTGTGGAAACCAAGGTCTGTAATTCTGCACAATCCAGAATCCAGGAAAAGCTGGTCCACTGCAGAATCCAGGGGTCAAATTCATAGGAAACAGAGCTCATTTGATTTCATTGTGGATTTTTGCAGCATCCCTATTGCCAGGCCACTGAAGAGTTTAAAAGGTAAGTATTTAGAGAAAAATTAAGAGACATACCAGCAATATATTATCAAGTTAATGGATCCTAGACCAGGCCTTTGTGATCTAGTCCTAAGCAAACAGCCTGAATTTCTGCCTAGGGATATATAATAATTTTGTTTATGTTTGGAACTAAAGCAAATATGCCATGTTCACAACTTGAAACATAATGTGAGCTGGAGAACATGCCTCCAAAGCACTTCTCAGATTGTCATACAAGTGTTCCAATTAGAAAATTGTACTTAAACACATTTTTAAAAGTGCACATTTTAAAATGCACATTTTCACACTTTAGTTTATGAGAAGTGAATACTTTTGGAAAATACATTTTTCCATTCATTTTACACTATTTTCCTTTCCGTGAATGGAGGTAACAAACGATCATGATAAATAAGCATCTAGTTGATGTTTGAAGCATCTGGCCAAAAAAATGATCTTTGGTTGCCCATCCCTATTTCCACTGTTAGTAAGAAAACGAAAGAGAGCCCAATGCCGAATTTCATAAGCTTTTAGCAGACCACCTGAGGAAAGTTCATAGATCAGTTTGAGAAACTCTACTGTAGTGTATTATATATTATCCGCCTACAGGGCTTAAGACAATTGGTTTACCAAAGGCCAATTAGCGACTTCATGGCCAAGCTGACATTTGTACCAGTGACTTCTCAGCTCACATTCATGAAGCATGATCCTAAGCAGGGCTCCCCCACCCCCACGCCCTCAGTATGACCTCTTGAGTGCAAAGGGATGTACACCCAAGTATGTCTGCACAGGATTACTATTATTATCCTATGCCAGCTCCCAGATGAGAAAGCATATTTGCAAGAGATTTATAATACTTTGCTCTCAGGCATCACTCATATTAAACTTAGGAGAGGTTTGTTTATTCAGTTCAGCCACCCCACTACCAAGTAGATTACAGAAAGTTCCCAATGTTCTCTCTGCACATGAATATGATCACACCATCTAGTTTCAATCATGTTTTAGCAGGAGGTGCGTCCAGACGATTTACACGACTGGGTCATCTTTGATGGTGATTCCTTCAAAAAGGAATTGGAGGCTGTACGTTCCAAGAACGCATGAGATGGTAATGAGGATGATGATGAGCAACACCCACAATGTACTTCAAAGGAGCCCTGTGCACATATGGGCATGACTAACTAGCACGATCCGACTCCCTCCTCAGGAGTTCATTAAGTAGAAACATAGAAACAGAGCGAGTCAGAAGGGGCCTCCTGGGCCATCCAGTCTGACCCCGGCTCCAGCTGGCTCTGCTCACGACATGCCCACCATGTGCATGTCAAATCCATGAAGATTTGTTGGGAACAGGGAATGGTATGTGATCTCAAGGAGGCAGTAAGAAACCAAACGTATTTACGGTTGGGAACTCCAGAGATTTTACCAAAAGCCCATACATGAACACATTGATGACTATGATGTCTTCCCCCCATGAGGGGTCATGTTTCGAAGCAAATATATTCCATCCTTTCCTTTATACCTATTGTAAAGGTCTGCAGAGGAATCTGTTATTGTCTAATATCATGATAATGGAAAGTTTTGTGTAGGTCTTTAGATAATTAAAGCTTTATGTAATCTGGGCAGAATTCAACAGGGCCCTTAGAACCCTGCCAATTGTTTTCTTCCTCACCAACTCTCTCCTGCAAATGCCGGGCCCTGCCAACTCCACTGCATGATTGGGACCCACTGCTTATGCTTAGTGCTTCCTCAATGAAGCCCTGAAACAAGTGGAATGCTCAGTTGTAGGGGGAAGCAGATTGACACAGCACCTGGGAGCATGCAATTATCGTTGTAAAAGCAGTGAAGGATGTTTTCACAATGCAGTTGCAGGGAGTAAGGGAATTCCATTGGATTCTACCAATTGTTTCTTGTTGAGACTTAGAATAACCATGCAAAGAAAATCAGCATTATTATCCCCATCCATTTCAGATGTGGAAACTGAGGCTGAAAGGGGGTTGTTTGCCAAGGCCACAGAGAAGGTTCATGACAGAAATGAATTGCTAACTAGGATTTCCTGAAGGTCTAGCAACTATGCTACAGCATTTATTTGGAATGTCTCTTTCCTTTAACTCCAACTGAAGGTCATAATACTGGGTCTCTCCATTTAAGTGTGGTAGCCTTGCATTTTCTAATAAGCACTGCACCTTAAGGAGACTCAAGGTCTCCGCTGTGGTGTGCGTCAAGCCTTTATGCTTAGAGCTCTCTCCTTCACACACGGCTTCTCAAACATTGCAGAGCCTCCCACAGTTCCTTAACCCTCCCTCAGCCACAGCCAATACATGATAAAGATAGGCGGCTCTAACAGTATTATATTATTATTATTATTATTATATAATTATTATTTTATCTATTTCAGTGACTGCTCCCCACATATGGAATAGGCTCTCCAGAGATGTTCACCTGGTGGCAACTCTGCTTTGATTTCAACTCCAGGTGAAAACATTTTTCTTTTCCACTCATTTTAATAATTTTAATAATTGATTTTAGATGTTCATTTATTTTATTGGGCTTTTAGTATATTAGTATGGTTGTCTGTCTAACCTTGACATGCTCTTGAATGATCCTTGTTAAAGTATTATCAATTTGCTATTTATATTTTAATGATGGTTTTTAATGTTTTATTGCACATTTTTAATTTATGCTAGCTGTACGCCACATAGAGTGTCTTCTTGGACTACTTGGCAGCTTATAAATACACACATACATACATGAAACCTGCTTGTTGGACAGAAAAAAGAGACTATAGTAGCCTCTGAGATAATATTAAATGCCAGCTTGAGGGAAAACTGAAATAAAAAAGGAAGCTTTCCTCTGAGTTAAATTTCCAGATATTTTGAACTTCAGCTCCCACCATTTTGAACCAGCATGGCTTATGGCACATCATGTGAACATAAGGCTCCTAGAGAAGCCAGTAATACTAGGGAAAGTCAGAGGCAGAAGAAACAGGGGAAGATGCATTATGAGGTGAATGAATTCCATAAACAGCCCTGCATTTATAAAAGCTGAGCAGGGATGAAAAGGGCAGGGCATCTTGGAGGGCTTTCGTTCATGGGGTCACCATCAGTTGGAGGTACTTGATAGCATCTAACAAGTGCAAACTCACTTTCATGGAGTCTGCTCAGATAGATGCATGCTGTCAGGAACATGGCATACAGTCAGGAATATGGGGAACTGTAGACCAAAGCACCTGAATGGTGCTAAGTTGAGGAAGACTGACCTAATATGATGTCAAGGAACTTTTCAAAACTCTCCACCATGAGAACAATGCCTTGGGGCACTTCTCTTTGCTAACCCTCAATGCTCAGATCTGCCCTCAGAGTGTGAGTTCAAGAAACAGGGCCAGAAGTTGCTAAGGAGGGTGAACAAGCTCCCTAAAAGGCAATAAGAACAAATGATGCATCAGCAAATCTGTCAGGAGTAGTAATATCCTTAGCACAGCATCTACAATTAAAGACAACTTTTCATTGCGTGCCGTTCTCCCAGAGCAGCCATGGCCAGGAATAACAACAAAGACAAACACCTCAGCAATGTCACAGCTACTTAACATCAAATAAAAATAAGTAATAATAAGGAAAAAAGGACATTCTTTTCCTATTCTCTGCAAGTGCCAATCAAAGCAGGGAAAAGGAAAGGAAAGAAATACACATGGACACATGTTGTACAAACATTAATGGTACATATTAAAAGCTTCGGAAATGGCTGTGAGTTTATAGCCATGGCTAAATTCAGTATTCATTCACTCATTCATTCATTTGATCTATATGCTCTAGCCATAGTCTCTCTAGACAGCTTACATCATGATAAAATCAATATATACAACATAATAAACAATACAATATACAACACAATAAACCCCACAATCACAGTGAGGCCAATAACAATAAAAATCCTTAAATAAACTACCAAAATTAAATAAGACAAGAATAATAAATTAGATAAATAAAATGAATATTATACAAAGGATCCATAAAATAACACATAAACCAATTAAAATTTAATTAATATCAATGTCTAGCATTTATAGTAAAATCATGAAGGCAGCAGCATTTAATAGCATAAAATCTTAAAAATAAGGATGAATGAATTCTTTTCTTGGGATACCAGTGTATACACTTAATCTATAAGGCTTATATTAAAATACCGGTATATACTGGCATATAAAAGCCTCTTGAAACTGAAAAAAGCAAAGCAAAAATTGGGGCTCATCTTATGTGGCCACATACAAAAATACCAGAAAAACAGTCCCAAATTGTCTTACACACAAGTCACCTTATATGCTGGTTTATACAGTAAATTAGTTTGGGTCAGATGTATACAGGGTAAATAACAAAGGTATGTGCATGTGAGTTGCAGAACTAATGGTGAAATTATGGGGTAAAGTTTTATATATTATACATAATTTAATGTATGCAAAGGCCAATTATTTAAAGGTTCTACATAGATTCTACAAGGGACATTCAATGTCTTCTCGGTATCGGGTTGATTTGTTATTGATGTGGGTAATTTAATTATTTCTTTAGCTAATGACACTATCTGAGGGTATGCACGGTGTGTGTTTCGAAGGCTGCTGTGCGAGACTGTGGTTTCGAAGAAATAAACCACCCACCCTATAGCCCGGACCTGGCCCCAGTGACTACTAACTATTCTCTAATTTAAAAAAAGATCTTCGTGGAAAGTGATTTTCCGACGATGAAGAGCTCAAGGCGACAATTAATGCATATTTTTTAGACAAGGAGGAAGGGTATTTTTTACAGGGAATTGAAAAGTTAATTTCTAGATGTAATAAGTGTATTGAAGTTATGGGGGATTACATTGAAAAATAAAAATTATTTCAATTTATTATTCCTTTTTCTTCATGCTGATACCGAGAATACATCCAACACCCCTCGTACATATCCTAGCACAAAATACATGCACATGCCTTCAAGCTTGAAGAGTGACTATATAAAGTTAGAAGACTAATTTGTCTTGCATATACTTTTTGTAACCAAGTATAAAAAAGAGTCAGTGTTAATACTATTCTAATGAAGGTGACAGAATGGAACCCAGCAATGGGAAAACCCTAGATACAGGACAGAGAGTGAGGGCAAGCATACTAAAAAAACAAACAAACCACCAGGCCCAGCTGTGGATAATCTTCTCCTGCTGTCAAACTAGATGCTTTCAAACACCATAAGCTGCATATTTGGCAACGTTTCAAAACAAAAAATGGGAGATGGGCCATGACCTCTGACAATCAAAGACCTACCTGCATGCTTTTAACAAAAATGAGCACCATCCTCGTCTTGCAGTTTTTAATTTGCTTACAGTCTGTCCATGTACACAAGTGGTGACTCCTCATTTCAGAAAGGTCAGTTTCAAGGTGAAATAAAGTATTTCTGGAGCAAGGAACATTATGCAACCAAACCTTTGGAACAACAGAAGTTTAAAAGTGCAATTAACACTGCTCTGAGTTTTTCTGTTTATTTTTGACCCTTTGATGGTGTGATGGATAAAACTCCCCCCCCCCCCCCCAAATACAGGGGTGAGAATTTTGGAGAATTTTTCAACGTGCAGGGCTTCTGTGCTTGAGGAAGCAGAGGAGGAGGAGGAGGAGGAAGAGGAAGAGGTAGAAGTAGTAGAAGAAGAGCTCTCAGCTACTTAGCAGGCAGCTGCACTGTAGAATTGCAAGGGAGAGAAAACCTGTCTCAGGCCTCTAAGGGGCTTTCCAGAAAGCTCCATCAGCAGCAGAAAGTGCAAGGGCAGAAAGGGGAAAAATGGGGAAATAAACATTCTGCAGTCTCCTCTCCGAAATCCTCAAAATCTCCATGAAAGAGTGTAAAAGCCACTTTGAGAGCAAAGCAAGGATGCCATAAAAGGGCAGGTGGGGGTTTTGGCACAAGCACAGGCTCAAACCCAATGCCAGGTGTAGGCCATCAGTGGGCCAGCCCTTCGTAAGGCCACATCATGAGGACCTAGGAGAAACAGAGAAGACGCAGCAGCCACAGAATTTGCAGCATGCCTGCAGGGTGCTCTGTGTGGGTTACATGTAGCTATTGCTGTCCCTGGGCACTCAATCCACAGGGTCCTTTTGCATTCAAAGAGCCTTCATACCTAAGGCTCAACAGGCCCATTATAAGTACCAATTTTATGTAATTATGGGGGTGTAATTAGTACAGTATATACTCATCATAGAGGGTAGAAGAATATGATCAGGGACACCTAGCCCAGATTTTACAGTATCCAAACTAGAACCTATTGTTTTCTAGGTACCTCTCAAGGTATAGGCAACTAAAATAGAGTAGAGGAAAGGTGACAGAAAGCAACTCTGTGATACCACTGGAATCTCATGTGTTTTGTTGCAGCTAAAGAGCGTTAAGGTGGTGAATGAGTGAAGGCTTCCAGACTACAACCTGAATAAATCAATGCAAGCAAGAAAAAACAACGCACACTTTAGGTACCCTTTCTTTAGTGGCATTTGATAAAATATCCCAACAAATGATGCGAAGTGTAGTTCAAAGGCAAATACCACAGAAGTGGTTTGCATTAGTATAGCAGTTGGAAGCAACAAACAAATCATCCTCATATGCAAATAAAAGGGGAAAAAAAACACTGAGGAAGATTTTCAGCATCACTTGGTGGTGTTTGTTTTCTAAGATGCAGCAATGTAAAATCCACACTTCTGGCTATCTAGCCAAAGACATACGTGACTGTAATTACATGCACTATCTGCTGACACTCAGAAACAATCCAGGAGATATCTAAGTATGTGAAACAGTTCTCACAATTAATATGACATGCAAAGAAAGAGATCACTTTGAAAAAACCCTTCTATGCAAGTAAAACTTCCTTTTTCTTCAGCAAAACCAGAATGCTGTGAGAGTGACACCGAGTTATGGAGATAATGTGTATTAATAAAAAAAATTCATGGAAGCTTGGAATAACAATTATCCATATTTGCCTTACAGGGCAGGGAGGGTGCTGAAGTTGACCTCCAGTAAAAGGACATTAGAAGGAAAGCTAAGGGCAAAATTACACATTATGGGAGTGGCCATCTTTGTGTTTCATGTGTTTGCTCCATTTCCATGAATGGACTGGGGCTGGTATCTAATTTTACATCAAATGCTCCCATTTCGCTCCTTTACGCAATGATCTGCAATCTGACTTTTGCTGTTTTGCAAAGGTTGAGAGAAGGATACCTGCTTTTAAAAAAAAAAAAAACCTGAAACCAAAATCATGGATGCAAAAAGATCAAAGTTAAGCACTTTTATTTTAATGACAGAGGCTTATACTTGTTCCCAAGTCCCCATCATGTTCCCGCATCAAAAAAATCAACGGAATCTAAAAGTGCTTAACTTTGGCGGCATTTCTTCTTCTTTTTCCTCCTCCTCCTCATTCCCCTGACCCCTCCTCTTCCCCTCCACTTTCCTTAAAATGTGCCAATCCAGTTATGGGGCTGACTTCAAGTGTCCAGACCAACCTTTCAGATGTTACATTCAGGATATATATTCTGATTGCCAGGCATTTTCTTACAGATATCTTACAGGCAGCTCCAATATGCAAGCAGTGGCATTGAAGACTTTCTGACGGTTGATATCTTTTATGTATGAGCAGCAGCAAACTATTTGATAGCTAGGTATAGACAGAAATATATAGTTTCTACTATCAGCTTATGTCTTTCTTAGATTTTCTTTATTTTAAGGAGGTAAGGAAGACTGTGAATTTCTTTAACAACAGAATTTTGTTGTTGTAGTACTTGGGTCTCCCCTTACGCAAGCCGGAGTGAACAATGGTATCATCGTAAAAAGCCATTAAGATGTTTAAAGGTATAGGTCTGGAGGTGAATAATTAAAAACTGGATAATAACATTAACATTTTCCACAAAAACAGGTCCTGCCAGATGAACCTTGTGGGATTCTATGATAAGGTTTCAAGGTGGCTAGATGGAGGGGATGTGGTGGATGTGGTTTACCAGGATTTCACCAAGGTCTTTGACAAAGTGCCGTAAGATATCCTGGTTGAGAAATTGAGGGGTTTTGGGATAGACCGATGCACTGTCCAATGTATTAGGGCATGGTTGACAGACTGAAAGCAGAGGGTAACTATTAGAGGGGAACCATCAGGATGGTGGCCAGTGATGAGCGGGGTCTCCCAGGGCTCTGTCCTGGGACTGATCCTGTTCAATCTTTTCATCAGTGACCTGGAAGAGGGGGTGACCAGTCTGCTGATCAAATTCACAGACAATACTAAAATGGGGGCAACGGCCACAACTGAGAAGAAGGTACTCCAGATCCATAAGGATCTGCACAGACTATGGAAGTAGGTGGGAGATAACAGGATGAAGTTTAATGTGGATATATGCAAGGTCTTGCACTTGGGGCATAGGAATGGGTATCATAAGTACAGGTTAGGGGACAAGTGGCTGGAGAGCAGCACTTGTGAAAGGGATCGTGGGGTGCTGGTTAACTGCAGGTTAAACATGAGTCAGCAGTGTGATGTGGAGGTCAAGAGGGCGAACACCACCCTTGGTTGCATAGCGTGGCTTCTAAAGAGGTATTACTGCCACTATATATGACTCTGGTGTGACTGCAACTGGAATATTGTGCTCAGTTCAGGGCTCAACATTACAGGAAGCATATAGCCAGGTTGGAATTGGTGCACATAGGGTCCCAAGGATAGTGGCTGGATTGCAGGGAAAGCCATATGAGGTGAGACTGAGGGAGCTGGGTCTTTTCAGCCTAGAGAAGAGACCCCAAGGGGATCTGTTGGTGACATATACAGGAGGGCAGGACGTGTTCCAGTGGAGCAAAGCTCCGGGAACCAAGGTTCAATTTGGAAGCCAGAAAGTACTCCCTGACAGTTAGGACCCTGAGGGTATGGAATGGGCTTCCTTGGGAGGTGGTTGAAGCCCCATTGGTGCGGGTGTTCAAGGATAGGCTGGACATACATGGCATGTCATGAGCAGAGCTGGCTGGAGCCAGAGGTCAGACTAGATGACCTGGGAGGCCCCTTCTACTCACTCTGTTTCTATGATTTGTATACATGCCTGTCAGACCTATATAACAGGTCCTGAAATATGTATCTAGATGAAAGGATGTGCTACTTTGTACATAATTGCAGTTTTGGAGCATAAATATGAGCAAATAGAGTGCCACATGGATCTGTATTATTGTAGTTTTTATAGAAGATCAATTAAAAGATACAAGTGTCAACAAGCAACATCTGAAGCAGTCCATATTGCTTCATAAGCAGATGGCTTTACAAGATGGACTGCATCTTCCCTTAGGGGAAGAATCACCCATGTTGCTAGTTATTCATCTATGGAGAGAGGCTGAATGAGAAACTCAGTGGCAAGTTGGTGTTTTGCTTTTTTAAAAAAAGGGAGGGATGTTGTGCTCACAACCATCCCATCATCTCCAGCATATTCCTTTTATACCCTGAATTTCTACACCCCCTTCCAGACCAGCATTCTTCTTGTGATGAGACTTTGAAGTGGAATAGAAAAGGAGAAGCTACAAGGAATAGGGTGAGACACAGAAAGAACTCTGACAGGAGCAGAATTACAAGCAGGAGATGAAAGAAAAATGACAGAAGCAGTAACGGCAAAGGAACTTCCATGTCAGTTTCAAGAAAGGGTTGCATCCCTTTCATTCAGAACCATTACACTGGAACTTCCCTGATATGCCCCTGATGTATGAAACACCCACTCCATTAATAATAATAAAGTGGGCAGCGGCCAGTATAGACCAGTGGGCAGTCAAATGCCTCTAGGAAGTCCACCGGCAAAGCAATGCTATTTCCCTGCTGTTCCCAGCACTGATATTCAAAGCAAGGGTAGGTAGCAGGTATATTTTTGGACATTTAGGACATCCTTCTTCCAGATGCTGCCACCAGCATGCCCAAAATCAGGAACACTGGAGTTTACATCCCAAACATCTGGAGGTCTACTTTCTGCCTATAATGAATTCAAAGATCTACTGCTTTTACGATGCATGATCCAGTGAGGTACCATGGCTGACAGGATGCAATTCCATGGCCGGAGTTATACAGTGGGTGGGACCTGAAGCACTCACACTTCCTACAGGTGCAAGGAAGTTTTTATAGAAAAAATCTCTAAAGGACGTTACCTTCATGTCCTTTAACTTTTGTAGTTTAGCAGGCAAGGCTTTTCTTGGGATGCTGAACTGTACTTAACAATAAACAGTTTTTGTGTTTCTCAGCTTGGCTTCACTGGCTTTAATTGCTGGAGAAAGCTCTTCACTAGTTTGCATACTCTGCCACTGTGAACAAATGCCATATGTTCACAGCCTTATAGCATGTCCAGGGAAGCAAAAAACTGTAAGACTGCATACAAGGTCAAATAGACAAAAGCTGTTCTTCCAGTGAAAACCACAACATTCAATTCCCAGTTCTCATGGAATTGGTAAGATAAATTACTCTAGTGCACGGGGGGGGGGGGGGCTTTCTAAGAGATGCACTTTTTATATTCTCCAGACCATTAAAGCACACAACAGATACACTCACCCAACTCAAGTTTGCCTAATGAAAAAGTCACTTCCACCCTCAGTCAAATACACCATCAAGCGAGGCATGGCATCTCTGAAGATGGTAGAAAAAAAGAAAACTGTCAAGGGACTTGACAATTATAGGATAAATGAAATCTCTGCTCCTATTAGGTATAAATGTAGTCCAAACAGCCAAAGAGAGAGATGACAACGCAGCCTTTTGGGGTGGGTGAGCTCCCAGAAACAAATTAACTGAGCATCCCTATGCCTGGAGAGGTATTTTAGGTCTTCCCAATTGCTGCAGGTGTTGTGTTTTTACTGTTAATGCAGCAAATTACCAGTAAATTTCTAGTCTGAAATTTCATGAACCTTTACACAGCAGAAAGCACCATTCAACTTAATGAGACTCACTTCTGAGTAAACACAAGTGGGATCAAGTCTGTGAACACTTCCAAGCGACTAAGGGATCTACTGCCCATTTGCTGTATCTAATCCTAACTTGGAGAATCTTTTTTGACAATTCTGACCTAGGTAACAGATACAGAAACCGTCTTTGACTCAACCTTTTATGGTGAGAATCAGGTTACATG
Organism: Varanus komodoensis; assembly: GCF_004798865.1. Classification (NCBI taxonomy): domain Eukaryota; kingdom Metazoa; phylum Chordata; class Lepidosauria; order Squamata; family Varanidae; genus Varanus; species Varanus komodoensis. Next base: position 27,678,226 of record NW_025335349.1, read on the forward strand.
TTATGCTTACCATTGTGAAAAACAGGCTGATTCTACAAGTTCAAAACTTTTAGGAAAGCTGAAGGAGCCTGAGATTATAAGCAAGAAGCTTCCAGCTAAGCAATATCCCTCTCCAGTTTATCTCCTGTTATCTCTCTGCCTGGCAGCTAATCTTCTCTCCTCTCTTCCTCCCAACAGACAGGGGAGCTTAGCCAAAGAGGGAGAGATAAATGGTGGAAGTAAAAAAACCCAAGGTTCCTCTTCTCCCGTGAATGCCTCTTCAAGCGTCTCCACTTTCTTTGCCTGTTCAGAGAGGCTTTAAAGGTGTGATCCTAACCTGGCTGGGACATGTGGGGAGTTCTAGGCCTTTTAAAGTAGAGGTGCTTTAGGTTGAAATTTTTTTTTTTTTTTAGGTTGAAATTTTTTATTTAAATAAAAACATAGAGGTGCTTTAGGGCAGAGATGGGCTGCTGTTGATGTGGTGTTCTGATCAGAGTTTTGAGCTTGTTGTTTCTTTGGGTTCCTCACAAAAGGAAAAAATGTGGGATATAAATGGTGGAGGAGAAAGAGGAAGTGGGCAAAGACAATGGAGGAGGAGGAGGAGGAGGAGGAAGAGATGAAGATATAATGAAATAATGAACTCCAGCTGACACGGGCACTGCTACACTGGTATAGAAAGCACCTCTCCAAAGCTATGTGTCTATGACACCTTCTTTCTAAGCCCAAAGAACTGCACTACTGCAAAATGGGCTGGGTGAATGATTTCAAGATGAACTGGATTTCAAAGTGGGAACACTGGCTCACAGATAGGGAGCACTGCCACGGCAAAAATGAGTATTAGTAAGAGCAAAACTACGAAGGCAAGTGGCAGAAGCCCAACCAGTGCTTTTAAAAGAATAAACAACTTGGAGAGGAGAAGAGGTATGCTCACACCCACTGTTTCTCTCTTCCCCATCACCCACCTGGGAGTGGTTTTCCTTTGCAACATTCAAAATACGTGGCAAGCTTCTGATACATGTTTCCATGTAACCTGTTGTTAAGAGATCTGAACAGCACATTAAAACCTTAAGACTGAGATCTTGCCAGGGTACCATTGTGCATCCCCCAACACTCATGGACGCACACACGCATACATGCAGAGAGAGAGAGAGAGAGAGAGAGAGAGAGAGAGAGAGAGAGAGATTGATTGAGGGACAGCACTACTCAGGTTTGGTTTTTTCTGAATAAACAAGCAGCAGGGTCATGAAGTGTCTGTCCAGTATTTGCCTTATTTACAAAAATATGTGGGCAGACCAACCTCCCTTCATCTAGTTCATGCCTGATATTTTGAACCAAAATTTCCAGCATTCCGAGGGCCCCTGGGAATTGGAGGGCTCCAGACTGGTCCAAGAGGACATCTACAGGGCAGCAGATAAGGGATCCCACATCGGATTGCAAGAGAAAGGCCCTGCAGTCCACACAGTTGGTCAGTCAATTCAATGCTCTCTGCCTCTGTCGACCTGCTGCTTCTTGCTTACTTACAGCCTCCTTCCTCATCTTAAGGGATGCCACTTTTTTAAAGCTCTGATGGACACTGATATGCCAGCTTAGCTAACAACTTGTCCCATCTAATGAGAATAATGGGGAAAGGTGATGAGTTACTGCTAAAATTATGGCAGCAAATTGCCGCTTTCCCCCACCGCACATGGTAAGTTGTGCTAGCACTGTTTTATGCTTGCACAACATCCACTGTACAGGTGGGAGCACAAAGCTTGATCATTTCCAGCAAGGCACATAAAATCACCTTGTTTACTTACAGTGCCAAAGATCTGAGGCACATATAAATGTTGGTGCAGATTGAGCCCAAGTATTTCACCGTTCACTTCAAGTTTGTACAACAGATGCTTTAACTTGAAATGGGGAATTGGGGAATTTTCAAATAAGACCTGTCAAAAATGGGAACAATATGGTCTATCAGAAATGTGAGAATTTATCAGTCAAAATAATCTTATATCAAGCTGGTGACTCAGAGGATGCAAAACATGTTTCCTGTTTTCTTTCATTCCCTTTTCCCTTCCTGATAAGCAGTTGTCTTTTTTACCATAGGTGGGAAGAAATCATAATGTTTTCTGGACACTAAGTTTGAGACTCTCTTAAAGGATCCTGGCTGTATAAAAGGCTTACAAAAGTTAACTATAATTTTCTACTAAAGTTTGCTACCTTACAGGAAGAAGCATTTAAAAGATCACGATTTTGGAACAAGATTTTGGGAAATAAGACTAGGCAAGTTGTACGTTCAAACTTTAAAGTTTGCATGGCACAGCAGTCAATTGAGCCCATGTGGCAAATAAAAAGAACAACCCAGAAACGCAGATTTAAGGGATTATTAATTTGGCCACATCTCTACTGATTTATCAGAGTAGGATTGGTGGAGGCATGGCATGTGGATCTAGAAATCAGACAGCTTGCACATGGTCCACCTGCCAGGAACACGGGTGAATCAGGGCCCACCATGATGCAGACTTCTGTCCACATGACAAGACTTCTCTTTGCTCCTTTCCTCTCTGTAAATGCCCATGCACCTTCCAAATCTCTTCCAGAGGGTCTCTTAACACGAGGGAGGGGAAAACTTCTGCCATTAGTTTCTGTTCTGTTTATAGGCACTTAGGGTTGGATACAATGTTTTGTGGCTATAACAGTGATATTAGAAGATTAGAGGCTGAAATAGTTGCTAAACAAAATACAGCTTTAAGTACTGAAATAAATGCCTGAGCATGATTTCCTTAGAGGATTGAAAGTTAGGAAACAATTAAGTTAGCAAGCCTGGTATAATTTAGAGAAGGCAGCATTATTTCAGTCTAGCTGAAGTAAGTTTATACCGCAAAAATATTTCAGTTTGTTTTCTTCACAACAATTGGGAGAAAGTAAGTATTTCAAAATTCTTCTTCTTCTAGCAAGAGAAAACAGCACACTCCAATCTCCCCTCATTGAAACCAAAGTGACTTCAAAGGACTTGTTTGGCTTGATTGTTCCCAGTGTTTATCGTTAAACAACCAACCAACCAAAAGGGGAGCACTGGCTTAAGTGTGACAACTGAAAGGCCAAAGGAGGAACAAAACAGAAGAGCCTAATTTACCTTTGTTTTTTTTAGCTGCTCTCACTTTCTTCTTTGCTTACAATTAACACTGTTAAAGTCAGGGTTGGTACTTTGTCTCATGAGCAAATGAATTGGATTTACCACTTAACCAAGCATGAAATGATCTTTTCAATACTAATTCAATAAGCGCTGAATAAGCTGGAAGCAATTACGCCACATAGAGGAAGGACAGGTTTTCAAACGACATCACATTTTCAGGCACTAAATATGGGATAATTGCCCAAGCATAACACACAATGACAAGTAAGTTGATGGCTCAGTCATCTTTCGTCAGCCACAAGAGGATTTGGGTTATAAAACCTATTGATTGGGGTAACAATAACAATCGAAAAAGTTAATGAAATGGATATTCATTCAGAATGCTTGGCTACGAAATGTAATCGCTTTGCTGAATGCCCTTCGTATGCTTGTTAGAGTGAAATCTGATGGACGGGACATAAACCCCCGCTTACGTCCCATGTACAGAGTCGTGATTGTTCAAGAAGAAGCCATATCTAACATTCATTTCGAAGAGGGATGCTATGGCTAACTCATTTTCTCCCCTACATTTGTTCAAGCATCTCCAGAAGAGAAGCATGGCTGAAATCTCAGCTCTGCTCTGCTCTTAACAGTTCCCCCCCTCTGCCCAACCCCACTGAGCTTTGATTGACATATTCTTTCCATGTGTAGGCGTTTGTGTAACTTGCATTGCTACAAGTGAGCAGACATTTGAACTGTGTCTGATTCTGCTTAGGAGGAAACTTAAACCTCTACAAATATATTATGAATCTCAAGTCTTTTGCTAGTGCATTGCTATTCTTGGTGATCTTCTCTGTAGTATTATAGCAGTTGTGCCCTGCCCTTTCTCTAAGGCAACTCATAACCAACTTACATGAGGTTATATCATGTTATCCTCACTGGAAGTCTGTGAAAAATTGTTAGGCTCTGAGATACCAATTCTCTCAAACCATACAGTATATCTCAAGGCACATAATGGGGTGGCATTATGACTGTGATCCTATGCATACTCTGAAGGCACGTGCTTTTCATTTTTTCTCTGCCATGACCACAGGGAGATCACACACTAGCACTTCTGGTTTTGGCTAAAAGTAGCTTAGTGTTACGATCAGCCATGATTTGATGCTTGTTTTGGTAAAACTTGGTTAAGTATAAGCACAATTTAGTTCAGCAGTAAATCTGAACTATGGTAAAAGAAAAGCAAGAAAAGAGTTTTTGATCTCTTCTTCAAAGACTCACCTTCATAATGATAAACAATGATTTAGCATTAACTGCGTGCAAACAGATATTTTCATTAAGTTCTGTATGAAACAGAAATCAAACCCTTTCAGAAGTGTAGCTTGAAGAAAATCATTTGTATCTCAAGAAGCAAAGTAGTTCATAGAATCATAGAACAATAATATTATTATTATTTTATTAGAATAATAAGAGTTGGAAGGGGCCAAGAAGGCCAATTTATACTGTCCCACTCAGTTGGCTGTCCAATTTCTTTTTGAATGTCCCCAGGGTGAAAGAGCCCACCACCTCTCTAGGCAGCTGGTTCCACTGTCGTATTGCTCTGACAGTGAGGAAAGTTTTCCTGATATCTAGCCTGAACCTGGGTTGTCGCAACTTGAGCTGATTACTCCATGACCTACACTCAGGAATGATTGAGAAGAGATCTTGACCTTCCTCTTTGTGACAGCCTTTGAGGTACTTATAGAGGGATATCATGTCCCCCCTCAGTCTTCTCTTCTCAAGGTTGAACATGTCTCAGTCTCTCCTCATAGGACGATGTTTCCAAACCCGGGATCATTTTTGTTGCCCTCCTCTGCACCCTTTATTTTTCTGCATCTTTCTTAAATCTTTGTGCTCAGAACTGGACACCATATTCCAGATGAGGTCTGACTAGTGAGGAGTACTAACTTCTTGTGATTTTGAGGTAATATTTCTATTAATGCATGCCAAAATAGCATTTGCCCTTTTCATGGCTGCATTACATTATTGGCTTATATTTAGCTTGTTGTCCACAATAACTCCATAGTCTTTTTCTTTTTTCAGTTCTGTTGAGCCACCTATTCCTCCTCTGGTATCGATGCATTTGGTTTCTTTTTTGTTGGTGGACTTGTCACTTGTCCCTGTGAAATCTCATTCCGTTCTTTTGATCTAATGGAAGATCGAATTAGATACTGTGTAGTGTACACACAATCAAACCCTCTTGCAGGATTAAAAAGTAGCAGCTACAAAAAGCAAAGGATTTTTGCTGATGATTCGAAGAAGACTGGTAATCTGATCCACAACTGAGTGGAGCAGAATGCAATAGTTAGGATTTCCATAAAAGTGGATTATTTCATTTTTCTGCAACCTCAAGCAAGTTTCTAGGTGTCAATATCAACTGGAAGCAATCTGTCTTCTTTCAAGCATGAAATATGAATGGTGCTGGTAATGGGTGGTTCCATATAAATGTGGCAGGTCTAGGATTCTACTGCAAGTATCAAGAATAAGGCTGGTCAGTTTCAAAACTATCTCTCTTTGCTCCTTTGGAGGTTATGAGAAAAACTTAGCTTTTCCTGAGGTTTCTTCCCCCAGCAGTTATGAGGCATGTTAACCTTATCATGTTGTCCAAATATGACAAGGTGATTAGTTTTAACTGCAGATGTGTGAGAAATTTTCTATCCAAACACATACTGATCAAAGTTTGTATTTTTCTGATTTTGTGATGCAATTGGCACAACACCACCACCAAAATTTGAAAGTGCCTACATTTGAAAAATATGTACAAACACCTTTAATGCAAAGGCAAAAATGCATACATTTATAAAATACATGCTATACTGTATTCATTTAAAAATTAAGAAAATATTCACATTTTTGTGCAATCCCCCATACTTGCAATCTGAGACATATATGAATCAGAACACACTTCAAGGTGGACTTCGGAGAACCTCGACAGGCTCACGTTTGGTTTATTCACACATTCCTAATCTTAAATATGGCACATGGAAACAAGCTGTCTCATTTCAGCAAGCCATAATTTAGATTAAGTAAAGTTGACAGTTCAGATGTAACAGTAAAATGTGGTTAATTAAAAAGAGAAATAGAAATACCAGTTTCCTCTTTGTGGTTGCATTGGAGGGGAAGGGAAAGGCAGGACTTGAAAAACCAAGGCCGCCCTTTGTGAGAGCTGTGCATTTAATATTTGCTTTGGGCCTGGCACGTGCTCCAGCTCAGCAGTCCTGCCATTCTTGATCAGCACACAGCCTCTCTTCTTCCACCCAGCAGGTGTAGGAAGAATCACAGGGATTCCAGTCAATCAGATCCTCATTCATGGAATCTGAAAACTACAGGATGCCACTCTCCTGGGATTGTTCCACTGCAGCGTATAGGTGAGGGATTACCGGTCATTTACAAACTCTCTGTGCAAGGAGATCAGGGAGAAGACAGTGCTGGAACCTTTCTTCTTCTCGTGCTGGTTCGCTATATGGAAGGGGCTTTTTAGGGATGGCTGGTGGTGGTGGTGGTGGGGATTATTAAGAAAATGTGATACCTTGCCCTCTTGCAACCATTTTAATGTTTTATTTATTTATTACCTCTTTAGGATGCCTTCCCACAACAATGGAGCTATGCAGGAAGCTTAACCATAACAGAGATTATGAAGCTATTACTAAAATGCATACTCAATGCAATATATTAAAAGAAAAATCCAATCCCCACACTGCTGGCAATCCCACAAGAGCCACTGCAGTACAATGGAGAAAGGTCCACAATTTGAACTGGCAGACCTGGTTGCAAAGCCATGGAAGATACTGGGTGAACCTGGACCAGTCACTTTCTCCAGCCTAACCTAACTCAGAGGGCTAAAATTTGTGTGAGAGCTAACATGGTGTTGTTGTATGATAATGACAAAATAAGAGCACCAATCACTAAGGTATTCAATTAATCAAGCATTTAACTAGTTAGTCTTAAGATGAGTGATGGAAGTGAGCTAGGGTCTTTGGAGCAACTATTGATTTCCAGACAGTGTTGTCTGTGATACTGAGTAAAGTTTCGATCTTGGCTCTGGATGCCTTTACTTTTGTCATCCTGAAAGTCGGAAACCATTATGCCAACAGATTTTCGAGTGTGAATTATAGTCTGTTTCTTTCCCCCTCCTCTCTTTTTCCCTTCCCCTAGTATGTAAACTGATATTAAAGACTAGCCTATTTGTCATTCTGACAGCTCCTGGCTTCTAGAAGAGATTTAGTTATGAAATTCCTGGTCTCCTCTGAGGCTGTTAAACTTCAGAGGTCTTTATCCTTGATTTGTATTTCAGGTATTTTTCAATATTTCCTACCACATGGAACTGGCCCCTACTCACGCAGGTTGCTCTATTCCTAGTCTGTATTTACAGCTTAGATCTGCCCAAAGAACATGATGCATCACGCTCTTACACAAGAAGCAAGAGCTAGAACTGAGCAAGGATCAATGCACAAGAGAAACTGCTCTGATCTCCGTGACAAAGCAACCACTATTGCTAATATTATCACTAAATGATAGATACAGAAAATTAGAGAGGGTCCAGAGGTGGGCAACAAAAATGATCCAGAATTTGGAAGCACTGCCCTATGAGGAGAGTCTGAGAGAACTGGGCATGTTCAGCCCTGAGAAGAGTAGACTGGGGGGCGGGGTCATAGTATTCCTCTATAAGTACCTCAAAGGCTGCCACAAAAAGGAAGGTCAAGATCTCTTCTTGCTGATACCAGAGTGAAGGACACAGAATAATCAATTCAAGCTGCAACAAGCCAGGTTCAGGCTAGATATCAGGAAGTTTCCTCACTGTCAGAGCAATAGAACATTGGAACCAGCTGCCTAGAGAGGACATGAGCTCTCCCACACTAGAGGCATTCAAAAAGAAACTGGACAGCCATCTGCATGGGATGGTGTAAATTGGTGTCCTGCAACAGCAGGGGGTGGACCTGATGGCCTTCATGACCCCTTCCAATTCTACTATTCTATGATTCTAAATTATATATATATTAATATTCTGCCTATTTTTCCTCTTATAATGAAAACAAGGAGGCTTACATAGCTTCATTTTATCCTTACAACAAGAATCCTGCCTGGTAGGTTGAGCTGAGAGTCTGTGACTGGCGCAAAGTCACCCAGTGAGAATCGGAGACAAGTGGGGACCAGAACACGAATCCCCCAGGTCCCCAGTCAAACACTCTAAACATTACGCCATACTGACTCTCACTACACATGTTACAGTCCATAAAGGAGAAGGCATTCTGAACGCCAACAAGACTTTTATTGCCCCATCAACATACACCATTCACAAAAGTTTACAGGGAATCCAGACATCCTCACCTTCCATGTTTGGTCCTCTCATGTTTTCCCACAACTCTCTCCATCTGTCCGTCCATCCATCCGTCCATCCCTCCCTTCCTCCTTCCCTTTCCTTTCTTCTTACCATAAAAAAATCAATTAAGGAGAAGAAGAGAGGGGATTTCTGAACAATGCCTTCTGATTGGATATGTTGGGAGCCCTTAATTTAGGAGTACTTTAAATTAGGTTTTGCTTTAAAATCTACTTGTTCGGAATGAAAGAAGCAGTCATTCTTAGAACACTTTTCAGAGCCAGGCTGGCACCATCTCTTTAGATGAGGACAGTGAGCCCTGGGAAACCAGGTCCATGGGCATGGAGATTTCAGAGGGAAACCTTATTTCAAGGCTGCTGCCTCCAGGCAGAACCAGCAGGGTTTGGAAGTGCCAGGCAGGGGCCTGGGTGAGGAGCAAGAGGACCCCATGACATGGCATCAGGAACAAAGAGCTAGCCAACCAGATGGGCTGTCTGGATCTAGGAGGCTAGCCCTTCCCCAGAGGAGCACACCCAGTGGGTGAAATCCAGGGTTGCTGGGAAGGAGGGTTCTCAGAATTTTTTCTAGTTTGGGTTCAACAAACTACTCTGTGCATGCTCTGAGACTCTTCCTCTGTTGACTGTTACGTTCCTGGCTGCACATTGGAAGTAAAGTGATTTTTCCAAAGAATGGTCTATCTTTTGAGAAAAGAAAGGAGGGAACTCAGCTCCTGGCACTAACAAACAGAAACAGCCACAATAAGCAGAGATTCTAACCTTGCTGCCCAGACTCAGGCCAAGTACGTTCTTTGAGGTCTTTCTCAACTCAGAGGTGTCAACACATTAGCAGTCTCAATTATTTTGCAAGTCAGAACAATTCTTGGCTTGCCCCCTTTGCTGCTTTCTTTTTGTGATATCACCTGCTTCCTAAGGACCACCAAGTCAGCCCAGCCTTCAGTCATCAAGTCCTCACCACCCTTTCTCGGACACAATTCCCCTGCGTGCTGACACATCCCATTTCTGGCAGTTACAATAAGGGACAGCAAGCTGGGAACTGAGTATCTGAATAAGCCAGAGAATGGTGAAGCCATTTGATACAGCTGTAGCCATGAAAAACACTGAACATTCTGGAGAGGAATTCCTCTTTTGTTCTGCAGCTGAAGATAGCAAGCAGAGTTCCCTGCATGTGGTTTCCCATTCCAAGGAAAGGGCAAGTGGTGGGAAGGAGGATCCCTCTGTTATCCCTGGTCAAAAGTCAAAGATATCACAGGTATTCCCTTGGGGGAGGCGCTGTACCAAATCGGCCGGCATTTGAGGGAGCACCTCCCATGCTGCTCTCACCCAACCAGGACACGAGTGGCACTGGGAAGGAGATCCGCCCTTCTCTTCAGGGAGCAAGGGGAGTGGTGGAGACTAGATGATGTCATGTGGAGGGGAGGGGCTTCTGGCTGCCCCCTGCCTCCTGAGTATCTTTTGACATGCAGGCTTACTCCATGTAGCTTCCAGATTAAATGCAGTTCATAGAATCATAGAATAGTAGAATTGGAAGGGGCCATGAAGGTCATCAAGTCCAACCTCCTGCTGTTGCAGGACACCATGTTACACCATCCCACTCAGATGGCTGTCCAGTTGCCCACCCTTGCTTTATACCATTGCTCTAACAATCGCCAGTAACAAAGGAAACAAAGTAGACCGTGATAAACACTCTACGCAGAATAAATGATAGACCCTCATGTGCTCGGCAGGGTGTTTTGACACAACGCCAACAGATTTCAGGCTGGTTAGATGCCATCTAAATTTATGTTTCAATCCTACTGAAAGCAATAACTGTCTATCTTCTGTGTGCTCATCATATGGATTTCAATGGAACTTAAACACGCTTAACTTTTTATGGATAATGTTGAAGGTGAGAGAATACTTTCTTATAGAAGATATTTTTCCCTGTGACTACAGTTTTTCACATCCTCAGAAACATCATGAAGGGGACAGTTTCACACACACACACACACACGAGCCTCTTAAGTGTAGATTTAAAACAACACAAATGTGCAAACAAGCATAGCTTCCCCCAGATATTGGGGTAAGAGGAGAATACTGACATGGAACAGTGACAATTATTAACATTGCACTTTTGTAGATGGAATCTCTGGTCAAAAAGGAGGGTGTTATGGCAATATATTGAACCATAATTACAAGCAGATGCCTGGCAATTGCTACCAGTGACATCTTAGCTAAGGGACAGCTTAAACCAATAATTTAAATGGAAATTTATTCCCCAACAAACATTCTTTTAGCAAAAGTTTGACTGCCTAAGCCCCCACCCCACCCATGAATAATAGCTAAGTTACAGCATGAATTTATCATCTGCATCTTTATTTGTTAAACCTTTAGACATTTGTAACAAACCTATTAACTTTTCAAACACTATACATCAAATTTTCAGATTATTAAGCCCTCTGAAAATCAATCACAGATCAGCTTTCAGATGACACTGATGTCTTATTGCTATTCCTTCCTCCTGGACCATTTCTAGCAGTTCATTTTATATTCCTGCAGAGTTGAAATATGGCTCATGCCAGTATCTGTCCTTTTAGTAATCACCAAAGCAAAGCTTGGCAGTTGTCATAAATTATACTCCCAAAGAAAAAAAATACCAATAATACTCTGAATTGATTGAGCAACATGGAATCAAAACTAGCTGTCACAAAATCCATTTGACCGATCTCTCCCTCTATCCCTATCTTTACTTTTAAGTCAGAAAACTTCTAGTATTGCAATTATTTTGTGCCAACATATGCTGGATGAAGCAATTATTTATAAAAGCATTATTTTAAATGACTGTGCAATTGCATTTTTGAATGTGCTCTTTTAAAAGAAAGCTATAAAGGATACAATTGAATAATTTTCATTTACCCACACAGCATTATGGAGCTTAAATAATAGCCTGTGGCCAGCGAAAACTGATTTATTCAGCACCGAAACATCAACATCAGGTGGAATGGCCCTTTGTGATGGCACAAAAATAAGATGCTATTTCAAACAAAGTGTGGGTGCCTTCCAACTAATGTTAAGCCAAGGGCTGGATTATTCATTATGCTAAGAAAAGCTCACAGCAATGGATGGGAGCGTATGCCCATTTTGCTCCTTGAGTCTCATTAAAATATTCTTCACTTAAGATTGTTCTCTTAAGATTGTTCCCACACAAATGCAGAGCAGTGGCCATATTCCCAGCTGGGGGAAAAATATCAGGATATCAGGAGCCAGTAATGGAAGCAGTTTGTATCTAGATGCATGTGCACCCTCATACGAGAAAGAGACAGCAAGGGGACGGAGGTCAGCTTTGCATGTGTCCACTCTGTTCAGTTCATCCCATCATGGTCTCGGGGATTGTTTCAGGAATTCATACAGGTAGCCAGTGAGGGCCAACAGACATCAGGAAGATGGGTATGAATGGTCTGTATGTCCTAATATAGGTTTACAACAGATGAGTTCCAATTGGGAGCTGCAAGGATTCCATGACAAACAAGTTGATGTGGAAAGAATTCCCTAAAAGAATTTTTTAACACCTCAGCTCTAAAGAGACATGGTTGAACAATCCAGAAATGCAAAGGGATGGAATCAGGATTGACGGGTGAACCCCTATTAACTCAAGTCAGAACTGGTTCAGTAGTTATGAACTTTCTTGGAGGGAGTGCAGAAAAAGTGTGTGTGAAAGAGTTCTGCTTTGGCCCATGACGCTACAAGCTGACAGTCTGCCACCCCCCACCCCACCATCGCCATCGCTGGAACCTACTTGGATACCAAACAATCACCATCTTTCCTTCAAGAAAATGCACCCAGGAACAAAAAGCTTTTACGCCTAGATGGGGACAAACAATCACATAAAATGTTTGCAGAAATGACCAAGAGGACTGACCAAACTGGAGAATTTACTCATATGACACCAAAGCCGTGCACATACTCTATCAGGGAGTCTGGTCGCACAGTGCATAAGAATGAGTAAAAGTTTCATTGAGGAAAAGTAGACATAAAAGAACTACTTCTAAGCTATTTTTGTAGCTTGCACTGACTCATAGCAATGTGTTAGCGTCTGACTGAGATTAAGAGTTTAACGTCAAAGAAATGCTGTGCATGTGCCTAAAAGGGATCTGGTTTGGGAAGCTTAACTGTCTGATTGCTCAAAAGCTTGTTTTTCATTCTGAAAAGGAGAACTTCTAGGGGGAAATGATAGCTGATTCATAACACATCTGGGCCCAACAAGCTGGACAAACTCACATTCTGAATCAAGTAATTATAAACTTTGGCAAGAATGCTAATTCCAATGATCAGCAAAGCACAGGAGACTGAAAGGACTATTATTAACATACATTAGCACTCCACATAGGCAGTACATTTCCCAATGCCAACAACTAAAAAAGAAATTTTGTTCAGAATGTGAAAGGGTAACCGTGCACAACACTGAAGGTAAAATGGACACAATATCATTGAATACCATAACTTTTGCTCCACAGATCTGCTTGAACTAGCAGATATTCAGTGATAACACAAACCCCTTTCAAATAACTGTTAAGCCAGTTTGTCTCATGCAAACCCAGCATGTAAACCTTTTGCATTCAGCACTGATGAGATCCTTTTATTGATTCCATTGAGTTCCATTTCATTCAAAGCTGAAAATGCAAGCAGTAAATGTGCGAATGGGCTTCCCTATTATTACACTGTATTTTCTTTCATTGGAGGCAGTTGTGCTGATGCAGAGATGCAACTACAGAAAAAGATTTAGGATCAATTGAATAGCTTTCAGGGCCATTTTAAAATGTGGATGACCCAAGAATATCTGAAGTGACTTCGGGAGTCAGCTATAAGCAGAGGAGGCGGCTACACTGATCCAGGCCAATAGTTCATGCATCTCAGCACACTCTGTACCAAAGTGGGTCGAGTTCAGCATTGCAGAGCCTGGTGCGGAAGACATACTTTTTAGAATCAGAAACATTTCAAGTGTAGGAATTTATTCTGAGTAGCAGAACCGAATGGGGCTCATAGTATTCTGGCTCAAAATTTCACTCCCAGTGACATCACCCAGCTCCCAGCAGCTTTCTTTGTTTTACTAGAATGTAGGAGAGCAGTCATTTTGTGGTTCCTTTGGTTAAACAAGTCGGAAATACTTACTAGCCTATTGTACGTCATCCTGCTATCTGCCCAGTCCACCCTCTGCCTACCCCTGCTTGACACTAGTTTAATTCTTGGCATCCCCAGATAAGGCTGGAAAAGTCTCCTGTGTGAAATCCTGGAGAGCCACTGCCAGTTAGTGAACAGACAGTACTTAGCTGGAAGGACAGTGGTTTGACAGGGTATCTGGTACGTGTGGGTAACCTGCAGCTCTCAGCCTAATGTAATGTGGCCCTCTGCCCAATTTCAAAAGAGAATGGGCAGGCTTTCAGTTCAGGCTTCTCACAAGAGTGATCTGTCCCTTCCCTGGCAGCCTGCTGGGTCAGAAGGGGAAGAGAAAGAAAAGCAGGTGCCCGAGGGAGAAGAGCATGTGACAGAAAGTGAGCCCACTACAGATTATCCATCACAGAATGTAGCTCTCGGGTGAAGAAAGGATGCCTAAGAAAGCAGAAGAACAGAAAAGGTCTCACCTGCATCTTTCTTCAGTGCCCAAACACATTACAAGATTAATAAAGCACCCCTGAGCCTGGGCATGAGCTTCCTATCAAGCAGCTGTTTACAGAGCCCTGAGGTAAACTTTGGGTCCTCTCCATGGGACGAACTTGAGTTTCCCTGAGAGCATTTTTACTCCTTAGGAATCAGCTAAAGGAATAAGTCTGCAATATTTTGAGCCTTTAAAAATAAACATCTCAGGCATTTTGGGGATACAGGACCATGGAGTTATTGTATGATTGACACATATCTGCACTTGTCCCTTAATTCTTTGCTTGCTCCAGTGATATCTATGTGTTGTGAGCACCAAGGGAAACCACAGAAAGTGATATTTTATTTCTCCTTGTTTGTGAAGAGCAGGGAAATGTGTTGTGTAAATTAACAAGAGTCTGGATTTTCTATCAGAAGCGAGAGTTTATCTGTATGTAGGCTTGTTGTTCTTACTTTTTTAATCACATAAGCAAAAAAACAAAAACAAAAAAACAAATATAGAGGATTTTCTTCTATATCTGCATTCCTTCTGGGGAAATTCATCTGCATGTAAACTCATTAAGCATCTCAAGCTGATATTTCAGATCTTGGAATCCAATTAGGTGTGCCAGCAACACACTCTCTTGTGGGGCTGCAGAACTTCTTCATAGTCAAAGGAAGATGCAAAGTAAGCAATGAAAGAATGATCCCATGACATCACCATGAAATACTTGCATGTTCATGGCACAAGAACAACTGGCCACCTTCAATGTCTGCCCACTCTTGTTGTTCATGCTACTATGTTTTAAGACGTGGAAGTGGTGGGGAACTTGTTGGTTTCCAGCTTCAGCCAAATAAGCAATGTCAGGAAAGATGACTGCCACAGTCCAAGAATACTGGAAAGGCCACAGACCCCTTATTCGTGTATTAAGGCTTTCATTTCCAAATATTACGGCAATATCTTGCCAAACCTATGGGTTACTGCCTGAATCCCATGTTGTCTGGTTTTACCAAGGAATGCTGTGGGAATGCAGGAAAGGAATACCCCTTATTCTAGAAATCTCAGCTCTGGTGTTTTGTCTCGATTGAGGCCTCAACAACATGTGGCTAGACATGCTGAAAATGATCTAACAGCCATGAGCAATGGCCAGCTGAGGACACCATTAATTTGTTGGCTTTGCTTTCTGTCTCAGGCAGTAAAAATGGAGGAGGAGTCACAGCCAACCAATAGTACACATTGGACCAGGCCTGCATTAATCTCTGGCTCATCAAGCTGAATGTGGCACACTGCTATGTATCATGGCTTACTAGGAACTGGACAACAGTCTCTCCCATGGGGATGCTCCAGGCATCCTTCAACAGGAGGTAGTTCTAGCTTTGCATCTTTCAGTCAGTCTGGGAGAACTGAGATTATGTCCCAAGGCCAATATGGTCACAGACAGAGTCCTTCATATTCACAAGTGATTGACACTCACTAAGATCCCAGTTTAAGGACATCCGGTATAATAAATTTCCCAGTGGAAAATGGCTCGTAGAAAATTGAACTGTACACAAAATGGAAACTTCACTCTTGTTCCAGTGATGAGGATTTGAAAGGTAGCTCTTCCTGTGACCCACAATCCCATATCAGGATCATCTATTGCTCTCTTAGACTGAACATTTTTCAGCCTGAGGACCAAATTCACTGCCAGAGAAGATCTCAGGGGGCTCTATTCCAGTGTTGGGTAGTGCGAAAGGCAAGTAGGATGGGACCAAAAATGCCAAACAAACAAAAGGAGAGGCATTTCAACCTTTCAGAATGGGGAAAAGCTACACAAAAGCCAGGATGCCACCAAATGCTTGGTGGCTGGGGAAAAGTGGGCAAGGCAAGAGGAAGGGACAATGACTATCTGCAGAGAGTCTGAGGCTTCAGGATGACCACATTTGGCCATTGACCTTCAGGTTTCCCACCCCTTGAATATGGAACACATTTTAATTCAACTTCTGATTTAGCAGAGGCTAGGAAAATCAGCTGTCATTTGGAGAGAGACTGTATAGGCCAGTGATGGCAAACCTTTTAAAGACCGAGTGCCCAAACTGCAACGCAAACCCACTTATTTATCGCAAAGTGCCAACACGGCAATAAAACCTGAAAACTGAGATTTTAGTTTAGAAAAAAAACAACTCACAGCCAGTCCAAGCAAATATATACATATCCTTGGCATCGCACTGACTGGCCATGCAAAAGTTCGGACAAGTTGCGGCTAATGAGTCGCGGCTCGTGACATCATCTCCTGGTGCCGCTACTCCTTTCCAAGCATGCGCATGGCCCCTATGGGTGCTGTTTCCAATGCTCGGCTGCTGGGGCGATACTGGGGCGACTTGGCTCGCATGCCAACAGAGAGGGCTCTGCGTGCCCACTGTGGCACGCGTGCCATAGGTCCGCCACCACTGGTATAGGCATTTGACAAGGTGCAGTAGTGAATGGCATAAATACCAAACGTGCTACAATGTAGATTCATCATTATTATCTCTACTGTTGTTATCACCATGTTCATGACCCTGATTAAAGGGAGCATAGCAGCTTAGTTGGTAGCATTAAGACACTGGAATTTAAATGGGGAGGATAAGAAACTAACCACAATGATATCTATTGCCCTGGAGAAACCAAGTAGTAAGGCTTCGGGTGGTGGATGCAGAACATCTTAATGCAGAACTGGTTTGCTTTTACCCACCGAATCCAGGCAGAGCTGTGGAAGGCAGTTTGGATTCGCTACTTTCTTATAATATGTGCAAGATATGCTTAGCTTTCAAACTCATAAGCAGTGGCCTTATGCAAAGGAATCTGCAACATCAGAATTATTTTTGAACTGCAGTGATCTTCTCTCAGTGCCCATGTATTAGGATGCACAATGCTAATATTGGATAATGGGTTTCCATGTAAACAGTCACTACTTGTGGTCAAATTGCTCAATGACTTGCTGCCAAAATGAACCTACTTGCATGAAAAAGCTTTGGGTAAATTGTAATGCCGTGTGATATTCTTTCACATTCGTTTTTGCTGAATCTGTGGTGCCTGCTGTATATTTCCAAGTTACTGCTTAATGATAAAGGGATGAATCTGAAAACAAGCCTCTGTGAACTCACCTTAAATTGTTCCTAAGTAGGGCTGTGCTGAATGACTGTCTGCATTGTGTGGGCAGAAAGGGGAATTTGAAGGAGAGGCACCCTGCCAAATTGAGCTGGTTTAGTATTTTCAATGGCTGTCTACAGGAAAATTTTGATATCAGCCAATCAAGGATTATGTACTGAATGAGAAAACATCACGTCACACTTTGTAGCCAATGGTGCAAGAAGCAGAAATATCATCTGGTTGAGCTCCTCACCTTCCTAGAGCTCTTGAGTAGACCCTTTAACCAGTTTTCAGGATCTAGGAGACCACTCAGCTAGCAGTGAACTGTACCTCCCTTAGGTTGTTGCTTCCAGAGAATACCAAAGACCTGCTGACGTTATACTCAGCTGAGTTTAGTATAAATAGATGGGGGCGGGGGGGGAGGGGGAGAGAGTTGACACCACAAAGGAAGAGAATGCTTAGGGCCTCTTCATTTAATGTATATGACTTCACAGTATTAATTAACGAATCACTTCACAGAATCATAGAACAGTAGAGTTGGAAGGGGCCATGAAGGCCACAGGGTCCAACCCCCTGCTGGTGCAGGACACCAATTTATACCATCCCACTCAGACGGCTGTCCAGTTTCGCCTTGAATGTCTCTAGTATGGGACAGCCCACTATCTCCCTAGGCAACTTCTCCTTTCCTGTAGATCTAAGTTAAAGAGAGCAGAGAGTGCCAATGAATATCCTTTAACCTTAAGATTATACTCACATGAGCATGCTAACAGTGTAACTCCTACCATGAAGGTAACTATTATCAAGGCAACTAGAAGGTTATATGCAAGGGAAGCGATGCTTATCCTAGCAGGCACACTGCCCCAACCAAAGCAGCTTACTGCAGCCTTCTGACTGAGTGGCCAGCTGCACCTATGGACTGCTTTTCATGGGAGAGTTGTTGACTCATAGCAAAGAGGTGCTGACTCAACCTCCCTCATGAGGAGGCCTCCCACGGTGGACACTGTGTGTCCATGAGATGGCTGACCTTCTGAGGTGTTTACTGCATCTCACTCATATCATTGCCTCCCCTGTCAGAAACAGTTTTGCTCATCTAAGTTATCATGCAAGCAAGAAAACTTTTTAACATTCAAAATATACAACCTAGTTGCCCAGTTAGTGCAGGATTGCCTTCCTTATGTTTCCTAAAGGTAGGAGTAGACCATGAAATAACCACAGTGCAGTGAGATGAGGACAGGGATGCATCTACTACAGAACTAGAAACATGCTCTTCTTTTCCCTTTCATGGCCCAGCCTCTCAGCCCAGCAATTGTGGGGTGGGGGGTGGGGCACAGAGGGAGGGAGGGAGGGAGGAAGGGAGAGGAAGAGAGACTGATTATCATCATGGCATGGCCAATACAATAAAGTGCTTTCTTCCCCACTAGAAAATGAGCAGACACTTTGCCCCTGTTCACTCCCTGCTACCAAATCACTGCTGAAAGGGGACTCCTTTGCCCACAAAAAGGGCAGTAAAATTGATTGATTGATTGATTGATTGATTTATAGACCGTCCCATTACTAGCTTTTAGTTCTAGAATGGTGGTGGTGGTGGGGAGACACATTTCAAGTGTAAGCCTATTCCTCATTGACTGAACAGCTAAAAGCTTAGAGAAAATTGCAGGGGACAGAATACTTTGCCAGTAACCTAAACAGTTAAAACTTCAAGGAGGATGAATGTTCATCCAGTGTTAGGAAAAAGTAGATGGAACATTTTCATGGCCTCAGGTTGAGATACTTGAGAACACAGGCCTTCACAGGCTTCAGAACACAGGCCTTCACAGGCTTCAGAACACAGGCCTTCACTGTCTCTGGCACGATAAGAAAGATGCAGAAGATCTTTGAGTAGAGAGATGTAACCAGCCTTCATAAGGTGAAAACTGCAAACCACATGTCTAGAAGTCTCCAAACATTAAGGCAAACTTCCTTCAGTTAACAATAGTACATGAGATGCATCATAGCACATGATTAAAAAGTCTGTATGGTTTTGCTAATGGGAAGGGAAACACAGAAAGTGTAGTTTCCCTCCAAGGCAGGGAACCTGAGATCTCAGCTGATGCTGAAGGCATCATCATGCATATGGAAAAGAGTCAATATTAAATCTTGCTTTCAGTGAACAACCAAAGCTGCAACCAGAATCTTACCTTTCTCCCCCCTGTGTTTATGCGAAGAGGTGTAAGGA
This sequence comes from Varanus komodoensis, assembly GCF_004798865.1. Taxonomy (NCBI): domain Eukaryota; kingdom Metazoa; phylum Chordata; class Lepidosauria; order Squamata; family Varanidae; genus Varanus; species Varanus komodoensis. Next base: position 27,697,606 of record NW_025335349.1, read on the forward strand.
AGGGGTCGAAGATCATATGGCTGGTTTCTATATTGACTGGCGATTGCCGTTTTCCAACGGAGCAAAGGTTCCAGGCTGAATTCACCAAACCCCAAAAGGAAGGAACTGTCACAAAAAAGGGAAGAAAGGAATTATTCCAACAATGGAAGCATAGAAAAGGAAGGAAACAGACACACATCCCACAGGTATTCTATAATGTGCACATAAATATTCAGTGTGAAAAGTTAAAGTAAGGAAAGACCAGTAATATTGATTCCTTTTCAAAGAGAAATAACACATCGACACTATGTTTCAGGATTAAAAAAAACCTTTTGTTACTCAGGGTGTCTCTAACCACTACAGAGCTATGGTTATATGCCCTTTAGAAAGTAAAGTTGCTGAGCACTCTAATCTAATATAATCCCATGTGATTTCGGCAGGAGCTGGTGAATCAGCAAAACTCAACCTCATTGAAGTTCTTCAATTTCTGCCATGCAGTTCATTATTATTAATGTCTGTACTGGATTTGGGTTCTTTCTGTACAAAAATCTGCACATACTTTTGTGCACGTATTTCAATGTACACATTTATGTCTGTTGTATGAAATCTATCACAAATACAGCTATATTTAGACATCAGACCACAGATTATGTTTACATCCAGATGAATTGGCCAAATTTTTGTAAAAAAGGAACAGAACACATTTCACATCCATCTTCAGATTTCATATAACATAATTTTGCTAAAAGAAAAGACACCATTATGGAGCATGCCTTCTTAAAAAGTACCCGCTACTGTTTCATCTCACGCTCTGTCCAGTTTGCACAGCAGCCTGGAACCTGGCCAAGAAATAGCCACACAGGCATCTCTGGATGACTACAGCAGCAACCATCAGCACTGAGAGCTAATGAAGGCACTTGTGGAGACCTTCTCTGTAGTGGCCCTGGGAGGCCAGGAAGGATGATTTTTGTTGGTGCCTATAGCTTATTTATTTGGCCAAGTTGTGTTTCATTTCTTGACCGTAGTCCTCCAAGCAAGATACAAGTGATACACCAAGAACCACACATTTAAAATGAAAACAAAACAGCTCTGTTTGAGCAGATGCTAGCGTCCCATGTTCTTTCCTACATGATAATTAGCATTAAATGACCCTGCCATGGGTGGAAAACAGTCTCGCTGGAACAGAAGCTGTTGTCCGGTGGTGTCTTCCCCTGCCTCTCCCTCATTCTCTTCAATTCCTCATTGCTTAGGGCAAAATTATACATGGCTTTAATCAAACCATCAACCTTCTAATCCACAAGTCATCACACAATAGGAGAGAAGAAGGGGGAAATGTCATGAGTTTAATCATATATTTTGGCCTTTGGTGGCATGGTACTTTTCTTCAGAGATTGCCAGCATGGGTCCCTTGACCTAAATCAGGCTAACATCAACATATGATGTTCTTGCCCCTTCTGCAGCCCCATTCCAGATTTATTTGTTTGTTTGTTTGTTTATATTGCGATTTATATCCTGCCTTTTTCCTACAAAGGACTCAAGGCAGCTTACATCATTCTCCTCCTCCATCTTATCCCCACAACAACCCTGTGAGGTAGGTTGAGCTGAGAGTTTGTGACTGGCCCAAAGTCACCCAGTTGGCTCCATGGCTGAGCGGGGACTAGAACCCAGATCCTCTGAGTCCCAGTCCCATGCTCTTAACCACTGCACCACACTGGCTCTCCCTTGTTCTTTGTGTTGCCAAAAGAGGTCCCATTTGCTTTCCTGGTGATGCAAAATGCAGGTGTGGTACCCCCAACTCTGACTGGGGTTGCAGCAGAAGCCAAGTATTACAGCTGCGCTGTTCCCACACTAGGCTACCAACTCAGATCAGGGTAATTTGTGGAGAACAACCCTGCACTCAAGGACAAAAGTATGTGATTAAAAATGCATGTATTTTGGGCCCTGGACATCCCTCTGGGCCAGAGGCATGTGCCTATTGGCTCTTATAGCTCCAGTTACCCAGAAGCTCTGAACTGGTTCACAAGTTTCTCTCTTCTAGACCCTACTGTGCCTGCTGTGCAGAATATGCATATCTGCTGGTTATCGGCCATTGGTATGATGAGGTTTGTGATTAGAGAATGGGCCTTAAGTGTGAAGATTTCAGTCATAAAGTACATTTTTTTAAGTTAGCCATACTAACTTTTAGGAAACTTCATATCAGACTAGCCTGGGACTCAACAGCAAGTCCAACAGGGGGCATCCAAAGCAGAAGGGAGCAGGAGGGGGTATTCAACTGACAGGCATCTACTGGAGTTAGCTATGTGCTATGAACTACATCTCCCACAGATAAATTCATTTGCTCCGTTCTTCTCCTTGCACTGATAATGCCGCAAGTTTAATTTCCAGCTTCACTTCCTTTCCCTTGTGTCGACTTGCTGAGCCTTCACTCTCTCTTCCCCCCTGACGACAGAAGCAGCAGGTGAGCACAGAAATTGTCGCGGTGGTTTCTGAAGCAGTAGAGCCACGAGGAAGGTGGATGTGTTACTTGTCCTACCCATCCGTTTTTGGCTTAGAAGATATGATCCCAACAAAAAAGCAGTAGGTGGAGGGTGCTGATAATGATCAGATAGCCTTGCCATTCCCCAATCTGCAGACATGTATAAAGCACCCAGAAGCCCATCCTTACAAAACTGTTCAATTACCAGAGCTCAGGTTCAGTTCCCACCATTTCCACTGGAACATTTTTGTTTTCAGATAGCTCCATAGTTTAATTGCTTATCCTAGTTTCCAATTATGGTGCAATTATGCTAATATTTAATGCATTATGTTGGAAACTGTCCTCATTTTACAAAGGATATGCATATGCATATAGGATATGCATATGTAAAGCACTTCACCAGGTGCTTTGCAAATGCACACCCTTTTGTAGTCCCAAGCACAGAGTTAAAGCAGGAGGTTTCGTGGTGCTGATGAGCATAACTGGTGGGCAGCGTCCTGGTTGGTAGACCACATCCAGTACAGGGCTCACTCACATGGCCTAATGGATTCTCTCCGGAACAAGGGAATTCCTTCTAAAACCATTGATGCAGCATGTCTGCAAGAAGGCACTGCCAAAATGGCAGGTATAGCCCTTCCCTTTATATTTCTTTTAACATGAAAGATTTAGCAGTAAAGTGTACGACATTTTTCAAATACAGGAGAAAAGAGACCACTACACATGAGGTGAGACAAACCTATGAATTATGAGGCTTCATTAATAAACCCCATGAAAAAATTATTTTCCAGCCCCATGCCTGCAGAACACATGCCACCCTCCACAGGCAAGCATACACCACCAGGACTGCGTGATGTACGAGCCCAATTTGTTCAGGGCTCTAGGCAACTGTTCACTTTGGTTAACACCACATGGAAATTATTATTAGCAGACAGAAACAGTACAGGAGCTGCACATACGAGGTCCTAATTATCCTTCAACTCAGATGTTGATTAAATAGAAACACAGAATCTTCTGGCCAATGAGTCAGAGTTTCCTCATGTTGTAAACATGGGGTTTCTTTTCTCCAGATCAGGGTTTGGTACAGATGTTCACATAATGCCACATGGTGGCTAAACCACAGGACTGATGCCACCACAACACAGAAAAGAACCAATGGAATTGAAGAAGAGTTGCTTTGCATTCACATAGCTGGGCTAGTTCCATTCTGCCCAGGCACTGTGGACATTCATTAATGTAAATGATCTCTCTGGAACCTGAAGCCTTTGGACTACAAGCATGCACCACTCTTCCCATTCCCAAGTGCCCTTGCCCCCTGGGCAGCTGAGGTAGCCGGGACAACATAGGAGGCATGGCTTCTTCTATGCCACAGGCTACAGGGTAAGATGAATGGTGGATCCAAAGAACCTGAGGAAAATAGGGACTAAGTTTTCTATGCCCTTGAATCAACTGGAACCTTTTCCCTCCCAAACATCAATTATTTGTCCAAACTTGCACAGTGAATATCCTAAGCAAAGATATATGTATTAATATGATTTCTTAATGACATGTATACACCACCTTTTCACAGATGTCACAAAGGCACTGTGCAATGCTGCAAAGAAAAACAATCATATATACACACAATAAAACTGCATTGTAATTGCAGTAAAACAGCATCTGAAAGACCAAATTAAAGTGATGTGCCTTAACCTTTTTCCCAGTGTGGGGTGCAATCTAATTTCTGCATGGAAAGCATCCCACAATTTGGGAGTGATGCCAGAAAAAATCCTTTCATATGTGCCTGTCAAACATGCCTATGTGAGTCAGGCTGTTCTCCAAAGGGCCTCTTCTGCAGATCTTAAATCAGCTGTCATAATGAAAAAGGTGGTTCCTGGGATATCCAGACCCTAAGCCATTAGGGCTTGAAGGTTAACACTGAGCTGCATGGGACTCAACAGATATTTGAACTTGAGTTTCAGACATCCCAGTCCAGCACCCAAACCTCCACCCCCTTGCAGTCTAAAGAAAGAGCCACTGTCATTTTTGCTGCTCTTGTACCAAGCATGCTTTCGTGTTAGCATAGCCATGAGTTCAGTCAAGGATGGGAATCCATTTGTAAAGGCAACTGATAGTATTTTAGCTTTTACACTGGTGTGCATGTTCTCAAGTACTATTTTCTGCCCCCCCCCAACCCCATTATCTGTTAGGATATTCTTATTACATCAAATACTTTTACAACGCTTGTGGAGCATTTTGAATATCATTAGGAGGCTTTCTTTCTACTTACACTTTCAAAACAGAAGTATTTATTTTCCTTCTTTGTTGTTCACAGTGTTCCAAATGGCGTGTAGACAATTCACGTTTACAAACAAACTTTTACCAGAATCCATTTTGTTCTCCCTTGTCATTATTGCAATCTGGGGAATTAATGATTTTTTAGAAAGATCTGAACAGCGTGGATCCAATTTGGAGTTAGCACAAACAAACACACTTACTGATAACAGACTGGAGTGGGCTTTACAAGCCAATTAAATGATGAGTACCATTAATGAAATAAATTGGTTGACAGTGCATAGTGTAGCAGAGACCAAAACATGAGATTTGCAGAAGAAAGAAAATTTAACAGAGGAGCTTTCAGGTTTTCGTACTCTAAGAATTTAAGAATAATTTAGCCCTATCCGTCAAGATACTTCTGAGCACATAGCCCTAGAAGAGTATAATTATAGTCCCAGAAAATGATCCGCATATAACTTTACAGATATTTCAGCTCTTCAATTCAACATAGTTTTCTAGGTGCTCATTATTCTACTAAAACTGTTTCTAGACAGTAGTGGCATTCATTACCTTCAACAAAAAGAACCAGCTATCAGTCAGCATCCAAAAGCATATGACTGTAATTTTTCAAACAGAGGTTCCCCTTTCTCCCAATACTGTATTATTATGAATAATAATTTTCATTTCTATACTGCCTGTAGCCAAAGCTCTCTGGTCAGTTGACAACAAAGTATAAAAACAATAAAATACAATAAATACATTATCAAAAATTAAAAATTTAATCTTACAGTCTTTTTATTGTCTTTTAATGTTCTTTTATGCTATAAGAAAGTAAAAAGGACCTGGCCAAGAACAGAAGAAAGGCATCGGACTAATCATGTCAGGCCCCTGAATGACCAGGGAGGTCCTTAAAGGCCTGTACGGCAAACTATTTTTATAGAATCACCAAATTCAAAGTCATAGATCACTGAACTTTCTTTAATCTGCTGATGTAGCAACATTTACCCAAGGATACTCCTGGGTGTCCCTCCCCAGCTTTGCCACCACCCCCATGCCAGGCTGCAGTAGACGATCAGGGGATGCTTCGGGTGTTAGACGGAGAGAAGAGAAGGGAGACACTGCGGCTGCCTTAGGTTCTGCTTCCTCGAGGGACTGCAAAGGTAGAGAAGCAACTCTACTTTGGCAAGTAAGCCATTCTATGGTGGTGGGGGGGTAGTTGCTGCTTTGTAGGCATGGTCTGTGTGGACAGGCAGAAATCCCAGGAGGGGCATGCAAGCCCCACCCTCGCTTGCACAGCAATGAAGAACTCAACCCTCCATTGGATTCCCAGTCATTCACATATAAATAGGCATCTTGTGCAGTCAGAATGGTGCATTAGAAATCTCCCTCAATCACAGACAGCATGAGCACATCCAAGATATTTATGAAACAGCTTGCTCTTCTCTTGTTTTGTGGGGTAACCAGGGGAGGTTTGCTTGTTTATCATTTTGTTATTTGAAAGCTGCAGCAAGAGACTGAAGATGTTATTTATCTCTCACCTCATAACCTAAGCCATTAATAAACAACTAATAAAGTAATACATGGAATGGGAAGCAATAAATCTGTTCGTATTTCGAAGAAAGTGTGAGAACTGTTTTATTGTGAATAAGGAAAGCCCTGTGTCTCACTTCAAAATCATTTTGGTGGCCAAACAAGAACTATAACATATTCCTTCTTATCCTATGTGATATCATTGCAACATTTATCCTCCTTTTAAATGATAGCTTTTCCCTATATCTACTGGTAACAGCACAGAAGCGCTTATTGCAGGACAGCCGTTGCGGATTAAGTACTTAAGGTGTGGGGAGACTCTTAAATCTGAGGGCTGCTCAACAATGGAATGGCTTCAGAAGGTTGTTCAATCCTTTCTCGGAAGTTTTAATGGAAAGATTAGCATTGTGATATCCTGCTTTAAGGAAGAGAGTGAAATCTGCCCAGTCTGATGTGTCTGATCCAATTGTGTGCAGCACAGCATGCTATGTTCATGTAAAGAAAACAAGTAACTTTTTGCCGTGGTTAATCATGAGCCATATCAGTTTAAACTCAACTAACATAATAGTAGGTTAGCAGAAGGTCACTTAGGCTGTGATTCTGTTTCTGAACACCCCTGGCTGACAGGTTACACTATTTGGTGGAAGACAAAATGTTACCATGGCAGCAGAAATGGACTTATCAACTGGCATGAAAACTATGCTAGGGGAACACTTCAGACATGTCAGTGGAAGATTGCCCTGACATAGTTGCTGTGTCGGTGAAGAAATGCTGGCAGAGCAGCCAAAATGGGGTGGCATTGTGAGTGGAAAAGGATGAGTGTACTTTCATTATTTCTGAAAGTGAAAGAAAACACGGCTTCCTCTTGTGTAGCTGCACTATTCTGCTAGACCACAGTGCCATCTAGATGCGATGTCATGCAAGAAAACACCCTGTGCGGTGCTCCAACAAAATCTGTGACAAAATCAAAAGCAGAGCCAGCAGATTAACAGTTTCATGTGGCAGACTGCATACTCACAGTCACGACAGTCTCCCCCTCCATGGGAGGGAGGGTGAGGCATGAGCATGTAAGGTCCAGGGCACTGGAGGCAGGAAGCTGAACAGAGGCACCAGGACCCAGATAATACAGTCAATAAACTATATAACCAAAGTCCATTCACCAGCCAAATCCAAGTCATTATCCAGAGCAAGCCAAGGTCAAACCAGGAGAAAGCAGGGAAGCAAAGAAAGCACAGCCCAGATCGCAAAGCATAATCAAAACAAGCCAGGGGTCAGGAGCCAAGGAATTGCACAATGGCAGGGATACCTCTGGAACAGGAGCAGGATCAAGGTCAGCATCAAGGTCCAGGGGCAAGAACAGGCACAGGAAAGGAGCAACAGCAGACAGGATCCAGCTGTCACAGAAAGCTTCAACACTCTGGAGGTCAGTGTAGGTGAGGCAACTTCCGGAAGGAAGAGCCACTTCCTCGTAGCTCTTCCCTCAGGGCTCCCAGGTGGCGTTCATGAAGGCCCTGGCAGCTGCGGCAGAGTCCGGGACCAATCCTTCAACTACCAGGGCTGTTACTCTGGCATTTGGCCAGCAGCAGGAAAACCCTGAAGCTGTCCAGCTCCTGATAGAGCCCTGGACTGGCTGAGCACTCAGCTGGCACATCCCCTCTCAACCCTTCACAGAAATCTCCGCTATAGCCAGTTCAATGTGTCATGTGATCCAGCTGCTTGCTATTGCCCTTCTCTCCCTCCTGCCACCTTGCTCTCCATCAACCTTTCTGATTGGTGCTGAAGAGGAGGCTGATCTCCCGTCAGCAGTGACCAGGATGCTCCCGTCTGTTCATCCATGAGGTGGCATCCAGCAGACTCCTATAGCCCTGCAAACTCTGTGACAGACAACTAGCAAACAGGTAATTAGGGAATAGGTTTCTTCAATTCCCACCGTGACACACTTCTCACTTTTAAATTTCTCTGATTCTACTACACTTTAAGTCCAAATTAGGGTGTTGTTTACCTGCTACATTTCTGAGTACCATGCTACAATCTGTCGTGTCTACAGTTTATGGTCCTCAGCACCTTTATGGCATTGCATTTAGCTTTTATGTTAAGGCCATGATGGTCATGTGCAAATCTGGAGGCATTAGCGTCCAATTTTCTTCAAGTTGTGTAGGTGGAAGTAATGAGTGGAGTGCTTTAACGATGTACACAGAGCACACACTCTCTCTGTGCAGTTTCAATTCCCAGTTTCAATAAACTAGCTTGCGATTTTATCACAGGCACCAGTAATTATGTAAGCCAGGAATAATTACCATGCAAACACAACCTGATTAGCTTTTATATTATGGCTGGGCTTCATTTTCAAGTTTAAATATATGAAAATCAACTCCATGAATGAACTTAAGTAGACACTAGACCTACCTTTCTCTTCCTATATTCCCCACTCCCAAATCTGGAACAACTTAGAGCCAATTCATGCAATCTTTTTACTCTGGAGAGAAACAAACCAACACACACTACCATGCATTCAGCCACTTCCCTGCCCACTTACCTCCAGAAGCTCAGCTGTGGCATGTTAGTAGATGCTACCTGGTGGGAGAGATGCAGGAAAAGGAAGCGGATCTCCGACCCAACAGCACAAACAGCTCAAGAAGAGAATGAGGGCTCTGGGGAGGGGAAAGCCCTGCAACACCCCACTGGCCTATTTCCAAATCACACACTTTTAGCAACAGGCTCTCCTCATGCTCTGTAATGTTTACATGCAATGAAATGTTTATACAAAGGCTGAAGATGTACTATTTCTGGAAATAATGAAGCCATGGGGGATTAAAAATACTACTCTGTTAGATTCCCAAACATAATAATGTCTTCCATTCCTTATTAGAATTAGTCATCTCATGTATCTTTTACTGAAAGGCATTTAGAGGTGCTCCCAGTCCCACTTAATTTCTCAACATGTGAGTAGTCACCCTATCATAACATGGAAGAAAATGTGCAGTTCTGGCATTTTGAGTTTCGTGCTCTGAAGCTGGGCTTGTTCCTGGTTAGATGCTGTAGCAGTCAATTAACATAGTTTTAATCTAAAATCTGCGTATGAAAGAATCACAGCAGATTATCCCCAACACTGTCACCAGATGCAACCGAACAGCATATGGCACACAACAGCAATTTTGCTCTTTAAAATTAACTTTCATGCTTGGGTTCATGGGACCCACTACCACACTTTTTATTGAAGTTTCCAGTTAGACCTCACTGTTAGTGCATGTTCCTTAGCTAGAAAACCTTTAGGAATGTAGGGAAAGAAGACGGGCCATGCTGGATCAGATCAAGGGTCCCTCCAGTGCAGCATTCTGCTCATCCAGAGGCCAAGAGGCTGTCCACAGGGCCCTGCAAGCAGGACTGGGGTGCAACAGCATCCCACGTTCCCGGCAGCAGGTGTGCCTAAGTATATTGCTTCCGATACCAGAGGTAGCGCATTGCCATCAGCACCAGTAGCCATTGACCCTCTTCTCCATGAATTTGTTAAATCCCCTTTCAAAGTCACCGAGATTGGTGGTTGTCTTGTGCAAGTAAGCTCCATGGTGTAACTAAGCACTGTGTGAAGGGGTCCTTCTTTCCACCTGTCCCCAATCTCCTACCGATCAGCTGCATCAGAAGATGCTGGGCTCTAGTATTATGGGAGGAAAAGAAATGTGTCCCCCTCACCACAGTCTTTTATTGCTACCTCTTGAATAAACCTTGACTACCTAAAATGATAATAAAAAACCTTCAGCAGTCTGGTTCCTATCCCATGCATGGAAAAATAATATGCTTATTAACAGAAATTACTTACAAACAAGAATGGCACAGTGAGATTCCTTAAAGATGGTTGCTTAACATTCCTAATAAGCCAATCTTTCTCAGCTAAATAAAATCCCAGTAAGTTTTACTTCGGTCCAGATTTTCCTAAACCCCATCCTATAAACAGAAACAAGTTTAGGAATTCTCTTAAACTGCTTTACTAAAAGGAACAGATGTTGTATATCAGTCTTCTGCTTCCAGGTCTTCCTGCTTCTTCTGGCCTTTTGATAATTCAGAGGTTTCATAAACCCCTGATTTGCACTACAATTTCCAGCATTCTTGATCATTGGCCATATTGCCTGGGGATGATGATCCCTGAAGTCCAAAGTATCTAGAGGACACTAGGCAGAGGAAGGCTGTCCTGAAGCAACATGGTGACTTTAGACCTGTAAAGAGTATTGCATATTTTTCCTTCTCCCCCACAACAATTGTTTCCCCTCTTCCCAGGTGAGATCCCCCCAAACTCAAAATTTCTGGAAATTTGATGTCTGTATCTCAGCCTATCAACTTATTACTTTCTGTTCCTTCAGCAATCCACCCCTTTTAAAACTTGCTCCATTGTCACCTTCTCTGGGCTTCCAGGGACTGAGTCTTCCACCAGCCTCTGCCTGCTTGCTGTAGGCAGTATCACATGGACTTCATACCTGAAGGGGTCAGTGACCGTTTCTTCAAACACCAGCATCATAGCTCAGTGCACCGCTGTTGGGCTACCATCAGATTCTATCCTGACCCGTCTGCACTCGGCCATGCTAGGAGCTGTGTGTTTCACAGCAGAGCTTCTGAGGGCAGGCACAGGCCCCTTAGGTCTCCGCATCATCCTGTAAACAGAGGGGTCTGCTGGCCTGAGCTTGGCTTTACCACTGCATACAACTGCAGTTAGACAGAGGGTGTTCTGTAGCTCCTAATCCAGTAGGAATCAAGTGGCACACAGGCTCCCCCTCTCATCCAGGCTCCCCTTCTGATCCAGTAAAATGGCACCAGCTCTTCAAAGGCAACACGGCCAGGTGCAGCCTGCAGTGCTCACAGCTGGCTCTCCCTTTTCAGACCGCTTCGCTCATAAGCAGCACAGGGGTTGCTTCCTCAATGAAAATTGAATACTGCTGGGAAGCACATGAATCAAATGACCTCAAGGGCAGAGCCACTGGCCTGGTATTTCCTATCCAAATCATCACCCCACCAGGAAGGGAAGAAAGACACTGAATAGGTGGGAAAGACACTCCCCAATCCCAGGGTTGGCCCTATCCCACTACCAATTATTTCATGTATTCTCCAACAGCATGGGATTATACCACTTGGGTGGGTGAGACAGAGAAATAAAGAACAATTGGCAATGTGCTTCACGATGTTCCCACACTCTGGGCCTGTGCTTAATCAAACCATTGTTTTATCAGGGATTCGTGGCTTCCGATGCATTTAGTCCGTAACATGCTTCAACCACTGTGTGGATCTTACCTTCAGTGCATGAGCTCTAAAGCAGCAAATGTTCATGAAGGCAAATTGAATGACACCACTGCCTGGAGAGACTTTCATTGCTGTTCCTTTTGACAACAGTATGTATTAAAAAGCCAGCAGGTAGCTTCACTCAGCCTTTAATTGGCAATTACAATTCTGCCTCATTTCTTAGCAAATTTGTACACAGAATCAACGAGAATTCAGTATCAGGACAGGACAGTGAAGTGGGTGTATGTGAGGACCATACAAAAAGAATTATGGGATGTGTTACTCGGCTTTGCATTGTAATGTATAGACATTACTTCGAACAGTAAAACAGGTGATAGAAGATCTGCATTCAAATAAACTGACTGTGGCTTTTAATGACTTCATGGCTGACGGAACGGTTTGGTCATTTTAATTATATCCTGCCTCAAAAGCCTACGTTTTATGGGTACGTGTTTCATATTTCCCTGAACGTAAATTAGTTGCACGTGTCAAGACTAAGCCTTAATCATCATGGTAAAAGCGGAAACAAACTTTTCCAGGTGAAAACCGGGGCTTCTAGCACATCGGAGCTCCTTCTACAGCCCTTTCAGACAGGAGCATTTGCCCAGATTTGACCATGCCTGCAGTTCCCTCTGAGGGGCAGCAAACCACAGGTGTGCCTATTCCAACATGACCTCCACCATCTACTTTTGTTTCATAATGAGTGCTACTTTGTTTTGGAATGCTGAACACAAACTTCTATTTAACTTCATTTCTGAAATGTGGTCATGGGGTTGTTTAGCAGCTCTCTTTCACCTTTTTCCAAGTCTGGAACTAAGTTCTTACTATTTCATTATGCATAATCCATTTTGTATTTTTTTCATCATTGATTTGGCTAGAGTCTACAATGCTGTTCTGCTATTTTCCCCACAGACTAATACTGTTTTAGGATTATACATTAATGAATATAGATCGGTATCCATTGTGCTTATAATGCAGTCAAGTAAAACACACCAAGGTATATCTGCCTTATCATCCATGTTTATAGCATGACCTCATTATATAAATCACGGTAGAGTGCTGCAATGACTGAGAAATTTGGTTGTTATTTCAGAGAAAACAAAGCACAACACAACAAAAAACCACACTCTTCCAGTAAATATAAGTGTACCTGCACCACTGCAGGAATTCAGGAAAGTTTATTTTTGTGGTTATTTATTTATTTTCTTTCTATACCATCCAGTAGCTGAAGCTCGCTGGGCAGTGTCCAATAAAATACAATATAAAATATAAACAACAGGAAGAATCACAAAAATACACTAAAAATGTAAAACTATTTTAAAACACATTTATTGCAGCTATGCAGCTGTGTAGATGTATACTGGAAAAATAGGCTCCTAATAATAATAACAATGGACTGACCATCCTGATTTTTGGAGAGGAAATAGAGAGCATCCAATGAATTTTCTGCCTTTACATTCTTCCTGCCTGCCCAATGCCCAGATGAAAAGGAGCAAAGTCAGAAGTCATAAGAGTTGCCTGGGGGAATGGACTCTCAAGGGAGACGCCACAGCAGGACAACTGGCTGGGGAGTGCGCCATATGCCACTCAAGGGAGCAAAGCTATGCTACAGCAAGAAAAGCTTCCTCTCAGGCTACTTAAATAATACATGCCATAGCTTGCCTAGTGCTAGAAAACTCTCAGCTCTCCTGCACTTCCACAACTTCTGTTGCCATCACAGGACTCAATGCTTGGCCAAAAGGAACTCGTGCTTCTGAAATAATCCCAGAAGCAAGTGGAGATGCTCAACTGCAGAACGGGATGGGGCAGTAGACCGCTCCCTTCTGAACGCCCCACTGACTCCTTTCTTGGGGAAACAGAGAGTTTTGCTTGGTTTTTTTGTTTGTTTGTTTTGAATCACAGCAGGATCTGCTAGCTTCCCGTGGTGCTTGTGTTGGATACTGCTCCCTAACCACCCGCACAACTATTTCACAACGAACACATTGCCTTTTTGCACTGGTCCTATTTAGCTCTCTTCTGGAAGAAAGGATTCTACCCAAAGGATCCTTCAACCCACCCACCATGCCATGAATTGATGGGAAGCATGGCTATATGGATGCCAGGGTCCTCAGAAGTGAAGCCAATCAATCTTTCTGCTTGAGGGACTGAGTCCATTTCAATTAATGCAACCCGGCCACTGTCTAAAAGACCTCTAGAGATGGAGACCCCACTCCACCAGTGGGCACAGAACTGGATGTGGCATTTTACAGGGTTTTTTTTAAAGAGGTATCTTTTTGATTACTTATTGCATAAGCTTTATTACTAAGGGTTATATCAAAGGCTTGTTGTGGTGTGAACTCTTGTGGGCAACCAAGAAGACGTATGAGCTGGACTGAAAATATTCTGCATTAGCCTTATTGCCCTCCCCACTTCAGTATCCTCCAATTGGGACAACACATACACAGCCCCAGCTGCTGCACATACATTTGTGTTGGATCAGGGGCTTGATCTCTTCTGTGTCATCTGTTTCATGGTTCTCATGTCTCCTGTAGCTAATTTCTGCTGCAAGCACTCAGTTATTACATGTCAGAGCAACAGCTGCAGATCAGCCTCCATCATGTTCCTACACTAAAATTTCTGTATACTACTGAGCCTGAACTGTTGTTAATTGCAGCCAAATGCAGACTCTTTCTATTTCCTTCCTCATGCTTTTTTTAGGGGGGAGCAGGGGGAAGTATCATATTTTGTTCTTCTATTTACTCGCAGCTACAGGAATGGAAGAAAGCAAGTATGAAATTAATATGGGCAACCAAATCAGCCAGAAGGTGGTAGCCATGCCTCAAGAAAAAGGCATGATTTGGCATGAAGAATAATCTGGATAGCAACTGTAGTTTTCCATTCAGGTGCAAGCACCCAAATCTTGGGCCAGCAATAGCCCTGAGCAGGGATCTCTGATGTCTATATGGGGCCACACATGCTGCCTCCAGTGCTCCCATCTGCACTGCTGCCAGTCTCCCCACAAATAGGGGGTTTTCATGCATGTGTGTCAGAACAGGTTTCTATGCTGCTTCATCAGGGATTCCTGAGTTCAAGTGTTCAGCTGAATGCTTGTACACACCTCTTTCAGACCTTCCCATCCAATCACTGATGATGTAGCTCAGTTCTGGACTGGGAAAAGGGGTACTATTATGCTATGGAGAAGGGTTAGCATCCCAAATAGCATCCAAGCTGACCTTCTAGACACAGGCACTGTCACATTCTCTGAATCTGGCACTGGGATCATTCCTGCCACTGTGGCGTGATTGTCAGAGTGTTGTGCTGGGGCTCAGAAGCCTTGAGTTCAAATGATTGTTTCACCATGAAGGTCAGTGTGTGCCCCTGAGCAGCGCTCAGACTCTCAGGCATGTTGCAACGATAAACCACCAGAAAGCTTCGGCTATTGGATGGTATAGAAATAAAATTAATAATAATAAGAGTTAGTTAAGGGGTACCATGTATACCACCCAGATCCTCCTTGCAATATAAGTATCATTGTTATTTCCTGCAAGGAAAAAAAAAAACCCCTTTTGTCTCCAATCAAGCTGAAGATGTTTGGGGGCCGACAGGAATGAGCTTCATCTCTAAAAAGCTGTACAAGTCTCCCTCCTATGGGCCTCAGAGGATCTGAAGGAAAGCAACTGTTTAGAGACCGTTTTAGACATAGTTTCTGTGTAGAGGCTGTTTCTCAGAGGGGTACAAAAGTTCAGCCCAGCAAATGGAAATTTAAGGATGTGGGCTGAAGGAGAAAGAAACAATTTAAGGGAAACAAAAATGTAAACAGAAATTCTACTGCCCCTCTGAGCTGAATAGGGCAAAGCCAGCAAACTGACAGTTGGAATGCTGTTAGAAGTCCACCTTCTTTTAATCTGGTGACCTGCAAATGATTTGGATATCCGTTCCGGTCAACACAATTCAGCTTGGCCAATGGTCAGCAATGCTGGATGTTGCAATTCAAAACACTGGGAGAGGAGGCTGGGCTAAGGAAAAAGAAGTCAATGTTAAGAGGACTGCTGTGGACCCAGACTTCAGAGACAAAAGCAGCTGGAAGCTCCATGGCCAACAAGTCATGGGAATTACTGCTAGATATTGGCAGGGAAATGGAGTAGCTTATGTTTAAATAAGTGAATTCTCCTATGTTGTTTCTATTGTTGCTATGACTAACCATTAAAACAGTGGGGATTCCTCCCTAAAAATATTTTCACAAAAACTGTCCAAATTGCTGTCTTCTGAACATCTTTAATTTTTGATTTTTTAAAATTTACGTTTATCTGAGGCTGTCTTATTAATGTCCTACCTTGCTGGTGTCCTCAATATGGTATCCATGAGCACTAATATGCCCCTGTACACTTCTTTCGGGGCCCATCAGGCTCCCTGCCATTCCTCATTTTTATTTTATTTCTTCGGTTTTTAAAACAGTATTTTTATAACTGGGAGGCTGGAATACTAAAAGCGAACAGCTGGCCTCCAGTGCCATGTTTATTTGTAGTCAAAGAATGGTTTCAGGTTTTGGAGCGCAAACCCCACCTTTGCTTTCATGTGAACAAGTTAAGTTTCTTTTAATCTTATTAGTTTACATTGCAGGTGTCCCAAAATAACTTCTGCCTCAAAAGCAATGACCAAGATCTGCCAGAAGATGCTTGGGTCAGCGGGGGCAACCTCTGTGAGGGAATCACCTGTGGAGCACAAGGACCCCATCCCAGAGGGATAGCCACAGACCCCCCGGTCCCTGCAAGCGCTCAGGGCTGACGCCAACTGGAAGGGCAGGAAATCAGAAGGAATGTTAGATAGAAGCAGAAGCCTTTTTCTGCTAAAGGGTCTACTCCATGAAGGGGGCTTGCTCACATGGAGAAACTGGCAGCTCACTGAGGCTGAGATGTGGCCCTCTCTGACAGGCACTGAAATCTGAATGGCACTGTGTGAAATTAGCAGTGTAAAGCTGAAAGAGTCCCTGGAAGCAATGCTGGCCAGCCCTTCCTGAATCCAGCTTTTCTTGACTGATTCCTGGTGTAAGTACTTCTGGACAGGACTCTGATTCTCCCCTTGCTTGTCCTTGTCCGCTGTGTTGCCCAGGGACCTTGTTGCCTGTGGCCTGGACTCTTGAGACCCTGCCTTTTGCCCGATCCCTGTTTGTACTGACCACGATGGAACTCTTAGACCCTTGAATGTGCGACTGCTGTGCTCAGACTGGAAGAGTCAAAGCTGTAAGGGCCAAAGGATGGGATGGTTTACCTGCTTTGCTCCTCTCTCCTTCCTTTCATGGTGTAGGCTACAGACCGCACCATCACAGAGCAGCTGCTCCAGGTGGCATCTAAGGAAGCCTAGATTTCTGGAGAATGTGAGCAGGTTTTCCATGGGATCTATTTCATGCCTTGTCATTTTAATAACTGTTGTGCTAGGTGCAATGTACTCCATTGGATTCCCTACTCTTGGTCTGAAAAGCCGAGCATGCCATTGCAGCCAAGCATTTTTGCAGATGTAGAGAGAATTCCAGGGGGTGGGGGAAAGTAAGATTTCTGGATTAGCCCTCAAACTGATATTGGGCAAGGCAGTGAATGGAAGAGGAAGCAGATGGCTATGTAATCTATTTTCTTCTCAGTTATATTTTATTTTTTTCCAAATGTAAACCAGCCATTTGCACAGCCTAAACTGATTGGGGAATAAGCAGTAGAAGACACTGTTGGCTACTGCACCAAGCAGATGGATTATCTTACAACCTTATGGTTCCAGGGACTTTAATCTCCTCTTTTTTCCCAACATGAAGGCTTCCACAGAAGATTGTGATTTCCTGAACAATACTTTGGTGTATCTCTCATCATAAAAGATGTGAGAGAAGGAAAATTACTGTTACTAAGCAGAAGAATGATGGATTATGAAAGACCAGAGCAAAAGACCCTTATAAGGCCAAAGTCCAGAGTAAGGAGCCATATAAAGAGATTTGTAAATAGGAAGTAGAAGTAAGCAGACAGGTTTGAATTAGTTACCAAGGTAAGCAAATAAAGGCGAATTAATATGTAGTATAACTAAGTTTGAGCACAAGAAGAATAATATTTCTCACATCAAAGTTCTGAAGAAAAGAAGGGGGGATTGTAGGGAATGGTCAAACTATTGCTTTTGCAGAAGATAGCAGGTAATTGTCTCTTGGCAGCTAGCTAAAAAAGATAATTGGCTTGGAAGAAAGTTGGCTATTCCCTATCTCATCCTCCCAGTAGTTTTAGAACTGATGTAAGGTCAAGATGAACTAGTGAACTTATAGTAAGTAGTGCGCATGCTTAATAGGCTTATGAATAATAACTGACACACCTCTCACAGGTAATGGACTCATTAGCATGAACATGGGATGCATGAGCGGGTGGGGGAACATACCAAGGAGTAGTATGATAGAGGCAGACAGAGAAGATTGTGACCTCTTAGTAACCCAGCCAGTGGGCGAAAAGAGGCAGGGCCTGCGAACTGGGGAAAGGGAATAAAAGGCAATGTCTTTTGTCAAAACAGTGCGCCACCTATGAGGTGGCCGCCCGCTCTTGCAAGAACGTAGTGAACCAGTGCTGCTTCGTACTTTGTCTTCTGTGTTGTCATTCCTTGGAATCTGATTCCGTTCCTAACAAAGATCACTGGCAAGAGGTTGTAACAGTCAAGACTGTACGTTGGTTTATATAGCTGCATGTGCATATGTGTTTTAAACGGGCAGAATTATTCTTATATGTAGACACAATAGTTTTAGTTTTTTGCCCATATCTTGTATTTGAAACAAGGACTTAAAAAAAAAAACAACAACTACTGCTAAACCATTTGGTATCACATTGTGCTGCCAACTTTTACACCTTTAAAAGGCCTACTGGAACACCATTTTTACAACTTTTAAAAATAGAGTGATGGTTTTATTTGCATCCCTGCTGCAGCTAAAATTACTTTCAGAAAATTGGTAACCTATATTTTCCATGAAATGTGTTTGCAGCACAGGGCTGCTTCCCCATTTACTCATGAGGGTGTGGAGAGCAGAATCCATAGAGGGAATACTTGTTTGGGAAGCTGCTTTTCAACCACTTAAAAACGAGTGGGGAAGAAATTTCATTATGTCAGCAGAGCATGAATCAGACTGAGGTCTACAATCTGAAGCCTTTTCCCCAGAAAATAAAATAAATGAATAAACGAACAAACAAACAGGATATCTCCGCCTATATGTTCTTGATACTGGTTCATTAGGAATGGATTCAGAAATGATGCATGCCCAGACACATAATCTCTGGCAATGAAAAGAAGAACATGAATACACAAAGCCCTATTCTCTGCCAAAAAGCAATCTTGCGATGCATCAAGCTGGATTACAATATAAGTTATGTACTCTGCAACAAGCATCTGAAACACCCAGTCTTTATGGCCTAGGCTGTTGTACAGTCCATGGCTTTGAGGTAGATTAGGGATTTATGAAAATTTTGTTTTTGCTTGGAAAGTATGTAAGTATGCCTAGTTCGTCATGTGAATGTGATCACAGTACAAGTCTACTGAAAATGTTTGCAAGTTGCCAAACCTGAACTCACATTTGATTTGCACAACTTTCTGTTTTCAGTTTGCGTGGATTTCACCCATAGCCTGAATCAGCCCCACTCCACTCTATGGAGGAAATATGCACAAATTTGGGGAACATTTATACAGATTTCACATTTGATCACATCTTAATTTGCACAGTGTTTCCATATGTGCAGGGCAGTGATCAAAAATGGGTATTGGGCCTGAGATGAACTCAGAGTCCTCATTCAGAAAACCTTGGCAGTCGCAGATATCTGTTCTTCACCTAGCCCAAATATAAAACATCTCAAGTTAGCACAAAATCCCTATCAGTTCTCTTCCAGACATTATATTCCATGGCTGTCTTAATTCCTTTTCTCATCTACCAGAATGTTACTGATACAACAGTTCTGGGGATATGTGACTCAAAAACAGCAGAACTTCTATGGCATTCTCTGAATTACACTTCCCGGTTCATTGGACCTCATATCCATATTGGGTTGTGGGCTTATTTTTTGAAAATGTGTGCACATTTTATGTGCATTTATGCATCTGTATCAATTGTGGATGCATGAAAACTTGAACACCTCAACTGAAGTGTGCATCGGAACATTTTTCAAATGTACACTTGGTAAGAAACATGCTCTTCAAATGTATTTTATTTATTTATTTATTTATTTATTTATTAAAACATTTTTATGCCGCCCCATTCGCTGAAGCCTCGGGGCGGCTCACATCATTAAATTAAAATAATTATAATATAAATTAAAATATAAATATAAAATTAAAATACAGCAGTACAGTATAAAATAAGCTGCCCTGGCCAGATAAAACCAATAATGTTAACAGTTAAAATGCCGCTTGAATAAAAAGGTCTTCGCCTGGCGCCAAAAAACAAATAACGACGGCGCCAGGCGGACCTCTCTGGGGAGCGCATTCCATAACTTAGGCGCCACCGCAGAGAAAGCCCTCCTCCGAGTACCTACCCTCCTAATTTCTTTCACGGAGGGTTCCCGGAGAAGGGCCTCCCCCGCCGATCTCAAGGGGCGGCTGGGCATATATGGATGCAAGCGCTCCTTCAGGTAACCAGGACCCAAGCCGTTT
The DNA here is from genome assembly GCF_004798865.1 of Varanus komodoensis. Taxonomy (NCBI): domain Eukaryota; kingdom Metazoa; phylum Chordata; class Lepidosauria; order Squamata; family Varanidae; genus Varanus; species Varanus komodoensis. The sequence continues at coordinate 27,717,737 of NW_025335349.1, forward strand.
AGGGCTTTATAGGTCATCACCAACACCTTGAATTGGGCCCGGACTTCAATGGGAAGCCAGTGAAGCTGACGGAGAACTGGAGTCATGTGAACACAACGCCCAGTCCCCGTCAGCAGCCTGGCAGCTCTGTTTTGAACCAGTTGAAGTATCCGGACCGTCTTCAAGGGTAGCCCCACGTAGAGCGCGTTACAGAAGTCGAGACGGGAAGTCACCAATACATGTGTCACTGTTGCGAGGCAGTCATACTCCAGATATGTATGTGTGTTTTGAAAGCATTCACATTGCAGCAATCACAATGCAAGCTCAGAAATGTATGAACGAAACCGCAGCATGTATTAGGGTCTGGCAGTTGCACAGTGGACAAATTCTAGCCAAACAAACTGCTTCTTCACTCAGCCCTTACATGTCTGTGGCACACATACTCACCCATACACTGAAACGTTATTTAATCCTCCACATATCGTATCCTTACCATATAGTGACTTGTGGTTGCATTTACTCTTAGCGTTGACACTCTGCTTCTTTTCTCTCTCTGTGAATTCCGTACTCACACCCACACCAGTAAATGGGGCAAAAGCCCTCTGCTGCCAGCACATTTTTACAGAAACTATAGATTAGCAATATTCTAGAAGTTATTTTAGTTGCTGCAGCATTCCTGTGATGTCCTTGGTAAAAACAGCCAAAGTCATTATTACTTTCATTATTAAGCTTTGCTGCATCGCTGTTCGCCAAGAAAAGCAGCCATTTAAATGTGTGTATGGAACATTCACAGTTGATGCAAACATATAATTTTTAATGTTTTAAATTGTAAGCTTCCTTAAGGGGTTTTCTGGGACTTTTCAAAAGTACACTTTTGATAATCAGAAGTAACATTATCAACCAACATATCACCCACCAACCCATACAGTCCTTCCCTACAGCTGAAGCTTCTGTTTCACAAAGAAATTTTTTGGGCCGAAGTACATTTTTTTTTAATGTCATCAATAGATTGGGAGGCAATGATGACCCAGATCAGTGCTGCATCCCTGGGAGAGGATGCCATTTTGCCAATTAAAATTCCATACCTGCGGAGATGAGGATGCAATTTGCACCTTAGGCTGAAACAGAAGCTTCAGGAATGGGACTGATTTTAATTGGAAAAGGGGAGGCGTTCTCATCCCCTGGGGCCACAGTCCCAATATGATACATCCCCTCTCTGTAGCTGCACTTTAAAAACCAGAGGAGAGTCTATGGAGGGACCACCCACATCGCAGCTAATTTGGCTCACAGTAGTGGAGGAGGAGGTATATTTCAAGGATGCTTGTCTGCTATTGCAACATTTCCGATTCTAGAACCCCTGATAAGGTTTGGAAGAAGCCCCACATTCCACAGAACACAGTTTGGAAACCACTAGATAAACGAAACACGATGATGTCTCTAACTCTCGGGCAAGGACAGAGAAGTTGCAGTGCATGGCAGGAGGAGGCACTGTACCTGGAGAGAAATGTGGGGATCCAGCTCTCTCTAACTCACTGATATAGTCACTGAATGTGTTAAAGATAAACTCCCAACTCATGATGTGGAAATGACTTTTGGCTTACTGATGGCTGCCCATAAGTGGAAGACAGTTAACTCTCCAATAATTCATGATAGTTGCATAGCAGTTTGAGATACAGCCTTGGTGGTGAAACTCATAAGACTACAGTCATCAATGGAGGGCCAGTAAGTAATTTTAATGCTGTGTTATTTATTTATTTATTTATTTATTTATTTATTTATTTGGGAGACTTCTATGCCCCCCATTTGCCGAAGCCTCGGGGCGGCCCACAACCATAAATAAACTTCAATAGAATAATATAAATTAACAATATAAATTAAGTCACCCTGGCCAAAAAATAAAATGAATAAATAATATTAACAATTAAAATAGCATTTGAATAAAAAGGTCTTTGCCTGGCACCGAAAAACAAATAACGACAGCGCCAGGCGGACCTCTCTGGGGAGCACATTCCATATGTTATTACTTTGTTTACTTTTACTTTTATTTTTGAACCAATGGAGTCAATATTGCAATGATATGGTTGAAGATTTGGTACAACTATAATTACTGTGAAGTGGCAGCCTAATGATAAGAGTTTGATTGTGTTCAAAAAGTTACTTGCATTACTATGGAGGTTAATACATTCATCACACACAAAAACTCTAACGGGGGCGGGGTGGGGGACACTAGTTTTTTCAAAAAGGTTATCATCCAGTCTTGTTTCCCTTCATTTTGTATGGACCTGACCTGACACATTTCAAGCTAGCGCTCCACAAGTGGTTTGGCTTGCATGTTCTAATGTGGAGTTAAAGACTGTTCCAGATAATTCTGCTACACGAGGGGCTTGTAGTACAAGGCCTTTTGTTCCCTTCCAGTTACAAACTTCCATTCAGAGAGAGATACACTGTAAAACTATGGTGTTCAGCACGTAGAGAAGAAAGGTTTCCCCACCTCTAACCCACTAATTCTGCTGTGTTTGGAAAATACAAGTCCCCTTAGAATGCCCTTCTGCTATTAACATTTAATTATGCAAAATGGGTGGCTGTAATTTTAAAGCATTTTTTTCAATTAATATTATTACCTGGGGAAGATGTGTGTAGCAATCACAATTAGTAACCTCTGCCCTTTGTCAATCATTTCGTTACTCCCACATTCACACTTAGGATATGGCAGCTAAGTAACAAAAGGATCTTGCTTTATTTTCAAGGACTACTAAGTCCACTTGTAATTTGTGCTGCTCATGGGGAGGGGATGGAGATTCCAAGGAAGAAGCATTTGCACAGTGTTGTGCAATTTGACTGTCCTTATCTCAGTTCAGTTAGAATTAGTATTAAACTAAGCTCCGCACTCATAGTGAGTTACTGTGAGACTGATTACAAACTACCAACTTTAATTTTTTTCAAGTTCATCGCACGGAGTATACATATATTGCATTTGTCTTCTATGCAGTGTAAAATTTGTCTTGCTGATTATGGAGATACACTTAGGATAGATTGCGTATAGAGTTAATAATAATACATTTTATTATGGTCAGAGACCAGACCAAAATAAAACATTAAAAAAAAATACAGAAATATTGGAAAATATAGGCAAATATTAACCATAGGTTATAAGGTGTACATAACACTGCCAATGACCCAGTTCTAAGTTGTATGCTATATACAATGTCCCCATTCCAGGTGATAGACACTTTATTACAACATGATACAGCCGTATATGCATCAGCCACCTTGTGTAAAAGCTATTACTCCCTAGACTTTATCTTTCATTCAGCTAAATATCTTTCATCCACACTCTTTCAACATCCTTCCTCGAATGCTTATTGTGGTTGCAAAGAATTTAGCAACATTATATACAAGTATCAGGTTAGTGTTGGACAGTAATATAGAGACATATTGTTGTCCTGTATGGCCTGGGACATAGGGGAGATGAATGCAGCACGAATATCCATATAAAATATACACAACAGCAGAACATGCTCTATGGTTTCTATCTCTTCCACACCACATGGGCAAAAGCGCTCTGAACCAAGGGATCTTTTTCTACCGTCCCGCCAACACAGCCAAGGAAAGACCATTTAAATGGGCCAAGGTAAATGCTCTTCTATGCTTATGCAATTCCATTTGAGGGAAGTAAGGTGGAGCCGTTGTGATGTATCTATAGTCCTCTCTGAAGTGGAATTCTGAGACTCTATTAAGATCGCTCTCTCAGTATCTACGATGTGCTGCTTGAGGATTCCTGTTGCCTGCTCAATCGCCATATCTAGCAGAGTCCACAAGTGGAGATCTAAAGAATCTAATTTCTGCTCAATTGATTTTATCCAGTTAGATTTAAAATGTTGAAAAATTAATGAGGCAAGACCAGTTGGAAAATATGACAATCTGACCCAGTGCGTAAGGATAGAAACTCAGACCCTGGCCTCAATTTTAGTCTGGCCACTCTCCAGTCTCACCTTCGCATTGGAGACATCCCTTGGGACTCCCAATGTTGCCCTCAGGAATTTTGATTGTACCCGTTCTAGTGTATGAATATACGGGAAAGGCCCCAATTGAGAACCATGCAGTAATTGCACTAATATTTTAGTGTGGTATAATTGGAGGGATAAAGGGATAAAGTGGTCACCTTTCATTCTCATAAATTGTAGTACTGCAGAGGAGCTCCTCTGGGCATTAATGCCACATATTCACTGGGGGCCTTCCTGGAGACGTTTGCTTGAAAAACTATCCCTAAATATTTGAATTGAAAAACCTGCTCAATCTTATGGTGGTTTATTGTCCATAATTGAGTTTTTGGTCTTTTGGCAAAGGCCACGATTTTTGTTTTTTGATAGTTAATCATCGGGCCTTCTTCCTCGCAGTATGCAGACAGCTTCTGCAGTGCTCTTCTAAGTAAGCCCTACTGGAGTCCTTGAGATAATAGCTGCATCATCTGCATATAATAAAAGAGTTATGTGTCTCCCTGCAATTTTTGGATGGTTTAACTCATCCACCACTGAATTAATATAGAAAATAAATAAAAGCAGAACACAGCCTTGTTTGACTCCTTTTTGTATTGGGACAGCATTAGTGAGATGGCCATGAGCACTATATCTTACCTTAAGTTTAGTGTCTCTGTGTAAGATCTGAATGAGTAGGAACAGGCTCCTATCAATGTTAGTGGCCTCTAATTTCTTCCATAGCTTAACCTTTGAGATGGAATCAAAGGCTGCCTTAAGATCTATAAAGGCTACATAGAGCGAGGTTGTTTTATTTGAGATATATTTCTCAATGAGATGCTGTAAAACCAAACATTGATCGATGGTAGAATGGCCTTCTCTGAAGCCTGCTTGCTCCTCTGCCAATACCATATCTTGCTCCAGCCAATCTTTAAGCTTCCTATATAGGTGTCCAGTGTATAATTTGTGAGTGTATCTTAATAAACTAATGGGCCTATAATTCGCAGGATCATTTCTCTTTCCCGTCTTGAATATGGGGACAATTATGGCAGAGCTCCAGTCCTCTGAAATCCATCCAGTCATATCAATATAAGTAAATAACAAAGCTAGAAACAAATTGTTTTTAACTGCCTCGGGGAGTTGGGGGGGGGAGGGTCAGATCCTCACCTGGAGCTTTGCCCATCTTTATCAGAGTAACTAGATCATAGATTTCTGCAGCCAAAACAGGGGGCCAAGGTGGAGCATCTTCAAGCACAATATTCCAGTCCACCTGGACAATATCTGGGTCTTTATATAAATCATAGAAGTGTTTCTTTCAGACCCCTGGATGAATGTAGGAGTCTGGCATTGTTGGCCCACAGGTTGGAGAGATCTTTATCAACCACCAAACATGGCTGGGTCTTTAGATTTATTGTAGCTGCCTGAATAAATTTCACTGGGTTCTCCCTTCAGGCCTCTTTTTTCTTTTGAGGCACCAGCTGTTTATTGGATTTTTTCCTGTTCAAGAAGATCTTGGTCCACCTTTAAATCAAGACTAAATTTATGAATTTGATAGGCATTCAGTAAGGCTTTATTTTGCTTGAGCATATTTCCTATCAAACCAAGGTTTAAAAGTTGGATGGTGCCCCATCTCTACTGGTGATTGCATGTTTCAGTTCTCGGGCTAACTTCTGATATAATTCCACTTTCAGTGTTGGAAGTTAATAATGCCCTGAGAGTTTGCATGCTGTTTGATGCCAATAAAGTGTGTAATTCCATGTCCATCTTTGGGGTCCATTTGGTACGGCAGTAAATTTCCCTTTCAGGAGATAAAGGTGTGTAACGATTGGCACTTCGCAGATAAGGGTGAGGGGTTTTCTAACTCAGTGAAATTGGAAGATGGTCACAATGAAATTTTGGGGTGACCACCATGTCCTCCAATAGCAGGATCAAATTTGTTGATACAATAAGATCGTCTATGATGCTTATTCTGGTTCCCACCAGGAAAGTAAATTCTGCCAGATGATTTTTCCCAAAGGCACCATTAAGAATGTGCAAGTTAAGCCTTATACTTAGTTGGTGTAATAAAAACCCAACATAATTAGATTTAATATCTTTAGATTGCCAAATAAATGGTTGCCCATAGGTGTAGAAGGATAGGTGTTTTGCTGAAAATATAGGGAATGACCACTTGAACCCATCCTGACATTAAAATCCCATCCCAGTATTACATATGTTTGGAGGTAAGATTGGAGAAGATCCATAACATATGTTTCAAAGTCTGGCCAGATTAACCTGGTCTGTGATTTCTTCCTTTGAGAGGGAAATAAACATTTATTATCATCAGACCCCATCTAGCAAAATGAACAAGGACAACTATTGCATGTTGTGTATAAGATGGCAGCAACTTTGTGTTTGCACACAAAGACATGGCAATTAATACTCCTAAACCTCCTTTATATCTTGCACATTCTGCTCCAGGGACTGCCCCAGTAGAGAGTGACGGAAACCATTAAGTAACAAATTGCCCTGGGCCCATGTTTCTTATATCAATATAATACCCTTGGAGGAAAAATAATCTTTTGATTCAGGGTCCTGCAAAAGTCTGGCCCAGCCGCTTATATTCCATGTGTTGAGGCTGATTTTATTTATATGCTGGTCATCTGCAAGTCACTGGGTCACAGAAACAGTGTTTTCTAACCCCTGAATACCCTCTTTTCTCTCACTCAGCTCGGTTGTTGGCCCTAAGACCAATCCAACCGAGGGAGCAGGGGAGTCCATCCAATTCTCTCCCAGTGTGGAATCAACTTAAGAATGTATTTCATCTGGCTTTAAGTATTGATTGGACATCCCTGGAGCACTGGGAGCACCAGTATGAAGTGTCAAAGGGGCTGGGAAATCTGTTGTCGTAACATCACCGGAATCTGTGCTAGGCTGAATGCATATTAAGTTTTGTGAACCTCTTTGAGTTCTTCAGTAAAGATCTGAGGCTTCTGAGGCTGGGTTTCATCCAGCATCCTTTCCAGGTCTGTAAGAGAAGTTTCACTTATAGCAGAGAGATTATAATTCTTCCTTTCCATTACAGGAGATGACCTTATCAGAATCAATTCTCTTATCCCCATCAGTACCGCCATCCCTGGTTCCACTTCTGCATCATCCATTGTATCAATCTGTGACATACCTCAGATAAGTTTCCAATGCTGAGTTTGGTCATTCTGCTGTCTGTTAGTGAATCTGAGCTTATTATTGTTTCCAGGCCGGTGCTTGCTATTATTGAAGGCTCCTTGGTCAATGGAGAGTGGGGCAGCCTATGCTCCAGCCTAACATTATCAGCTGGTTGCATGGCACTCTCTATATCATTATTAGGGATATCCCAATTTGGGTTCAGGCAGCTCATATGAGTTAAACTTGTCTGTGTAGAGGAGTCAAGATCTAAAGAATCACTCCCTCTCTCCAATGCCAGATCTTCCTCATATAATCTAATTCTCCTCGGCATCAATAGCTCGTCCAATTTATTCCTTAATTTTAGGAGTCCATCCTGCTTTTCAGCCTGATTAGCAGCTGGTTCACTATGACTGTCCATTAGCAGTTTATCTTTACTGTCAAGGTTAGACTCCTCCACAGCTGTCCGGATCATCAATGGTAAAGCAGTGCTATAGTTAACCCTTCTGATTCTGACAAGAGCTGTACTGCCAGGCTCTTTGAAGACTTTCTGAGGAATAATGTCATATCTTCTCAAGTATTGTGATGAATGAAAAAGTTGTGATGGCACAGTTACTGATTTAAAGTCTAGAAATAATCTTTTGTGGCCCATTTATGATGGCAGAAAGTGGAAATGTTTTCATTCCATTGGGATATATCACATTTCAATAGTTACGTCAGGAAAGAATTCTTTTCTCATTTGACCAAAGCTTTGCATCTTTCTTTGGGAAGGATATTAAGACCTGATTTGTTTGAAAAAATCTTTGTATGCTCCCTTCTGTCTTATGTTGTACATTCTGCATTCACTCAGAATTAGAAGGAAGGTGTGTAATGATAACGTCTTCATCCTTCTTGCCACCTTTCTCTGGCTTGGCTACAGGATGAGCATACATTTGAATTAAAGTTGTTAATTCCTTTTCCATTTTATTTAAATGCTCTAAAATCAAAATTAAAGTTTCTGCAGATATAAAAAAAATCACACAACTGCTGAGTGAGGCAATTTTACTGTGAGGGAAGAGCATATTCTGCCTTCTGGTTGTTTACTTTCTGTAATTTATGTTTACCCTCTTTCCCCTCCTCAAGTGGAGGTGGGCTGCTTTCTATCTCTTGGCAAACTCAGCTGCTGATGGGGCTGTGGCAAAAGGTGCAAGTCTATTCTTAGTGCTGTTCTTAATACTCATAGTATATGTAGCCCCATTTGAAGGAAGGAAACTTTCAATTCTAAGTTGTTTCCTCTGCCTGTCCTTTTCCAACTTCTCTTCTCTGGGACTTGTGGTATGCCGTCTCTTTCTTATTCTCCTCCTCCCTTTGACTGAGGGTAACTCTTTAAATTTCATATTTGCGGCTACAATTTTCCTAGCATAGATGGGACCAAGAGCTGGATGATATTACTCCATTGACATCTTAGCGTTTCCACTTGTAGAGTTAAATGTGATCATTTTCAGTGGGGCTTACACAGAATCCGTTCATTCCAGCAATGCTCCATGGTGTGTACAACACGCTTAGACCACACTCCGTAACATTTTTGGAAGGTGAGTTAAGAAATCTCCTTGAAAATAACAGAAGTCTCATTTGAAAAAAACAGGATCAAACCTGGCTTTAAACACGCTATTCTTCCAGTGACATCTACCCAAAAATCACCAGCCTAATAAGGACAACATGTCACTAGGTGTGACCTACTTCTGGCCAAAGGCAAAATTATCAGCATGTCAGTCCCCCTGGGAGCAGTACTCATAGTCAGATTCTGCTGATATGCTAAACAGGAGAAGAGCCGAGGCTCAGCGGCAGAGCACAGGATGTTCAGGCAAAGAGCCCAGCTGAATCCGTGGAATCTCTTGGTTGGGAATTCATGTCTGAAATCCTGGGAAGTCACTGCTGGTCAATACTGAACTTGAAGGTCTGATTTCTGGGTGAGGCCAGATTCCTATGTTCTATGCTACAAGGGTGGACTTGATTTAAATCAAATTGATTTAAATCACTAGTCCATATGACTAGATTTGAATTATGGTTTTCTACATAATTTTCTACACATGCCTGTCTTGCCTGTTGATAGAAGAACTTCATTAAAATATTCCCAAACTGGGTCTCTTTTATGGGCTGCTGCCATTATAAGCTTTTTCCTCCAGGGAAAAAATAATTTGATAAACCTCAGGCTATACAAAAAAGATCCGAAGAGTTGTGAGTATTCTGCTCAAAAGAGTTCACTTTTATTTGTACTGCTTGCCCCTCCCTCCTCACACTTAGCTTCTTGTGCAGATCTATTCCATTCACAATAATCTTCTATTCATTAAATTTTTGAAACTTGGTACTTAAGAGGTAAAGGGTGGATTCGGTGTACAGAGCCTTGCAAAGGAACAATGGGATTAAGGTCTTTTTCTCAATTCTGTATGTTTATTTTATAATCTTTTCGTTGTGAAGAAGAGGGATGCGATCTCTGCAGACACAAGTTCACAGTTTTGAGAACTGTAAAGCCAAGCATCTGTCATAATATCTTCTAGACAGAAAAACTGCCCAATAACCTTACAGAAACCTCTGGAAGAGCTTGAGATTGTGAACAAATTAATGCAATTCATTTACCCAAAAATTTAAGCATTGCATAAATATAGAGCCTCATGTTACATAATTAAAAACTAATCCTTATTTCATAATGAATAACCTTTGGAGTATAATGTATCTTAAATAGGCAACTATCTTTCGATAGATTTTTCCTCAAAAAGCATTTCATTTAAAAAAATCCAATTTAAATTAAAAAATCTGATTTAAATAAAAAAATAATAATTGATTTTTATCCACCCTGGCTGCATCTAACCAAAGGGATTCAGGTCTCAGTTCAGGACCCCTCGAGCTCTGCAGCAAGGTTTAATTAATCTGTCGTATCCCTATCTAGAAATATGCACACCTGTAGCACTCCAGTCCTTTGAAATGCTTCATCGCCTTTCCCCTTTGCACATTATTTCCAAAGGGCTAGCACAATTCAGAAAGTAAGAAACAGCTCCACTCGGCGCACTGGGCTCTCTCCCCCAGATCCTTTGAGGCAGCGACAAGCAGTAAGCAGAGCCCTGGTCTACATCACAGCCTAGAGGCTGCTGGATAGATTTGACAACACAAACACCCAAGGAGTCAGTGGATATCTTAAACATAACTGCAAGCTAACAGCAAACTGAAGCTTGCAAAAGTCTTCCCATCTCCACTGAAAAGTCCACCCACTGAATCTCTAAGAGAAAACACTTATTGCCTGTTCATAATATATTTTGCTTAACCATTTGGTACAGATCAAGAAAGAAGCCTCCAATACCACGCTGGCACCCATGTGCTACATTGACTTGGTACACACCATTAATGTAGGAACCAGAATGTGCAACTTGATGAGCCCTTGGTAAGTCTCCTCTTATTTCACACAAATGTCCTGAAACTTTATAGCACTAGAAAGGCTGCTAATTTCTGCCAGTGGTGCTTATACAGTGGTACCTTGGCTCACGAATGCCTCAGTTCATGACGAAATTGGGTCGTGAACAGAAATTTAGGGAAAAAAAATTCCTCGGGTCATGAACTAATCAGGTGACAATCATGGGTGCAGGTGCACTCCAGGGGGGAGGCAGGTGTGATTGTGGGCGCACTTGGGAGAGACGGGTGCAATCACAGTCATGTTCGGGGGGGGAGGTGGTCATGATTGCACCCGTCTGCCCCCCAAGCGCACCTGTGATTGCACCCGTCTCCCCCCCCCGAGTGCATCCGCAATCGCTCCCATCTTCCCTGTGATTAAAAAATATATTTACAGAATGGATTAATCTTATTTACATTGAACCTTATGCGGAAATTTGACTTGGCTCACGACCAATTTGGGTCGCAACCAGAGTCCTGGAACGGATTACGTTTGTGAGCCAAGGTACCACTGTATACACAATTAGCATAGGTTCCAAAAGGTACTTTTTCTTAAATCATGGATGCACTTAACCTACTGAACACACTTCTTAGTAAAAACAAAACCTTAGGATTACTCTGTAAAACTGATAACGGGTGCAGTGGTAACCATTGCTATGGATAATTAATGTTATGGGCACTTGGATGTAATCTTTGTGCATGGAGATTATTCCGCTTTCTTAAAAATTACATTTATTATTACATGCTTTTTTTTGCAAGGGACCAAAGATAGTCCTCCTTATTCTCACCATTATATCCTTTAACTCTAGCTTCACCAATAAAAAGTTGGTTGGTTTTGTTCCATACATTACATATTAGGTAGAGTGCATCCAGATTATTTCCAAATAACAAATATGTGGTATGTCTGTAGCATTCCCTCAAGTTAATATTAGGGCAGTTCAAAGCATAAAAAAAACCTTCATCAAATTGTTTCTGGTAAAAAGAGAAACCACTTATATTTGAAATGTTTCCAGTCTGTGGCCTAGTGGTTAAAAATGCTTGTGATCACAGACCAAACAGATAGCTGACCAAAAATGCAAAGTCCAGTGTGTAAAGTGTTTAATACTATTTATTTATTTATAACATTTCTATGCCACACCCATCTCAGAAGCCTCGGGGCAGCTTACAAAGAAAATAAATAAACAAAGCATGGAATAACATAAAAAATCTGGAGTTTCTCGGCCATAATTTAAAACCACTAAATAAAACAACCGATTTAACAATTAAAATATCATTTAAATAAAAAGTAAAGCAATAGCTCTGTCTTGGTGGTAATCATTGCCTCCCTGATAACACAGGTGCTTTAATTTATTTGCTGGATGTATAAATTGCACCCATTACTTACAAGGTACCTACCTGGGGCAATAAAAGGTTATAAAACACATCCACAAAGCAATAATCACAGGAACACAAAAAACATCCAAATCCTGTGAAATAAGGAAGGCACACTAGGATTCAAGTTCAAATCTGAGCCCAACTTGGTTTATTATGTAAAGTTTATGTGGCCACGAGATGGTATACAAAATGCTAAATAAATAAGTAAACCCTTAGGCCTTCCAGTGGGCAGCAGAGGATTTTGCAGAAGGCAAGGCTCACACTGCCTCCTCAGGGATAGGGCACTCAGTGCCTTATTCACACCCTCAGAAGACTTGACCTGTCAACATTTCTGGACTTGGGAGGATGATTCCCACCACAGCCACTTTCTCACCAGCCTTGCAGACATCTTGGTTTAAAAAGGCAGTGATAGGCCTTTAACAATCCTGTTGGTTTCCTCAAGAAGAGGAGAAGTGACCATACTACAAGACTTGTCATCGCTCATAAGGCTTCACTTAGCTTTAGGTTTTGCTGAGAAAACATTCCCTATTGTCCTGCTAGGAAAAATTCCAGCCAGCAGGAAACACTTGGAACTATCCAAAGACCTGCTTTGTTCCTGCCTGGATCTTGCTCTCAATTTCCCATTGAATCTTAAGAAGCATTCAGTTTTGGGCACCCAGGTTTAAAAAGGATGCTGATAATCGGGAGAGGGTTCAGAGGAGGGCAGCAAAAATGATACAGGGCCTGGAAAATAAGTCCTGTGAAAAGAAGCTAAAAGAACTGGGCCTGTTCAGCCTTGAGAAAAGAAGACTATGAGGTGACATGATATCCCTCTACCGGTACCTCAAAGGCTGTCACAAAGGACATGAAACAATGACCTTAACATATAGTACACCACGTGCAGGCTAGACACAGGAAAGGATTTCCTAACTGTACGACCAAGATGGCAGTGGAACCAGCTACCAAGAGAGGTTGTTTGCTCTCCCACACTAGAGGCATTCAAGAAGAAAACAGACAGTTATCTGGGTAGGATGGTGTAACTGGTGTCCTGCACCAGTAGGGCATTGGACTTGATGGCCTTCCTGGCTCCTTCCAACTCTACTATTCTATGATTCCACGTCTCAGAACAAGCAACAACAACAGCATTAAAAGTCTGCCAGAAGAAGATAGCTTTAGCTGCCCATCTACAAACTCATAAAGAGGGAGTCAATCTCATGTCCTTTGGTAGGGAGCTTGTGCATTATTTGATGTCATGCTCAGACACACGGGCCTAGTTCAGAAAAGCACATCTTGGCTTTATGGATATCTAAACTGAGACATGCACAAGACTTTTGTCCGTGTAAACTGTGATTATGCCTCTGTGTGTGTGTGTGTGTGTGTGTAAGCAGCAAGTGAAAGTCATGGAGGGAAGGAGGGTGGGTGAGGAGGCAGGAAAGCAATGGAAAGATCTCCTCAGAGCTGCTGGTCTTTTGCCAAAGCCCCTGCAGGCACTTCCTCTTCCATCAAACCCAGTCCTTTAAAGTTATTGCTCATGACCACAAAATGGTACTGCAAGTTCAGCGCACATTTATATATACTTAGAGAAATCACAGCATATAGAGAAGTCATGATATAGCTGGTCTGAAGAAATCTGGAATATAATGGCAGAAATAACAAAAGAAAGGGGGTTTGGATAAGTGCCATTACAATAGGATACAAAGCTTTAAAGTGCTACTAAAAAGCCTAGTGTAATCTGGCCCCAAATGGACTGCCATTTTATTATTTATTTATTTGATTTATATGCCACCCCACTAATCATAGGCGCCTTGGGTAGCTTACATCATTAAGATCCATTATAACACAAACAATAAAAAACACACATGACAATATACAATCAAAACAATAACAATAACATCATAAAACTATCAAAATTCAATAAAACCAAGCTAAACAAAATAATACAGTGAGTGTGTGTGTGTGTGTGTGTGTGTGTGTATGTATAAAACCCCAAAAGTAAACAACCATTAAAATTAATCAAGCCTGGACTGATGGGTAACATGAACCCTCTTAGATAATGCATGAATCATTGCACAACTACCTATTTCCAAGTCCTAGCCAACACTGTTGACCAGTTTTAACCTATTAGCAACCGGTTCTTATGCTAACTTCTTGGCCAGGG